>NC_139833.1:8063814-8418836 GCF_963691815.1 Echiichthys vipera
GGTGCTAATTTTCCGTGCTCATCTTGCAGCACAAATACCTAAAGTGGACCATTTTTATGCATCCCACACTGTTATTATATTAGAGCAGGGAGTAACGTATCTGTGCTTTTGGATGGGAATATTGATATCACAAAAGATGCACTACTCATTTGGTACATATTTCAAGATCTTCACAAACTTAATATGCAGTGCACGCAAAAGGGTAAGGCTGGCATTATTCTATAATTTCGCTATTGTCAACAAATCCCATTAAAAGACCAAAACCAGCAATGTGTTAGACTGTCTCTCAATACCTTATCGATCGTTTGTGGCACTCAGCACCAGCCCCCTTTGTTCCTACTGAAGTTGTAAATCTTTAAAAGCGGCCCACAAATACATTACTTAAGGGGGGAATTTTTCCAGCTGCTGGGCACTGTGTTGGTTACTCAAACAGAATTAAATAGTGCATCTGTTAGGATCTGGAGAGTAATACACACTAGGTGCTATTGAGTTTTTGGACACCAATGAATGTGGCTGACAGGAGTAAAAGCAGGCTTTTGATACACAGACAACACATTTTATGGTTTTTGATCTTTTCATGGGTATTTGTTGACAATAATGAAAACATATTTTTTTTATTCCTTTTAGCCTACACTGATTCAAAAAGAGGTGATTGTTTTTTTGTTAATTTCCAACGAAGAAGTTGGGCTTTGCGGTCCTGAAAGCAGGCTGAACGGGAACTGAATAACAACAGCCCAAAAGCCAAGTATAGGTATTGGAAGCTGGCCAATTTGTCATACATGAGCAACATGAACAACCTTGTATCGATACTGTATTCAAAAACTGCAGTACGGCCCATCCCTTTCGACAAACTACTCAAAAGGTATATAAATATAGCCACGGTGACCTCACAGTCGTTCTGAATCACCAGAGGTCCGTTTCACAAAGCAGGTTCAACAAACTCTGTGTCTAACCCTGAACTCTGAGTTGATCTACTCTGAGATAGGAAACTCTGAGTTTTCGGTTCCAGAACAGCAGATTTGAGTTAGTTCGTTCAACTCAGAGTAGTTTGACCTGGAGTTAAGCGCGTGCACCACAAGTATAAAAAGACAGCATCAATGGAGCCCTGATTCGACGAGTCACCATGGCAACGGGGAAGAGGAGGCTACACTACCACTGGAATTGGAAATATTAATGCGCTCATACGGTGAGTTTGAGCAGGTTTACACCGCTGCAGCAGCAAAAGAGAGGGAGACGGTGCGGGAGAACATTGCTGCTCGGGTCAATGTGTAAGTTTAAATGTAGTCCTTTGCAATCACAATAATATCCCAGAGGAAACTGTTTGAGCGGTAGCCTATTAGTTTATTTCTCATAGGTGCATTCCCGTGGGGAAGAAGCGCACTTGGCAAACAGGTAAAACCTCAGCACAATCCTCATTTTGAGCAGGTTTGACATTATAAAGTAAATATTACCGTAAGTGGCTGTTTTAAACGTTGTATAAAAAACTCCCATTTGCAAAAAAACGCAGCGCAACACACAATATCTGCTGGGATGTGAGAGCATGACTTGAGTTGTTAATGTTGGAAACGTAAGGACGGATGAGGTTGTGTATGTAAATGATGGACTGTGAATCGCTCTGGTTTGAAGAAGAAGAAGAATTACTTTATTTATCCCGCAACGGGGAAATAGATTTTTTTCACTCTTGTTATTAATCATGTTACACACACAGGCCCGAAATACACACACATGGACAGACAGGACCTATATACATGCAATTAAGGAGAGATGTTAGAGCGAGGTGGCTGCCAGTGACCAGCGCCCCAAGCAGTTGGGGGTTCGTTGCCTTGCTCAACAGCAGGGGATAAACTGTCACCTCTCCAGCCACCAGTCCACGCTCCATACATGGTCCACACAGGGACTTGAACCAGCGACCCTACTGTTCCCAGCCAAGTCACCTATGGACTGAGCTACTGCCGTCCCCGCCGCCTCCAAAGTTACCTCCCTTTGTGAAACGGAAAACTCAGAGTTCACCTCATTGCAGGGTTAACAAACTCAGAGTTTTCACTAAACCTGCTTTGTGAAACGGACCCCAGAAGGGTTCAGATCTACGAGTCTGAGAAGAGGGCCTTGAAGGCATCGCCGCGCTCAGTAGTCGGCGCACAGATGGGAATGCAGCCGCGCAGGTTTGAGAGCGGTTGAGGCGAGCTTTGTGCTTGAAATGTAATTGTTTTATAAACGTGCCTGGAATATTTCATCTTCCCCTCCCTCGCCTGTCCTTCCTCCCACAGAACTGACAACCGATACTCTGCTTTAGCGCGACTTTGTTTGAGCCATTTGAACGTTTCTGTCGTCGTGTGTGTGTGTGTGTGTGTGTGTGTGTGTGTGTGTGTGTGTGTGTGTGTGTGTGTGTGTGTGTGTGTGTGTGTGTGTGTGTGTGAGAAAGAAACTGTCAGTGCAAAATTGTGTTACCTGCCAGCGACAGCCTGATAAGGAGCAGAGGTTGTCTCATGTCTTCAGTCGGGCCGGTCTGCAGAGAGATGGGACTGTTTAATATGCAAAATAACATTTTAAAAACAGGTTTTTAATGAAAACAAACGAAGGCTGCGCCGTTTGTTACAGTGCTGCATACTGTTCAGTTGATTAAACCTCACAAAAACAGTGTTCGCGGTACGAAACTCACCAAAGTGTTTTCCCCCTGCCTTCACGCTCATGTTTGTGCTCAAATAAAAGTTCCGTAGGTTTGTGCGCGATAACAAATGAGTGCGCTTCCTGTTTCTCCACTCTTACCTGTCATGGACGCACCTGTTCTCTTAAAGAGGCCGCAGCCACAACACAAATGGAAAGTAACCAGTGGTGGAAAGAGCTACAACAGCCTCGGAACATTAAAAGACTCTAAAAACATATGAAAAAATGTACAAAATACAATGCACCCATGTAGATTTGTTGTGCCTTATTATTGAAATGCACCCCCTGGCATTATAGGTGATATTCTGGATCAGAAGGCTGTTGTTTCCACCTATAGGAGTAGTTTATACACAGGTAACCACATTAAAAGAACACACTTTTGAACCTATGAATTGCAAGAAAAGCTGGGATTATATTTAGGAAACGCTGAGTCAAATACATTCAACTTGCTCAAAAGATCCATTTCATTAATTTTGTAATTATGGCTGCAGAATATTTCCACAGAACATACAAAAAGGTGTTGTTTTGTGTTCGCTTTCATCCAAGTTTGTGATTTTTAACTCTTTAAAATAGTTTAAAGACTGTAAGTAACCAACGTAGGGTGAGAAGTTCAGCCATCCGTGAGGAACTCGGAGTAGAGCCGCTGCTCCTTTGCGTTGAAAGGAGCCAGTTGAGGTGGTTGGGGCATCTAGTAAGGATGCCCCCTGGGCGCCTCCCTAGGGAGGTGTTCCAGGCACGTCCAGCTGGGAGGAGGCCTCGGGGAAGACCCAGGACCAGGTGGAGAGATTATATCTCCACACTGGCCTGGGAACGCCTCGGGATCCCCCAGTTAGAGCTGGTTAATGTGGCCCGGGAAAGGGAAGTTTGGGGTCCCCTGCTAAAGCTGCTGCCCCCGCGACCCGACCCCGGATAAGCGGATGAAGATGAGATGAGATGAGATGAAGTAACCAATGTTAAACTACTCCTATAGGAGGAAACAACAGCCTTCTGATCCAGAATATCACCTATAATGCGAGGGGGTGCATTTCACGGCAGGGGTGCTGAATACGGCACAACAAGATTAAAGTTTTCACCTACTACATCCACCTGCACCAGCTACAACACAACAGTGAAATGTTGCTTGTGCACATAATAAATGGACCCGCTTGTGCATTAATGCATTAGTAATAAAATGTCATATATAATCATATAAATCATATGGCTGGTAATAATGTAATCTAAAAATGTCACAGAAGGTGAGGATTTTCATCAGTGAAAGGGTCATATCCTGAAAAAAAAAACGTATCTGTAAATTAGATTACAGTACAAGTAGGCTATTAATGGTATAAAATAGCATACAGTGTAAAAACTCAAAGCAAGAGTCCCCTCACATCTTATCTGAGTACAGTTTTATGTGCTAATTAATGTGCTTTGATTCTTTCTAACACTGCGTCACGTGAAGACATTACAGTGAGGAGCAAGTACCAAAAGCAAAGTAGTAGAAATGTTTAGACCCATACGCGATAAGAGCAGCGTAATCTATACTTGCAGTAGATTGAAACTCTTTTTTTAAATTAAAAAATCATACCGATGAGTACATGAGATAGAGCGCCACACTGAAAGCGCTTACGCAGAGACCAAGATATGATATAATTATTTGAGTTTTCTTAACATGATGATTTTCCTTTTGACTTTCATGGTTGAGTTGACATTTTTATTTGCTCTGGTCTCAGCTATGATCCGATGAAGCGGCTGATGAAATTACAACTCTAATAATATATTTAATTTGTTGCTTCGTCTACTATCTTGTGCAGTGATGTGGATTAATGTTAATGTAAAGGATCTTTGCACATGGAACCGGAAACATGGCATGATGTCTGCTGCTGCTGCTGCAGAAAAAAAAAACAAATAAATAAATAAATAAAGTGAGGCTAAAGTGAGGATAAGATGCTGATATTTGGGAGCTGATGTATTAGTGCCCCCCACTGGCTAATTCCAGCTAACAGCACTTCTCTGTAGTCAAAGAACTCAGTGGGAGCCACAGCTGTGATTCCCATGATTATTCATAACCCCTCCGCAAATACAAATGGATTTATAATCAGTTTTAAATCACTCATTACATCTGTGCCCTGGGATGTGTTTCATGAAGTGAGAGACGGCAGCGCTAACCGCTGAATAACTGATGTCATTATGTCTCGCTGCTCGATGGTCTAAAAGAGGTGTGGAGCTGACAAAACAGTCTCATCTCAAGTGGCTGCTGTGGAGCTTTCAATCATATTACATCATCCTGTTTGACGGATGGAATTTTTTTTTCTGACAGTTCTTGCAACCGGTTGAGGTTTAATATCTGATTCATATGCGGTAGAAGAAGCCAGAATATGAATTTAATTTTAATGTGACTTGTAAAACTTTTTATTTAACGGGGGTTTCTAATAGAACATGTCTCCATGCTAATAATAATAATCTTTAAAATCACATTTTCTTACACTGTCTGACTGAATATTCCTGTATTCACCTTCTGTCTGGGAGTCTACGGTACTAACATTTGGCCCAGTTGATCCATGCCGTGCTTAAGCTCGATTTTCCCCCCTTCCCTCGTCCCCCGCGGGCCAGGCCCCGGCCTGCACTCACATCACTTCAAAAGTCCTATGTTGGTGATAGACAGGCCAAACATATCAACCAATCAGATCAAGGAAGCGTATGATATACTAACAGAGCGTCGAGGCAAAGTAAACAACATGTCGGTAAAGAATTTTTGCAGTTTGTGTGACGTGAATTTACGGATGAAAGGCACAATTTCAGGAGCCCGGTCCATATTCCAACCAAGAGAAAAAAGTGTTGTTAGATAGCTGTGCTCATCTCATCCAAGGAAGCTGCCATGTTGTTTACACTGAACAGTCCCTTCTCGTTGCGTCACACTTCGAGCAGCCTCAAAACCAACGCTGATTGGTTCCTTTGAAGCAAACTTCTCCAAATTATCTCTGCCGCAAGTTAAGAAAGAATGTCTTTATTCATGTAAGGGGAAATTACATTATTTCAATATTTTCTGGTATTATATTATTCATGTTACACACACACACACACACACACACACACACACATGCACAAACAGGACCTATATACATGCAATTAATTGAGAGATGTCAGAGCGAGGGGGCTGCCAATGCATCGGCGCCTCGAGCAGTGACCAGCCCACACTCCATTCATGGTCTAAACAGGGACCCGAATCGGCGACCCTACGGTTCCCAGCAGAGTCACCTATGGACTGAGCTACTGCCGCCCCAAGTCACCAGACTGATCTGCGAATAAAGTTCAAGGGATTGCCTACGTCATCACCCCTCGGAGTTTTAGTTTCGTCTAACTGTTTTTGAATGTTTTCATCTGACCAAATCTGCAGTAAACATTCCACCTGACCATCAGACCACCGCAAACCCTTTGGCAGAATTTTCTTTAAATGTCTGTTGCGGGGAACAGTTGCATATAAATAGTAGACCAGGGCCGTCGTCAGTGCTCCCGCTCGTGCGTGTGCAATCGTGCCGTGAAGAAGCCCACCTCTCTCTGCAAGGCTGTGGCCGGGAAGCGCGCCATGCCTAGGTTTTACTCACACTGGTCAAACGAACCAGACTTTAGCCGTAAATCGTGCTCGGGCACTGTATGAATAGTAAGTGTAAGTAGACGCTGGGACGCTCTGTTTTAGCGACTGTCTCTTTAAGCTCCTCGCTTAAAAAAAGCTCAGTCTGCTGTGATTGGTCAGCGTTTTGTTCCTGGTCCTCTGTATCTGCGCTCTCAGCATCTCTGCACCATCATATCAGCCGGGGAATGACTGCAACAGCACTCTAGCAGAACTTTCTTATTATAATGTAGTTGTGCATACTCTCATCGACATGATTGTATGATATACCAAAAGTTCTGCACAAAAATTCATATATCTCATGAAATACAATGTTCTATTTCTATATGGAGAAGTGGACCGCGACAGTTGAACTACATTTAGGAAACAAAAGATGACAGATTTAGGCACCAAAGCCACTTGTTAGGAGTAGGAAGAAAGTACTTCAGGTACACAAACAACGGTCCTTCAGGCTTAAACACCGGATTTCCTTCCTTGCTCCGGATTTAATTTAATGTAACGTAATGTAATAAATGTGTTATACACAACATTTTGAGTGCATTACTTTTTATAGTTATATGTACGAACAGTGGACGAGGACAGTCTGAGTTTCGACACCACAACAGTACAGACGTTCTTACAGCTGGTTTCAAAAGGCACAGTTTCTAAATAGGGACTGCATGCACTCCTCTGTGTTTGTTGTTGTTTCATTTACTTTCACCATATTTATACAGCACCTCTACCTGCTTTATAATCAAAAACAACTCCAACAATATGGGGCCTGTTAGGTTTTGTTCTCCAGTTTCACAGATTGAATATTCCCAGTGGAACGAGGATAAAATCATCAGCGTCCCCCCTTTATGTGCTTGAAGGTGTTTCTCTATTGCATGCCAGAAAAAAATATTGGGGAGAGAAAAAAAAAAGAGCAATTCATGTATTACCTCGTCTTTACAATCCAAAGCCAAAATGTATTGTGTCTGCAGGGCAACAGTGTTTGTGCGGGATAAGAAGCCTGCAGTACAAAGCCTATTTCATAATGAGTTCCAACATTGTCAATGGCTTCCCTTCACAAGAATACTTCTGCATTTTATCTCTGTTTACAAACAGTGCAACAACAGTGGTGTGAAAATCCAAATCGAACACGTCGCATTGTTGTGTGAGCGTGTGTTTGGACACAGGTCAGAGGAGGGGGGGGCGAGGTGAGGTTGGCGGGTTTACAATGGAAAGTTCATTTATTTAAAACACAAAGCAGAAAGAGGCCTTTACTGTACAGGAAGCGGGGAGTCGGGGAGGGGAGGAAACCGCTTGAAAACAAGGTGACGCCTACGGTACGTGACTCACTGACTGGACCTGACATACAGGCGGAGAAAAAAAGCAGAGCAGGGAGAAGAGAAGAAAGTCCTGAAACACTCCCGTTTGATGTTGTTCGCAGTAACAACTGTAGATCCAGGAACTGCCATCTCTAACTAGATTATTTCTCGCAATGCGATGGCGACCGCTTTGAAGATATCGTTTTATTTCAGGCCATAAATCAATTCGCAGACTCAATTGCGCTGCACCTTAACCTCTGAGAAAGTGAGGAAGACGATCACTGGGCTCCACTGTATTGTTTGTCTCAATTTAGGAGAGGTAGGTGAATTTCACTCTGGGGCCTCATGATGTGGATGACTTCAAGGTAAAAATGAAAGGGAATTCCAGGTTATATGTAATGCATGCAGGTCAGGTTGTGTCTCCGTTATCACTACTTCCTCACTCTGTGTTTTGTGGTAGCAGCCGCGCTCGAGGGGGTTCAGTTGAGTTCTGGCAGTAGACGCGTCCCTGATTTTAGTGCAGTCTGCAATGCCAATAGTGTTGCTCTTTGGATATTTTACAAATAAATAAAGGGAAAAAAATGAATACCCTAAACATTTGGATTACAGTTTTCTGTGTTTTTATTTGTACTAGAGACACGCTGCTTTAATTGGTTTTTGCTTTCATTTAAATTTTACATTTTCTCTGAGGGAGGTGTTTTTATTCTGGCTGTAGTGGCACCCCTGCTGCACAAGTACAAAGGAAATGGTGTGCTGTTGCTGAGGTCATGGACACTTTCCTCTCTCTGTTCTCCGTCTATCAGCAGGTGTTATGGGTTTGCAGTATTTCCTGAGCTGGAAAGTTATCCTGCTGCTTCTCTTGGGTAAGACCTTTTGTTTTATAACCACCATCTTAATGATTTATGTCTCAAAACATGCTTGAAACTACGAGAAGAAAACGAAATATTTCCAGCACCCTGGCACAAATGCTAGCTGTAATCTGCCCTTTGCATTAATGCCCACACTTCCTCCGTCTTTTGCCTATCAAGTTAGGACGTGTGATTAATACCTCTTGTTGTGAATGCACGGAGGCTTACAGTACCACGCTCTGTTTTGACACAGATTTTCTGATATTGATGTAGTTTGATGGATATCACATTAGTCATGGCTGTCATGCGCTATAAATCATCTCTTGATGTTGTTTGACAGAAAAAAAGCCATACATATTCATAATGTCGAGGATAGAGATGAAGTATTGTTTGTTTTATTAGCTTCCTGTTCTGCCCGCAAAATGCAAACTCTCCAAAAGCCAAAAGGTTCTAACTGATGAATATGAAATACTGTGGATCATTGAGTCATCGAAAAAAAGAAAGTCAAACTGAGGCACGTAAGCACAATTCTGATGCAATAACAAATGGTCTAATTTCCGTCCTCAGTGCCGTGTGGGCTCCAGGGTCTGTCAGTGCACATCCTCAATGAGGAACCTGTGCATGTAATGCCGGGTTCCAGTCTGGTTCTGAAAGCTCGGATAGAGCACGGACCCCTGGAAGAGGTCTCCGTGGTAACCTGGGAGCGGGGCCCCGAAACTGGAATCAACCCCAAGAGAGTGACGCTGGCCACGTGCCCCGGCAGAGGCTCAAAGTGTGCTGCTTCGAGGCCAAATGTCCATGTGAGCATGGAGCAGCAGGAGACAACACTTCAGATTAATGGATACAGCGAAGCGGACAGCGGTGTGTACGCTGTGACTGTGACGGATCACAAAGGGGCCAAGAACACTGCACTCTGCATCGTCAGGAAATATGGTACAGTGCGATACGCAGCATGTGAGGGAATTTATTGGGAAGTCTCTAAGAGGTCCCATATTGTGCTCATTTTCACATTCATACTTGTATTTTGGGTTTCAATTTTACGTGCTTTAATGTAAAAAACAACACATCTTTCCCACAGTGTTTGTCTGAATATACCTGTGTTCACCCTCTTTCTGATGCGTTCCATTGTGCTGCCTGTCTCTTGCTGACCTTGCACATACAGCAGCTGATTTATTGCGATAACACAAGATCACGCATAACTCGCATTCACATCACATGGGAATGTATCTTGTCCAGCTCCAAGTAACGTGTTTGTGCTGGGAGGAGCTCCTGGCAGTTGAGAGGGGAGCGGGGCTGACGACGACACAGGAGGGCTCCACTCGTTCAAAACAATAACAGCTCCTAAAGAGGTTAGCTTATATGCTACAACAGCATCAGTTTTATCAGAACTGGAGAGTTTTTCCTTCACTGAAAGTAGGAAACGGCACTGAAGGCCTTTCACGATGGAAAAGATGTTCTGTTTGATAGACCATGGTTCATCCAATCACCTGCTAGGTGTGTTTTGAAAGCGCCAGTCTTTTCCTGATCACTTTCTAATGACGCCTTCTGAGATGGTTGCGTGAAACAAACCATTTGAAGAGTCAGGTAAGTCTCATGCCCCCCCTCCTGAAAAAGTCTGCTCTGATTGGTCAGCATTTCCAGGTCTTCTATATCTGGGCTCTCTGTGTCTCTGCACTGTCATTGCAGCCGGGGAATGACATTGTAGCTCCACTTTCTACTAGTTGTGACATCACAACCTTACAGAAGTCCTGACGGGTCGTTTAAAGGCCCAGTTTCTGAATACGTGCTGTGTGCATTTCTCTAGATTGAGCGTTTAACAGTATTTTTTATAGCCCCTGAACCTGTTTTATAATAATAATTTAAAAAACATGGAACATGGAAATCTAACTTTACAATATGGGACCTTTAACATTACAGATATTGCTGAAATAATTAGTTGATTCTCCAATGAGTCAATTGATAGTTTTAATAATCAACTCGTGATTTTCAGTGCAAGTTCATTTTAAGGGATACAACACAATTATTAGCTGAATACAACAGAAGTACATTTTTCTGGTAATTCTGTTAAAAAATAAAGAGCCGAATGGATAATTAACCTTCAAGAGGTAGTTTATGTAGAAATGTGGTATTCTGTAAAACTCAAATATCTAATGGTATGAAAGCATTTTAAATGCCCATTAGCTGGCGGCCTTTCTAGTGTTTACTCCAACAATTACCAACAGATGAATGAATGTGTTTTAATTCACGCCAGCAGGCATTGTTTCCTTCTGATTGTGGATGTCTCATTTAATAATGAAACACTAACCAAATGAATTTGCCTATAGGCTTTGCTTGCTGGATCTTCCTTTTGTCTCTGGGATTCTGGATGATTCCGGCGTTGTTGTAGATTTCTTTTAGTAGTAGTTTTTTTTTCTCAAAGCTTCGGCGCTTTTACGCTCATCCGTCTGCTCTAACACCATCAATTCATCAGCTTCCCTCTGCTCTACATCTGCTCTCCTGCTCTCTCTTCCAGGACTCTCCATCATCTCATTCCCAGACATTATGACTCATTCTCCGGTGTCATGATTGTGTCTGAAACTGAGCCAGTTCCTCCTGACAGCAATAAACGTCTCTCATGAGTCTTTGTCTAACACCTTCTTGGACAGCCATGTGCCATCATTCTTATTTTATAACAGAGGGATGCGCCCTGCTTTTACCTTCGTCCTTATTTCCTCTTTTTACTCTTGACCTCACCTTCTCTCTTCTGTATTTACAGAGGCAGTGCACCACGTCTCGGTGAGCATCAACGTGTCTCACTCCTCGCTGGTTTGTGGCGAGGCCTGGGGCACGGACCCACACTTCAGCTGGCTCCATGAGAGACTCGCCATCACCACGACTGTCGGAAGAGTCTCCAATGATGGAACTACACTGTTTGTGACCAAGACTCCCATCTGTGGCCACTACACCTGCATGGTCAGCAACAAGCTGGGCCACAGTTCTGCCACCTACACTGCAGGTACTAGACATCGTTCAATTAAATTCAATCCAAAAAACTTTATTTGTCCCCGGGGGGCAATTCAGGGCACACAGAGCAGCAAATAACGACAGTGCAACTATACAAAAACATTTTAACCTAACACAAGAATAAAGTGTAAAAGAAGAATAAGTGTCAGGATGTTAGTGTGTTAGTACAGGTTAGATACGGAGAACATCGTCGGCGTGAGATGTAGAAAGACATGCGTGTATCAGATGTAAGCAGACATGTGAACGGGTGTATATGATGTAAACAATGTAAACATGCAGGAGACTGTTAAAACAGGTATGAACAGAACTGTAGTGCAGAAAAGATATAAGTGGACAGTGATCGGATTCAGATGTGGTCAGACATGATACATGTGTGTAATGAGCAGACGTAACAGAACTATAGTGCAGTAATAGAGTATAAATAAAATGTATAACTATAAGCTATGTGTAGATACTAAATAATAATAATAATAATAATAATAATAATATCATCTGTTCTTTTACAATAACAAAGGAAGAAAAACTGATTTTAGAAATGTACTGCTAGGGCAGTTTGGAATAACAAAGCTTTATTTAACTTACTTAAATCTGTTCTAATCAATATTTTTGTATTAGAAATTAACTTATGATTAAAGATAACACAAAGGCTCATTTGAAGTGACAAACCCCCAACTTTTAAATGTCTCTCTGCTCTAACAACCCTGTCTACTTAAAGATACATTTCCATAGAAATAAATTGTGTTCTCACAGTTATGTTTTAACTTATTTTTTGAATTACTTTTGTTTCAACACAGGCGCAGGTTGGGAAACATGGTTAACATTGAGATTGAAACGAAACTACTTGGTTAAGTTGGGAAAAGATCATGGTTTGCTTTCAAATAAGTCTAAGTTACATTAGTAAATTATGTACATTATGTCCACGACGCAAGTAAATGTACATTATTAAGTCAACTTAAGTACATTTTGAGGTACTTACTTTACTTAAGTATCTCTATTTTATTCGTCTTCCATGCAAATAAATTTCGGAATAAAATTGTGCTTTTTACTCAGTTTTTCTAATGTGGCATCTCATGCATCGTTATGGATTAAACTAACCAGCTGTCTGTAGCCGTGAGTAGTACAATATACTCAAGTTTGACCGGGTTACAAAATTACAAATACCGCACATCCCTGAATATATCAATAATAATGACTGAGTGATATAACAATACAACACTTAAAGAAAGATATTCTGCAATAATAAACTTTGCGTTTCGATGGACTAAGTACATTTTCCTGATAATACTTTTCATTAGCCTCAGAAAAATGTTTGAATGCAAGACTTTGACTTGAACTTTTACTTTCATAAAGAACCTAAATATGCATTTCACCACTAAAGATTATAACATCATTATAGTAGTTGATGCGTATTTGTTGATTGGACTAACTTCTTATTTAAAGTCAGCTCTTTGTGTTGCGTCATGGATATTCAGAATCAGCTTTGTGTATACCGTGCCTTGTGTCTATCGTGAGCTGTGTCCTGATTGCACTTTGGTCTGTGTACTGTATCACCGGTGGTGTTTCAGTGATAAAGGATTTTCCACAGTGGGATCAGTAAATTACTACCTCCACTATACTGTTGCCGCTGCTGTTGCTAAACAAGCGAGACAATTCTCCGTATCTGCCAAGAGGTGTGATGATCATAAGACAGGCAGGGAGGACTACTCCTGTTAGCTCCTGCCGTTTCACTCAGTTTAGTAACTTTGCAGACTTGCAAGGGACCTTTCTGGCCTTTTAGGGCAGACAATGTCAGATGATGTTTTTTGTGTTTTGTTATTTTTTCCCCGGCTGACAGCACCTTGTGAGACAGAGGGCAGAGGGACAACAGCGGCTGTAGTGTGTCTTCTCCTACTCCTGCTACTGTTTGGAGGAGTGCTGGCATTTCTGCTGTGGAGGTACAGTAATGTACACAGACACTGGCAGACACAGACACAAATCTCATTTCAGGGGCTGTGCTCTGATAATAAAGCCATACGCAGACAAAAAATAACACACTGGTAGAAGCTGCTATAAAGAACAAAAAAACAACTAAGGGTACAAGATGAAAACAGACCAATTCTGTACAGCTAGCAAGTGACACACATGAGGCATGACAGGCCACGCCGTGTCTGCTGACAAAACCATTGTCATGTTTACTCGAGCCAGTGTTTCGGTTTGTCACTGCTGTTTGATCTAAATTGGACACTTGTTTTTTTCAGGCGACACAGGCACAGAAACAGAGGGGAGAGGCTGCACGAACATTTGGATGACACAATCTAAAAAAGGCCCACAATACACTTCTGTTACTTCAGAATGGAGAACAGGAAGTGGACTGGACTTGTGAGACTGGAACTTCCTGTCCGGTGAGCAGTATGACCTTATAGTGCATTGGAACAATGTGACGAGTGAACTGCCTGCTGGCAAATAAAAAAAATATATCTAAAAATGGATATTCAGCTTGAAGTGCCAGCAATGTCTTACACTGCCTCCTGCTGGGCTGCACCTGGCACTGTGTATTTGAATATGTAATCATTTTTGTAAGCTTTATCAGCTGTGCACTGTATTGAAATGTGCCTTCAAATGTAGCCTTCTTAATAAAATCCCTTCAAAGAATGTGACAAACCTTTCTTAATGCCCTCATCTATTAAAAAACTCTTTCAACAGAGAGAAGACAGTAGATGAGGAAACAGAATTGCATAACATAATTCAATGACAGAGATTAGGAATCAGAAGAAGATGAGATGTAAACAAGAATAAGACCATATTGAAAAAAATCAACAAGTCAGCTGTATTCATAAAAGTACATCTTAGCTGTCAAATTATTCACATTGTCCCTCATGCTGGGAAGTCACAGGTGAGTGTTATCAAGCCCCTGTCAAGTCTGGCCTACAATCTAGAAAGTGCAGTGGGCTATTTTTTTTAATCCATTAGTGTATTTGTCAGGGACAGTGCAAAAGAATATGCGTTGAATAAGATCGTTTATCATTACCCAAAGTTAAACTGAGCACCTAGGGACTTTTGACTTCAGCTCTGGTCCTGAGGTCCGTCCTGTTTTTATTCGTACAAATTTCTGTGCATAGCCTTTGGTAGAATTTGGTATGTTCCTGTTCATGACAACACTTTGTCGTACAATTGCCAATGCCAGAAAACATAATTCAATTCAATTCAATTCAATTTTATTTATAGTGCCAAATCATAACAAAAGTTCTCTCAGGACACTTTACAGAGTAGGTATAGACCACACTCAGACACATAGAACCAATAATTCCCCCGTAGAGTACGGTGGCAACAAAAACCTTCACTATAACAGGCAGGAACGTCAGACAGACCCAGCTCTGTGGAGGACGCACATCTGTCTGCACCGGTTGGGGAGGAAGAAAAGGAGAGAGAAAGAGAGAGAAAAGACGGACAGATGGACAGAGAGAGACAAAGACAGACACAAAGACAGAGACAGACACACTTCCAGTAACTATAATAATATCTATAGTAATGTGAATATGACTTATATGTTATGGCAGTTAATACAGCAGAAGAGTAGAAACAAGCACAGCAAACAAAGTGTTATAACCAAGTATAACCATGTATCAGTGTAATGGACAGCAAAATGCATGCGAACGTTTACAAAATACTTACAAGGAAAGAAATATTAAACTGGAATTTGATTATATATATATGTATAAAAAGATTGTATCCAACAAAAGGTGACAGTTAGGGTTAGGCATGAAAAACACTTAGGCCCTAATTTGACCGCAAAAAAAACACTTATTTAGCCAACAAAACAACAACTTTAGCATGAAAAACACTTGGTTAGGATATGAAAAAAGGCCATGGATTGGTTAAGTATGGATGGGAATTGAACTCCCACTCCCCTGGCATAAAAACCCTGTGTCCTGAGTGTTTTAGAAGCCAGCCACCACCTTTAACCGTCCTCCAATCATTGAGATTTCAGTTTAATATGTTTCCACTGTGGATTCAACTTCACAGTGATTTATCTTCTGGGATGCCTGATACTTTCTGTTTTGTTAAAGTCCTCCTGGGGTTCATCCAGAATCTGAAAAGTGTGTGTGAAAGATAACACTCTGAATACACAACCATCCACACTGGCTGTGTTAACTTTCACAGTACACCCATCGCACCACATAAATGAACCCTCTAACCCCCAGCAGTGTTATGGCTCTGCTGCAATGTGTTCACATTGGACCACATGTTGAAAAGTGGATCAGAGGAGCCAGAGGTGAAATGCAGGGCATGTTATATTGGGAGTGGGAGGAAAAAGCAATTGAACATCTGCCATGAAAGTTTAGGCGTGCCTCTGAGAGTTTTCATCTTCAGATAGTTTCCAGCTTCTATGACGGTTATCTGAAATATATCAAAGAAGAGACAATCCATTTGCAGCAACAAAACTCCTCAATTTTAGACCTTATAACTAATACAAGAAGAGTAGATACAGCTTATGGCTCCCTGAGGCTAAGTCCCGAGGGGGAAAAGACAATGATGAAATAATATGAAAATGGATTGAAAGCTGTAGGAGCAATAGATGTGGAATACAAATCAGTGACGACTAAAGACAGACTGTTTGAGTTTATATGCACCATATACGTATATGCATCTATATATGAAGCAATTGTCAGCTGCATGCACGTCTATACAGTTGCAAATGTGGAAAATATATAAAAACATTCTGTGTGCAGAACATCCCTCTGAGGAGCACTTTTGACAGTATAAGCATCAAAGAAGGGCGGATTTGTGCCAAAATCCCCCGTCACAAACCCATTAGCAGTGTTCCCATTGTATTGTTGGTCTACCCTGTGCCCTGTTGCCTTCACATGCAGAGGAGATGGAGGTGCATGTGAGGCTAAAGCTGCAAGCGACGGAGCCTCCTCTGAAGCTGGCCCAAGGTGGATACACAAAAGCTTCATTGTTGTCTAAAAACGGGTAAAAACGCATCCACGAGGTACAACATCGCACTCGGTTCTCCTTCTTTGTGATGAACACGACCACTGCAGTTTATTTTGAGTCAGTCCATCATCCACCATCCTGCTGTTGTTTAACAGAGCACTAAATCCATGGCTGTTATCTATTCATGGCCCAATTTAAAGATCCACAGAGAGGGTAGTGAGAAACAGACTAATTTGTTGTTTTTGGTCTTTTCATGGGATTTGTTGACAATAAGGTCAGAAACATAAAATGTCAAGTCTACAATTGAACTGTGTTTCTTGCAAAAGTTTCATCAGTAGACCCATGAAAGTAGCTGAATTATCTTCACTTCATGCCAGATTGGAGCCGTCTGCAGAGAAAAGGTCAAAAATATCAACTCCACTGAGCTGCTGTTGTAAAAGAGAGAAAGAGAGAAAGTCTACAGCTGTGTTAGCAGCTGTGTGAGGCTCTACGCACAAAGCTAAGACAGTAAATATTGGTATCGTTTACCATCTTAGTTCAGTATGTTGGCCTGGCAACATTTAGGGAATACTAAACGAGTGATAGGAAATGTCCCACATAAACCAAACCTGAAATTCAGACCTGATGACACCATAACTGTGCCATGTGACTAAATAACACTGGAGATTTAATTAAAGGCAAGCCACAAGATTAAAAGTCTAGGGTCCTATCGCCTCTCTATAATGCAATTCCCCCCCCCCCTTCACTATCAAGTGTTCAAGTGTGTATATACTCCAGTTAATGCTTAATTCCCATTGTGAATATGAAAACATTTCTTCAATCCTATCTAAATTTATGAATTTATGATTTATGATCAGTCAGATTTTTTTTTCAACCTGTCACAAAATGTATCTCCTCTCTAAAATGCACAAATATTGTCCTACCACCAAGTGTTTTAATTTATTAGTTCTCCAGATTGTGGCTAATAATCTTGGTCAATGTGGAACGTGAAAGGGTATACGAAGCATTTACCATTTGCCATGAAAAACGTATCCATCTCATCTCATCTCATCTTCGGCCTCTTATCCGGGGTCGGGTCGCGGGGGCAGCATCTTTAGCAGGGGACCCCAAACTTCCCTTTCCTGGGCCACATTAACCAGCTCTAACTGGGGGATCCCAAGGCGTTCCCAGGCCAGTGTGGAGATCTAATCTCTCACCCTAGTCCTGGGTCTTCCCCGAGGCCTCCTCCCAGCTGGACGTGCCTGGAACACCTCCCTAGGGAGGGGCCCAGGGGGCATCCTTACTAGATGCCCGAACCACCTCAACTGGCTCCTATCCCCAGTCCATTATATACAAATGATGCCCTACCACCAGGAGTTTTATTTTGTATTTATTTCAGTTGATGCTTAATAATCCTGGTGAATATGGAGAAGTTTCTTTCCTTTCTATCAAAGGTTATGAGGAGATACATATTCTGTCCACCTGTTTTTCAACCTGCCGGAAAATGTCTCCCTTCTCTTGGGTCTGCTACACTAAGCATCCCGTCCATTACACACACAACGATGCCCTACCACCAGACATTTTCTTCTGTGTATACATCGGATTATACCTCATAATGTTGGTGAAGTTTCAATAACCATCTATTTAACACTGGGGTGGACCTTTTTTAAACGCATGCCTTTTGCAATTTAACACTGAAGAGGGGCCAGGGCTGAATTTTTATTTTTTATATTTAAAAGCTAAACCAAATTCAAGCAAACAAAAGAAAAATCCTGTGATTTACGTAATGTTACACAAAAGATTATGCTGTTATGTTTGTCATTACACAGCCTACGCACATGCCTCTTGATCAGAGTAAAACAACATTTAAATAAAATAAGAATACAACATAATTGAGGCTATTAAACCTGGACTGCTACATATCCAATGTGTAATACTGTTGAATAGGCCTACACTCTTCACTCACACATATATTCTTGTATGTATAGTAGTACATGTTGTACATGTTGTATATTTTTTGTTTATGTCACTGTATCTTACATCTTATTCTCGTTCTATGTCATTTTCGTCTTTATATGACTCGTGCTTTTATTGCTGAGTTGACCCATCCTCTTGTCCAATACATTTTATTGTACTGTTGACCCTTTGTTAACCTACATACGACTAATAAAATAAAACTGAAGACACTGACAGATATTGAGGCCTGAAAAATGGCTTGGAAGAACCAACTGTCCGTCCTAGTTCACACAGTCCATAAAATAGAAAAGACTGTCTGCTGATCCCTGGCAGATCAATAATATCTTATCACCATCTCTGCCCTCAGTCGCACACGCACACACATACGCGCACACACGCACACACACACACTGATTCATAGATTCAGATTCTTGTTTGTGGCGTGCATTGTTCTCTGGCGCTGTACGGAGCAGTGCACTGATTCATGACACATCCATGAGAAACATCAGTGACCGGTCTTCCCTCTGTTGACCCCCGATTATTCAACGTCTCTGTGTAAATGTGCATTGCAGCCATGTTACTCTTATCACAGCTGCATTTCCTTGCAAGAACTATACGTATTCATGTTTGTAGATAAAGGGAGCAGCGAAGGACTAACAAAAGGAGAATGGGTGGTCTGGTGTGATTAGAGAAAAATGTGGCCAGCTATTTATAGTCAGAGACTCAGGGTTTCATAATCTTAAGCATGTTGTTCGGAGCTCCTTAGTTCTTAAAGCATAGTTTGACATTTAGGGAGATGTATTTGCTTCCTTGCCGAGATAAGAAGCTTGATACCTCTCATAACTAGGGTAAATATTAAGCTATGGGAGACAGTTAGCTTAGCATAGCAGAAAGGCTGAAAATGGGTCAACAGCAAACATGGCTCTGCCCGTAACAAACTGTATAACTGCAATAACTGCTTTACATTTTATACCATTTTTGCACTTCAGGTTTGTACAGAGATCTCCACACTGGCCTGGGAACGCCTCAGGATCCCCCAGTTAGAGCTGGTTAATGTGGCCCGGGAAAGGGAAGTTTGGGGTCCCCTGCTAAAGCTGCTGCCCCCGAGACCCGACCCCAGATAAGAGGATGAAGATGAAATGAGATGGGATAAAACAAACAAGAAAAGGGAGGGAGCTTTAGAGGTGCTGTTCGGTTAAAAGTCACTTGGTCAGAACTGTAGGGCCGGGCATGATTTTAACAGTGTTTTTAAAGTAAGCAATATACCAAGAGGATTCTTCTTTGATACCTTTTTTTTATCTACTTTATCCAATATCCATCATGTGGATAGAAGCATTCAGTTGTGTAAAATGCCATAAATCCTTTAAATTCCATTTTATTTTTATTGCACATCTAAAACAGCGTGAGCTGAGCAAAGTGCTTTTCAAATGTAATTAAACCGTGTAAAAATATGTCAACACCACCACCATATACCCATTTACCCAGGCAGAGATACGATCAATGACTTAATAAACAACCATCGTAAAATTATAAAAGGCCGGATAGTAGTGGCATTTTAATTACATTCAAAAGCCGAAGAAAATAGGTGGGTGAAGGACTCAGTAGACATGAATTATGTAGGATGATAATGTTTTTCCCTTCTAGATCTGAATGCTAGTATCGTTTGGGTTTCGTTCGATACCACAAAAAGATATCAAGTACCCATACCCAGCCTAGTTAGGACCCCTCAGCGCCAAGTTTATAATTCTCTGGGTATCCATTTTCCAACTTTTCAACATGCAGGGTAGGGTTAGGCTCAGAGGACAAAACTCATTTGTTAGGGGAAGGGACAGGTTGTGGTTTGGGTTGAAATAAGAATGTTTGTTATTCATTCATTCATTCATTCATCTTCCACCGCTTATCCCGGGGTCGGGGTCGCGGGGGTGTTGGAGCCGATCCCAGCTGACATCGGGTGTGAGGCGGGGTACACCCTGGATAGGACGGCAGTCTATCACAGGGCACATAGAGACGTACAGAGACAGACAACCATTCACACCTACGGGCAATTTTAGACTCAACACCTGCATGTCTTTGGATTATGGGAGGAAACCGGAGAACCCGGAGAAAATCCACGCAGACACGGGGAGAACATGCAAACTCCTCACAGAAAGGCCCAGGCCGGGATGCGAACCTGTAACCTTCTTGCTGTGAGGCGACAATTGATGTTAATTAACGTTAATCCAGTTAACGTTCACTTTTGGTTTCCCAAAGGACGGATTTGATGTGTTGAGAGAGAGAACGGTTTGGGTAGGTCAGTAGATTTTCTTAAAGCTGGACAGAATTGAGTAGTTGGCTAGTTGGTAGTAGTGGTTTCCATGAGCGAGAGAGTTTTTTTGTCCATCCATCCATCAATCCATCCATCCATCGTTGAATGCGCTCAAATATCACACTTTAAAAGTAAGTTTGCTGCATATTAAAAGTGACTGACTTAGGGGGGAAAAATGACTCAACCAAGTTGTAATAAACTGAAATTACATTTACTTTTGACGGCCGTAACACCAGTCATTGCACGTCAAACTGAGCTTTCTGAGTTTAGTGCCCTGTCAGTCAGTCTCAGTCAAATTGGAGGGTATTGGAATATAGTGTACATTTTTGTAGGTGGAAACTCCTCTTATGCTCCATTGGACATAAATCTCCCAACACTGCCAGCTGCAGCCATATATTTATATGGACAGACAGAGTGCTATAAATCCTCTCCATCTTCTTCCATAAGTGATAAGATTACAGATAAGATAACATTTTTGCTCTCAGTTATTTAAAAATTCATGAAGTTGAAAGTGCATCAAATTAGATTTGTGTTACCTCATCACTTTCCAGAAACATTCTTTAAAAAGCCAAAATATTTACTCAGCAGATAGCTACTGTACATACAAAGATTGTGGTTTCGCCTATTCAATATCTATTGCTGACTGTGCCCAGCACACGCCAAGTCCTGTGCGAGGTTGGCCTTCTGGGTGTCTTTTGCAGGTTGACATCTGTGATAATTCCCTGTGCTACCGAGCGATTTGTCATCTGTGGGACGGAGGAGATAGGAAGTGTGCAGCCTGTGAGTCAAGTTGTTTTCCCCTGTATATCATCGCCCACCCTCCTGACAGAAGCGCCGGTGGAGGTTAGAGGTAAAATAAAACCGTCACACACAAAAAATACAGCGCTCAAATAAAGACGTCAAACATCCTGCGATGTTTGGGAAACCTGCCATCAAGCCTAATCGTGTCCACAAGTCTCCATCTACATGTCCAAACATCCCTCTGTCCTTCTGTGCTTTTTCCAATTCAGCCCTCATCGTGACTTATCTCTGGCGTCACTACATACACACACACACACAGACGCACACTTTACATCCTATTGTGCTTATTTTCCATGAGCCCTGACAGAGGACACAGCACCTCATACCTTCCTAATCAGACCAGACTTTTCTCTTGGTGAAGTGCTCCCACTCCTGGTGAGAGGTAAAACTGCAGGGGATGTTGTTCATCCAGGCTAGTGATGGTTATGAACCAACAAGACAGAAGACAGATGTACCTCATATTCACTAAATTCTGTACATATCCTCATTTAAAAATGAGCAACCATGACACCGAATCACAGGCCTGGTGAGCTCTGAAAGTTCCTCATTCCAGCTCTTAACATAGTCCAGTACTATGCACAGTACTACAAGACTTAACTGCAAAACTATCCTTTCAGACTAATAATGATCATTTTAATTAAAAGACTAATTTTGTTGTAGTTAATTCTGATTGTTCTTCGGTCTTTCTTTCTTGTAAGCCTGATCTCAATCAGATTTCCTCGTGCAATCATCAAACTTGTTTACTGGGTCCTCTCAGAGCCGCTCTCGTGACAAAAGCCTCTTCGCTGAATTTCAAACCCACGTTCTGTTTTGATTGTGAAGCCACAAACTGTCACTTTAATGCGGTTTGCTATACTGCATTTTCGTGAGGGCTCATCCATATGTTCCCATAGTTCTATTTTTGTATATAAATATAAAACATTGTACAAAGAGATAAAGGCTTTACACCTCAAATTGTAAATGAAGAGAGATGAGATGGATGATTCAGCCACTGTGGACATGTCTGTCTAAAGTAAAGTTTGCCCATAAATTTGAGGGTGTAAGTTTCAGGGAGTGTAACATCAGTTAGCTATAAACTGTAGGTGGGTTTCAACAAAATGACCCGGGGAAACATGATACATTGACTGAGGGGGGAAAAGCACTGCAGAGAACATAAAACCTTTTGAAAGGTCTCCTAAATAAGTCATATTAAGAGGTATCGAGGTGGGGAACAGGGGGTTTGTGGATATGAAAGTTGCTGCAGTTTAGCTGTTGCTCAGATGAAACTGCTACATTTTAAAAACATGCAAGTTGTGGCTTAGCTGGACCTGCTCCGAACCACAGCTGAACTAGTTGGATGTTAAATGACGGAGCGATCATTCTGCACAAAAGACATCATTTACAGATTTTGTGTATAATGCCTAACTTTCCTTTTGGTAAAAGATACCCTATGTTATTGTTTTTTTCCCCAAGATGAAAATCAACAACCTTGGATGTTTTTTGTTCATTTTTAAAGGGAGAAAATGGACAAGCAGAAACGGCGAGCACACCAAAAATAAAGCTACAGCAAAGAAAGACACAGCCTTGCGCAGGGCACCCCAACTCCTTTCCCCCAGATTCTTCCTTTTATAGCTGCAAGGTCAAGGTGTTTCAGATGCAGCCAATCATCGTTAGCGCTTCAAGGAAACCTGCAGAGAGCAAGAAAAAAAAGATATCAAATGAACAACAGCAAAACTGGCACTGGTAACAAGCTTTAATGAGAAAGATAAAACAGTAAATGGAAAGAATATGTAGCTGTTGGTCCCATTCACCTCCTCTGTATGAGATAACTGTGCAGTTCAGGCCGTGGCTATCAGCCCTGTTTGTACATTCAGTTGTCTTGTTTCTCGTTATACAAATGGAGATTCAGAGCTGCATTAACACTGACACATATTTGCAGTTGGTATTTATTTTCATTCGAATTAGAAAGCATTTATGTAGCTGGTAATTTCATAATGTGTTGGCTGCCTGAGTTGCTGCTGCATCAATATTTCACTTTCCAAAATGATATAATGTGGCAGGGGAGAACAAACATGACAGGTCCCCCCACACGGCGTGAAACACAAACAAACCTCAGCCTCAGGAATTATTGAATTGACAGACCTAAGAAATAATAGAAACCCGGTTCCAAAACAGCATCAGGGCTTGGCTGGGATTTGCATTTCACTCCTACTTTGATGAGGGTGGTGGATGAATTCCAGCCTGACCTATATATTATGCTGTTTTACAAAACAAACTGTTTGAACAAGTTATCAAAAAAATGCCAGAGTGGCTGTGAGAGCTGACAAACTAATGTTTATTTCATTTGATATACTGTATAAAATAGCGATAATTTGGGTTTTTTAAAGTGAAATTCTTGCGTAAAATCCTCCCAGGCTCTTTTTAGGCAAATAATCTTCCAGACAATTTCTTTCGTGTATGAACTACTAACGGAGAAATCCGGGACAGGCGCTAGCAGCCACTAACAGACAAATGCGGCTAACATGGATTAGCTCGGGGCGGCAAGTTGAACACATTAAAACAGCTTTTTTAACCACTTATAAGGCTCATGATGTCGTTATATTAACGACATCTGGAACTCATACTTTATATTAACGTACCCAAATCACATGTGTTATATTAACCCCTTCCTTTCCCTGGACACTTTAACTTGCACATTACCACCTGCACTGGTCATACAAATACAGTCACTTATATTTCATGTATATAATTCAATGCCACATGTTTAGTCTTGCTTGTGTTCATGTTTATATTTATGTAGGCACTGTCAAATCAAGTCAAATTTCTTGCAATGAAAATTGTCTGGCAATAAACCTGATTCTGATTCTGATTCTGAAACCTCTGCAGTAGCATGAAAAGAGTCCTTACGCATTAAACGAAGCAAACGACGTAGTTGGTGAACCCAGTGGTTTATATTTGGAGTTAATATTATTTTAATTGTATTTTTTGTCTTCTCAGGTTGTTGCTCTAGATTCAGGGTTAGAGTTTAACCCAAGCCTGACCTTAACCCTACTCATCTTATGCCTAGCTTTGCTCATGTGTGCGAATATGCAACTGCACTGTGACTCTTTATTAGACAAAAGTCAGAGTGGAAAATCTGATCTGACACCACTGACTGGCCTGAAGCCCTTCACCGCGCAGTGCGTTTTCTGTTCCATGTGATTAAGTGGTCATTAAACATTTAACAGTGGATTTAGTCACAGCACTGCTGTTCCATTATCACTGTTACAGCGAGGAACTGTAGCAGCTGCATTTAGGGCCACAGAGGGACGCCTGGTAGACTAGGCAGTGGATCTGCCTTATTTAAATGATGTGCAGAAATGAACACCATGCTTTTGTCAGCTAGATGTTGCTGGGTGCAGGGGGGATTGAGCTGTTTATGACAGTTAGGAAGTGAACATAATCAGTGTTGAGCTCAACCCTGCAGAGAATCTGGTTTCTCACAGAGCATCCATCTCTCCATGTTTTTAATGATAGGGAGTGTTGCTGCTCAGCAATGATCATTTGCTGTTGGTTATTGTTCTCTCATTACGCTGCGCTGCAACTTAATGCGACCCTATTTTCTTTTTCTGAATGAATGATGAATGACTTATACTGATACGAGAGTGGCCAGAATATTACAGTCATAATGCTAAATTTTAAAGCTGCAGTCTAACAGATGGTGTTGACTCGTATTTTGAATGTTTTCAACTCTCTGGCCCCTCCCCCTCTACCCCCAAGCTCCTCAGCTCCCTCCCATTGAGTGCCATTCAGTGCGTGTGCACCAGATTCCTGTGAACGCGCCCACGTCTTCTCTCATAGATAAACACCATGGGGTACACGGAGGTAGGCTGGGTAACTTACTCATAGATAGCAAATGGTAATGTCATTTAGCGTAAGGCAAGTTTATTTGTATAGCACAATTCAACAACAAGGTAATTCAAAGTGCTTTGCATAAAACATTAAAAGCAACACATAACACATAAAACATGTGAATTAAAACACATGAAAGGTCATTTAAAACATATAAAACATGGTTACAGTTACAGAAGTGACAGTGCAGTTTACTGAAAAGCAGCGTATGCCTAGCTTAAGGCGTGTGCCTGTGATATTGTTACATGCGCAAGCGGGGAGGTCGGATCTGTGGCGCGTGCACCAACTGTGAACTGCGCTGAGTGGACAGGATGATACGGGCGCGGTGGATTTTTGCAAAACACGTAGAGGTGCGTTTTTTTTCTTTCTAAAACCG
Organism: Echiichthys vipera; assembly: GCF_963691815.1. Lineage (NCBI taxonomy): Eukaryota > Metazoa > Chordata > Actinopteri > Perciformes > Trachinidae > Echiichthys > Echiichthys vipera. The sequence goes on from NC_139833.1 coordinate 8,089,433, forward strand.
GATGATTTATGTTGGTCTATCGGAGCATAGAACAAAGAGGCTTCAGTGAATACGATCTAAAAAATGTCGCAGACTGCGACTTTAATAAACTATATACAATATGCAATTGACTAATTCTGACAGAGCACCATTTAAGCACAAAATGTAATGATGATAGAAAGAAAACAAGAGCCAACAGACTGTGACCAAACTGGGATTGCTGAATTTAAAATAAATAAAATAAATAAATATATTCTAGTGATTTCTTTTCCCAGTTACTGTAAAGGAGTCCAATAAGTGAGGTCTGAGGTTATACTTAGCATGTGTGCTAGTATATGAGGAGCTCTTTTCCAAAACGCTATAAATCCATTTTAATAGTTTTCAGGAAAATTAAATTTTTTACCCAGACCCACACATTTGGTTAATATTCAGTGTATCTTGTCAAAATGGTTTATTGGCTCAGTCTGAACATGTTGAACGGACGGACGAAACAAAAAACTCTCCCTCTTCAGAGCGCCGCCATGTTGGATCACATAGAACGCTCACTGAATTCTGATTGGTCGAGAGGACATATCGCATTTAGGCTAAAAATAGGTTTGACGCTGGTCGCGGTTTGGAAAGGAACTGCATCTTGAGACCATTTTAAACAAGGAAATAAAGCGATTTGGCAGAAACATTGATGAAGCAGTGAAAAGGTTCTGTATACAGCAAAGTGGCATGACACACTCATTTTTTTTTTATTTGGCTTTTATCCCGTTTTGGAAAAGACCTCTTCATATAAACAAGCGCACATGCATTGGGGCTTTAAAAGAACAAATAAATAAGACAAATAAAATACAGTACTTATCGACTAATAAGTGTGAATTTCAGAATCGGCATGCACTCAGTCTCTGTTCTTCCTTTGGTCTTTGTGATAAAACTAAAGCATACGACATTAACAGTTTGTTAAACCTGTGCACATATAAAACAGATTGAAAGTGCTTTTATTGATTCAAACATCACTGTTTTTCCTTATTTCTTTAAAGGCAACTTTGCACATTTTAAAAGCGCCACACACACTCACACAGGTGTTTCAGTTACTGTGGCTGATCGAGCCTCTGCTCAGACGGCCCCCGTTGGGAGCTTTGTTGGAAATTCTCTGAATTTTCTTCTCCGTTTATTGACAAAAATAACATAAGTATAATTTATAAGAATGAACAGGTGCAACAAAGTGTTCAGAGAGGGGAGGAAGGATGGTTTTTTTAGACACATACACAGTCAAAGAGGTCTAATCAGGCAGAATAAGTGACAACACCTGTGTTCACCACAGCTGTGTAGAGGAACTTGATAAGCTCCCACTACTCCTCAGGTAGACTCTACTCCTTTCTACCCCACACATCACATACGTGGACACTTGTTAGGGAAAACTGCTTGCGAACTGGAGTCGGACGCTACAAAGCATCAATGAGGAAGTGGGGCCTGGCGGACAGAGCAGCGTGTGAGTGTGGGGAGCCTGAGCCGACCGCTGAGCACATAATCACCACCCGTCCCTCTGTATAAACCACCCTCAGAGGCCGGACTCTTAGATGTGGGACCTGAGATGTGAACGTGGCTAAATTCTACTGAGCTGGACCTTTGATGACGACACACAAAAGGAGACGAAGAAGTGAAAACTGCTCTCCAGGGCAAAGTTGTTTGTGTTTAGGTGCTTGAGCGTGTAGTGAAACCTCTGCAATATGTGTTTATCTGACTTAAAAGTAATTTTACATATCTTGATTTTATGTTGAACCACAGAGTTCCAACAAACAAATGCAAAAATGACAAGAAACCTTTAAAAGATGAATTTTTTGACCATACTCTTCATGTGGCAATCCTTTAAGAAATAAAGATATCAGATGGAGCCACTGACAACATACCGTGTATCCTATTAAGGCGTTGTTCTTCCCTGCTCAGGGATGTTGATGTCAGTCGAGTGGATAGTTTGTTCGCCATTTTAGTCATTTCAGATGTGCCCTGTGTTTAGTGCTAAGAAGCAAATGTTAGCATGCCAACACGAAGACATTATCAGTGTGTCCTGGAGTGTTGATTCTGTGCCCGATCAGGCCTGACCTGACGCCTTGGGTTCAGGCCGGGCTGTAGTTTTTCAAAATTCCTCCGGTCTTGAATCGAGATGGGCTCATGCAAATTTCCTGGATATTTATTCAACACACATATAAAAAGCAGTGGAAAATCTGTATACTGGGGTTTTAAAATTAACTTTTTATCAACCAGCCACGACTCTTCAAATTTTACCAGCCACTCAATTGATTGCCATTGTTTTTTGTCAGATGAGTGAAGCAAATCTACTAGCCACTAACATATTTTATTATTTATTGTTTTCACAATTTCAAAACATTCATAAAAATTACCTAAAAAAGACAAATACTAGACTGTGCAGGAAGAGGAATAAACCCCTAGAGGGCCTTTTTGAATCCTCCACCAAAAAAACAATTCACAAAGTTATTGAGGTTTCAAAATGCACAAAATGCAGAAAATAATAGAAGTAATGGTAAACTTACTGTATGGCAAAATGAGTTTGGTAGCAACAAGAAAGAACAAAAATAATTTCCATTAAAAAAAAAAAAACCCTGTGTAATATGTAAGGGAGTGTATGAATGTTACTTGCATTTGGCAGGAAAATGGTGCCTATTCTGTGCCCTGCATGGATCATATCCCCAAACAGTGACCTTGGCCTTTATTTACCTCTACTACAGGAAGTAACAGGTCTTTATTTGAAGCCAGCTTGTATTAGCTGCTTTGTTTCTAATTCCCTCTGTTTGAATATGAACTATCGTGATTGGTCATATTTTAATATGAAGCCTCCTTGTTTGCCCTTTTAGATTTACTGCATTACTGGTTATGCAAACTCAACACTTCCTGTAGACAACAAAGTACTAAAAAAACATGCTTATATTGTTGAATTTAAATTGAAGCTTTGAAAAGCATTATGCTTAGTCAGCTTGCATATAATAACTGCCACCAGGAGTACTCACCATTGTTTTTTCCCCAGCCATAATTTGATTCAGGACTAATTAACTATAAATAACAGGCTCAGTGTGACAAACCTCAGCCTAAATCAATCAATATCTGCGTTTTGTTGTTGTTATTGTCACTGCTGCTATTGAGTGCAGTCCTTAATAGTTGGCTACTTTTTAGGTATTTCTCATAACCTGTAACATTTCCTGCAATTTCACTTCATGCAAACAATCAAAAAACATTTGATTTTCCAATCACTCAAGACAACCAAGGTAAAGCAAAGCATTTTATTGCAAGTATTAGTCAAAGATACACTTCAAACTGAAGCAAAGCAACACTAAAAGGCCAACAACCTAGAAGAGAGAGTTACAAAAGAAAGAGACATTTTAAAACCGAGAGGAATAGAGCTGTTGGTACAACAGAGCCTTAGCGACATACAGAGAGGCTGAGACATGGATCATCTGGTGGCGAAGGTTCACTGTTGAACGTATACATCCGTTTGCTGGTGCATCACTCAGAGGTATCAAGAGTCCAAGATCTTTAGTTTGAAATATGACCGACACAAGAGTGATGCTACATTGAGAAAAAAACAAAAAAACAATTGGACATAAATCATTTTAAACCCTTGGCCACTGTCAAATATCTGTCTTCAAAACCATAGACAAGGGAAAAACGGCACCACGAGCCTAATCTCTTGTGCAATATTTGGTTCAAAGTCATTATTGGAATGCTAATGGGATGAAAACAGGTGGAACATCGGATAGCCATGGTAAACATTACAGTAAACATGTATTTAACCATTTGGTTTAAAAGGACAGAGGGCCTTTACTTTGGGACAGGGTTGACAACACTCAAAAGCTCCATGTCTCTGATCCTCCAATGAGGTGAGGGGAGAACTAACAACAAGAAAGAATAATGACAATAATAATAATCATTACAACGCAGTTCATCCTTGGTTCCTTATACAGGCACAGGTTTCTGTAATCCAGCACTCTGGGAACCTCCTGGTTCCTGTCAGGCCCGGGTCAAACTGAATCGGAAGATAGTTCTTTGGGTTTGCAATAAACGACAATACGATAACCAATAGGCTTAAGTGTATAAAAGTCAAATTAGCAAATGTTTTGAGTGTTTATGATGCTATCTGAGGCCATAAGCACTGTTGATCAGGTTGAAACAAAAGCCAAGAATTGTTTCCAAATGCAGTTTGACCCGGACCTCGTTTCTATTCTGACATCAGTACAAACGGGATCTTTGAAAGCTTACACTTCGTTCGTACGTCAGAGTTCAGTAAGTTCTGTAGCAATGTTAGTGGTTTTAAATGAGAAGAGATGAGGATGCCAGGTTGGGGAATCGGGGCAGATCAAGAACGTAGGCTTGTTTTCTCGGTAGGCCACCCGACACGGGCATCGGAAAGTCACACAGAAATCGGACCGTTACGTAAGAACGCACTTAAGGCTGAGGCATGTCTTTTGTTGTGGAATGACACCTGTTCCTGCTGTAAAATCGTATCACGCAAGGAAAACAAAAAATGGACAGGAGACAATTTAAGAGGAAAGAAGTGAAGGTAAAATTTTTACCATGATCTAAAGAATTTAGACTTTCCAACTTCTTCCCCTCTGCTTTCTATGTTTTCATTTTTACACCACTCCACCTGCCCTTTTTACCGGCTCGGAGAGATTACATGGCTAACGTACCAGCGTGGGATTAAAATTGAGAAAGAAAAGGAAAAATTCAGCTTTTTGACACTCTGGTCAGTGTGTTTCAGAAATGGTTCCCTTCGTCAGAGATGAGCTGCAACATGTGGGGGTTGGCGTTTGGCCTTCTCGGGTGGTAGAAGAAGAGCGGAGGGTAAAGAATATAAAGAAAAGCAGGAGGTAGAGTTGACCTGTAAATATCGCCGGGTCAAACCCACCTCTTCCCTTTCCTCCACCTCGCACCCCCCTCCATATTGTTGTGCTTGCGTGTCTCGGAGAATAAGGCATCAACATGGAGGGGGAGGGGCTAAAGGCCTCATCCTCCTGGCATCATCCTCCCCCGCCATGCTGCGATGTGATGCGGAGACTCCAGCCGCTCGAATGCGCTCTCAATAAATACACCATAAAATATTCCGCATATATATATTTCATATACAAATTTAAAGAACGACACATTTAAATAGGACAACAAAATAAAAGTCGGCTCAAGAACAATCTTTCAAAATCGGATAAGTGTTAAGACAAAACAGAGAATATTTTTTTTTACAGTTATACTTACTTTGACTCTAAAATAGTTACCGTATAAGAATATCGCAATCAGGCATTACTCAAGCATTATATGTCATAATAAAAGCAATTTGCAGTTTTCTTCCATGTAGTATAACATATGCAGCATACCAAGGTAAGTGAGGTGCAGTGTTTTTTGAGATCTCTTGTAATAGAAAGATTTCACCCCCTGGACTGAAAAGGTACCCACAGAACTACAGACCACCCTTTAGGTTTTCAGTCAAACCCTACTGGCTCAAGACAGGGATACTGCTGGGCACGCGTTCCCTCCATCAGAGGCAAGACACATGGCAGGGCATTGCACTAAGATGAAAGAATGCCATGGGCTGCTACTAGGGCTGGGCATCGTGAGAGAAGTTTCAATACTGACACTGGTTCGGTTCATTTCATCTCTATATCTGCTGTAAAATGACACTATACTTCAATTTGCAACAGACTAAAGTATTTTCAGTCTTCCATGCTTTTTCAAGAAGTTTTCTAACCCATCGTATGTTGCTTTTCTTAGTAAAAATGCCCTTCAAGAAGAAAACCTTGATTTCTCAGTGCAAGAATTTACTAGAATCCTCTGGATTGCTTTCTTTTTCTAAGTTGGAGATGCTTCAAAAATGTTGATGCCAAAAGTCTGGGAGGTACTGATATCATGTTGTGACACCCAGCCCTATCTGTAACAAAGTGTCAAGTGGCAACTCCAGAGGGAAAACCACCACCACCCCGGAGCAGGCTGACTCAACCGAGCCACCAACAAAGTCACGAGCGCGTGAGGCACACTTTTAATGACCGACCGCTTTGTTTGGTAACACACATCCCTTCGACTCGTATACACTTGAGGTTTGGATCCTCTCCACCTCCTCTGGAGGAGGAAGAGGACTGGAGGGACTAAGATAGAAACCTCTTGGCTGTGTGTCTGAGTGAGAGTGGCAGTCTCTAAAGTGCTGTGCTATGTTTGTCATTTGTGGGCTGGGCTGTGTCGCACCACGCTAGTGTCTACGCTATAACCCCAACCCGCCCCCCACCCACCCAAACGCACATTCCACTGTACTGTACCAACGACACCATTGGTCCAAGACACTAAATGCACTAGGAAGCGAAAAGCTCAACCACAACCATATACTTGGTATATATTCTATTTCTATGTAGGCTTAATGTCTAAATACATGAAACAGAGTTTGCATTGCCATCTCTAAAAAGACAAACGTGTACAGTGAGTGTGTGTTAATGCAGACTTTCCTGCACTGCAATGTGTTCTTGACAAGGAGATTCTATTTCTTTGATTTATACATCTTTCAATTTACAGCACCATCAAGAGGAAAGGCACTTTCTGTGGACTTGTTCTCACTCTGTTGCTACCTTCCACTGCAAAGAGAGCAACCAAAATCAGTGACATTGATCAATTACTCAAAATGGAAAACATCTTTACTTCCAGTTGAAAACAAAGGGAGACGTTGACCTTTTTGGATTGAATTTAGCTATTTTTCTTCAGACAGCTCTCACTTTGCGGGTACCATGTTTGTTCTTCAGCTTCCATTAAAAAGACCTGCCTGTATTGTTAGCCATGCTAATTGAAAGCCAAAGGCCACAGCTAGCTGTAAGCTGTGAGTGCCTTTTCACTTCAATCAAGTCTAACAAGTCATTTTAATAGAACAGGAAGGACAAACAGGTCTGTTCCCTTTCTGTGTAACAAAGATGTCTGTTGAAGACAAATTGACCAATTAAGTAATGTCTTCGTATCCCTTCAAGCGCTCACTTCCACAGGCCCCCGATTGGTCATGTTAGGTCACTTCTCTACGAGCTGATATTTGCAAAGCAGAGCGGATGACATTTCAGTTGTGAGCAACACATCTGCTATGTAAACATGTGTTCAACTGCCCTCAAGAGTGTAGTTTATCCACAAACTGAACATCCATTACCGACAGCAGAGATAGTGAGTTATAAACAGATTCCAATTCTCGCAAATCAACCTTCATACTTGTTCAACTTCCAAGTAAACGGCTGCATAAAGTTGTCGTTGATCAGCTTTGACTCCATCTGAATCGCACATACTTGAATAAGTAACAGAACCCACTGTATCTTACTGAGCAGACTCCACTATTGTCCTTTAACCCTAAACGTTCTCACGCCTCCCAGGGGGATCGGATCGTACGGTCGTGGAATGTAGTCCTCTGGCACAGGGGAGTAAATGTTCGGAAGCAAAAGGGAAAGAGCAACAATAAGATTACAGGCTTTGTCACACCACAGATTTACCGGGAGGGTAACTCTTTGTATTTGTGAGCACATGAAGAGGCTCGGGTAAGGAGAGGAGTTTGAAGAAAAGCAACAGAGGTTGCAATCTGTCGTAAATCCCCCGAGGCTTAAACACGAAAGAATGGAGAACTACTACCCCTTGTTACGATCTTCTGTCCTTGAAATGGATCAACAACACTTTCAAAACCACTTGCCCGTTCCTTTTTCACTCTCCCTCCTGATAAGGAGAAGTCATCAGCACCAGTTGAAGAAAACCAGAGAACATTCGAGAGCAGACACTCTGCTCAATACATCGCCGTACTCTTCTTCTGTGACGACTACGTACCGCTTGTCGTCACAATAGGTCCTAATACAAAGCCTTTTGGAGTAGTTTGTAATACTTTCTTGAGATTCTCTCCTCTACGACAAAACTCAGACTGTACGAGCATTTACACAATCAAAAGGAGAGTAATGAGCATTCAACATCTTGCAGCTTTTTTTTTCCAAACATCAAAGCAAGAGGCGGTTTAAGTCCACATCCCTATCAATAACAGTATGACAGTCCAAACACACGTCACAAGTTTCAACAACCCCACCACTGTTCACACATAAACTATACGTCACACAGTGACACAGGAACAAGTCAACAGTCTATTGCAATAATTAAAACTTTGTTATTCTACCTTTTTAACCGTTACTTATCATGATACATTTATTACTAAGATTAACAATTCGACTACATTTTTTTCTGTTAGCAAAAATAAGTGGTGTGCATTACATAATTTAAAATGTACAAATATACTTTCGATCTGGCTTTTAAAAAGGCTTTCAGACACTGGTGAAATCATGAAGGCTCAAACCCACCGGCTTCCACACTGGAAGGCTAGCCTGCGAAAGGCAGCAGCAGACGCAGGACCCTACATTATAGCTCACTGTCCGAGGGAACATCGGCCATTGTACCGTTTACAGGTTCTCAACGCTGATCATATCTACCGATTGAAATCCTAAATCTCCCTCAAACCTTAGCAGTGGGACCTTCTCCTTCCCTGAAGCGGGTAAGGTTTACTGTTTTCCTTCTACTTCTCCCTTCCCACCTGCTCATCCAGAGTCACATAGAGAGATCAAGCATCAGATTCTAATTCAAACAGAGTAGCACCACACCTGTGTTCAGTCCCCAAACACAGCTTCTTTTAGTGCAGATAACTTTTAAAAACACCCCCCCGACGAGCTTCAGCGGCACACAGGAGCTTAGTTGTGACTACAATCTTGGTGCACATTTCGTATCAGCAGCCAGCTGTACCTCTGCTGCAAATTCTGGTCATTAACTTAACTCCTCGGCATTGTTCTGAAGTAAGTCAAAACTATGGGCCGGTTTCATGGACAGGAATTAAACCCCAGTCCTGGACTCGTGATTTCTACAGAAAGATACAGTTAAAGAATACGTTTATGACTTCTGACTCCTTGCCCATGAAACCCGGCCTTTTAGGTACAAACACACTTTAGCAGCAGCTGATCCATGTCTGGTGAGGATTAAGCAAGAAAGACGACTCAGCCCGCTTTGCTTGAACGCTGCTCCGAAGCAAAGCAAACAGCTAAAACTGCTGTGTAGGCGACAATAAATATATTGATCTTAGGATGATTTAAATGAGATGTATAGAAAAGTCAGAAGAATAAGAGGCATCGGGTGAAACTTTCTTGCTTTTAACCATCTTCTGCTGTCCATTTGTTGGAATATGCTTTTTGATTATTTTACCCCACTGAAATAGGATCTTATGCAGCTTTTGACCATTTAACACTTAACTTCCACCAGGCACTTGAATACTACCTCTTTATGGCCCTCACACTCTTACTTTGTCACTCTTAGGAATTAAGAAAATCAGCCTCATTAGCAAACTGATGATCAGGAATTCTGAAATTATGCCTATTGATGATAAAGTAGTCTCACACCACAGAGGCGCATAAAATCCTTCGATTCAAGTAAAAGCATGAAAATCACCAAAACCGCAGTTGCACCATTTATGCCCAACAACAAGGGCAAACTCCTAACACATGCTGATCAATCGTCTCGCAGAGGAGCAAGACATGAAAGTGCCTAACAAGTGGCAAACTGTTCTCCTTTCGAGGACACTCACTCTCGGATGAAATGTCTAACTGTTCTTTTGGATCATTGAAGTCCCCTAAAATCCACTTCCCTTCGTTCAACTGATTATTGCACTAGAGGAAACCATCAACGTGATCTCTATTTAACCTCTGTCTCAAACTCAAGAGAGAGAAATGTGAGATAAAGCACTGAGGGAAATGAATGCATGACTACTAAGATTAAAAACAAAAGCTTACATAATTTAAATGATTAAAAAAAAAGTCATACTCATAAAATGTTTCACATGATGTAGAAGAAAAATAACAACCAGAATCAAATAACAGTGTTATACTTTAAATAAAATTCATAGATGGCTGCAATTGATACATCAGCCAATATAAACTGCCCGTTTAAATGTGACAGCTGACTGCTAAAGATAAATCAAAACTGATCTGAAACCTTACAAGACAACAACTTGTTGTTGTGACTTTAAAGGGGCATTTATACCTCGTCGCCAACAGGTGGCAGTGTGCTCAAAAGAACATGTGTTGCTCCATACAAGAAATTGGTGATTTCACACACTAGCGAAAAGTGATGGAACAGAGGAAACGAGAGGAAATAGGGAAAATTAAAAGTGGCAACTGGGAGGACCTCTGGTCCATGAAACAACTATATTCCAATAGAACAATTCCAGTAGACCCTTCCTTCTCTGCTCCCACATTTGAAACACTGGGGAGAGTCGATCGAATGTAAAAGTGCTGCTGCTCAAACTGACTTGAGGTACTCTAGATGGCAAAGGAGCAGATTAGTAGAATATAAAGAGAGACTGTGCCAAAGGAAGGGAAAAGTAAAAACAAACAACAAAAACACCCACTAGGCCACAAGTAAAGGAGACAGGGAGGAACAGATAGGAGGGGCAACGAAAGGGGGCCTGATGAGGGTAAAAATAAACTAGTTGGCTGGTTTAATATTGCATAATAGTGCTGAGTTTCTCTCTTGTTTGTTTTTAAAGCAGCGTTTACATCCTCAGTCCAGTGTGGAGGTGCCACCTCCCCTCCCTGCTCCTTGCTTTCCTCTGCACAGTGTCAGGTCCGGATTGACTAGGCGTGTGTGGGTTTGGGGGACTTGCACTTATGAGGACTCCTTGACTGGCAAGCCAGGTGCGCATGATTATGTCTGTGTGTGTTTGTGTGTGTGTAAAGGGTGGCAATGGTTGGGGAGGCTTGGTGTAGCTCATGCGAAGTACATGGTCCTCAGGGTGTCGTGGTGAATCTGAACAGCTTTGGCCAGCGCCTGGGGGTCCCGGCCGTTACTCTGTCCGGACACATGGCTGCCCTCAGCACTGCAGAAGGGAGAAGAGGACTAGTTATGATTGATGACAGATAATAATGGCATGAATGTAGGAAAATTGGGCACATTCTGCAAGTAATCAATCATCATAACACTTCTCAGACCTCACAGTTCAAGACCTTGACATCCACAGTCAAGAGAAGAGACTCCGTTCCCCTTTCTCACCTGTCATGTTCTTTGTCCACCAGATGGTAGCGGGCACGGAAGGCCACCAGGTGGGCGTAGTAGGCTGGCGCAGGGATGGAGACTGAGCGGGTACAGCGCACGTAGGTGTGGCACAACTGGTAGGTGAGCAGCTGGAACTCGTCAGCGGTAAAACAATTGTCGTCCCACAGTACATGGTAGTGGGAGGGCCGACTGGTGCCCTGGGAGAAGGGTATTAAGTGACACATTTGTACAATTAGATTCACATTTAATAAAATAACACAATTGCCATTTAAACATTGTCAATAGGAGTTTGCTTTGGTGGACTCAGACACCTCAGACATGATATAACTACACTAAGACATTAAACAAATGGTAAAATAAATAAATAAATAAAACAAGCATATAAAGATGCTATCAGTACCACAAACCAACTATGAAGCATACTGCTGCATGGATACTATAACAGTGTCTTCTAGACAACACTCATAAGAGCAGAATGAGATTTGGAGTAAAAGTGCTGTTGCAGAACCTCCCTGTCCTAGTTAAAGTGTAATATATTTTCAGTCTTTTAAAAAAAAGAGGAAGATAAAAAAGATGATTAGCCGGAAGACAGAAGTCTTGCAGAATCTTGTGTCCCATTTTCTATGGCATAATGGTACATTGCAGTAAGGGATGCTCGCTCCTGGCATATGATTTTTGATGCAGTTGGCACAACATTATCAACTCGGAGGGATCTTACTTCAGATAATTACAGGAAAGTGAAAAAATGGGGAGTGTTTCCTCTTTACTCTTGCAGACATTTTTTTCTGAATCCTGTTTATCTTCTATCTGCGAGAATGCTCTGCGAGAAAGGCACACAGTCTTTAGACTTAAGATTTTAGTGAAGGACAGTGTGATGAAATACTGCGGACAAAGGTAGCAGCCAGGGCAAAGAAGACAAGAGGTTGGTCTGACCTGTATTCCAGCGTGACTGCAGAGGTAAAAGTCAAACTCGTAGGGATGTGTGATGTCCGTGTCCACGGTAGTACCAGCAGGAATGTTTCCACTACGTCCAACCTGAAAACAACAAAGTTAAGGTCCATTAGTCCCTTCGAACGTCCATGACTGTTTTTTTTTCTTTCACATTTCACCATTAAAACAAAAACAACTAGAACAGTAAATGGAAGATGCAGAAAAAGAGCAGTGGAAAACAACGCTTTTAAAGAACTACATTATTTCAGGAGGAAACATTTTAATCACTGGAAAAATAACTAGTTGATGGTCTGAGCCAGGCAAAGGTTTACCAAGTGCTTCCCAATCAACCCATTAAAAGCCTAATGCTCTAGAGAGCCTAATGCTCTGCTCTGAAAATAAGGTTGTTACTAACAGAATCTTACTCTAGGGGCCTTGAGTGCCACTCCAGAGCTCTGGAGCTCTCAGTTTGCATTGGGCCCTAATGCGTTAATCGAATGCAATTACAGGGGTTAGGAGGGTGAGCAGTCCAATTGACAGAAAAGGTAATTAAGGAAGCCCATTTCCAGTGCTTAATGTGCTGCCACAGCGCATAAAAAGAATATGGACTAACACATAACACACTGTACTGGCTGTAATGGGTACCATCGCTGTCACACTTAAAGAGAGTAGGTGTGCTTCTGTTTGTGTGTTAGGGGGGACTCACTCTCTCATTCCGGTCGGCACAGAATAGGCGTGTGTGGTGGCGTTTTTGCACAACAATGTAGGTGATGCCTGGCTGGTACTCCTTCTCCAGGCTGATACAGGCCTCACGGATGGCCAGCAGCTCATAATACAGCACCTGAGGATGGAAAAAAGCATTTTTAGAAACTACCCTTGAGAAAAACTCTGTCAACATTATCCTTCATACGCTGTACATTATATATGTCCCTATCTATGTGTCATTTTTATGGTGTCCTATTATATATGGATAATATAGATGTTTATCTGTGCTTCTCTTTAAGTCTACTGTGCAACTAATCATATTAACTTTGTAGTTCAAATGCAAGAAAACTTGGGAATGATGTCGTCCATTGCCAAAGTGTTTTTTCATTAAATCATCAGTGAGATAAATATAGAAAATTATATAAAGAATTAAATATTAACTCAAATACACTCGCATATTTTGATTTTGAGTTGAAGTGAATTTGAACTTGGAGGCAAAACTACCCAAACTTACCATCTCCATCTATAACATGTAAACTCTGACCCATTAAACAGAGTTTACTCTGTTTAATGGGTCAGAGTTTACTCTGTTTAATGGGTGACCCATTAAAACATTTTTTAAGTCAGGCTCAACAGAATTTTGGCTGGTGTACAATCGTTTCATGAGCGAAAGTGAGATCTGACCTGTCTGAACTGGCCTTCTGAAACTCCATCCCTGTAGAAAATGATTCTGGTGGGCTTGTAGCGGGTGGACTTGTAGAACTGGATGAGCAATTCCCGCACCATGGAGGCCAGGTCCTGGATGACTTCCTGCCTGGGCCTCTGGACCCGCACCGTGGCACAGTACCTGCTGGGGTGGGCGTCCATACTGCCTACAACCTGGAAGAGGAGGGGGAGGAGCAGAAGAAGGAGTGAGTTAGCGGGGATGGTGACAGATCGCAAGTGGAGAGGGAGGAATAAAGGAGGAAGAAAGAAAGAGGAAAAATCAGATAGAAATGTCAATCAAATGAAGAAGAAACTCACTGCAGCTATTGAAGGTTTCTTCCCATCTCCAGCAGGTGGATGTGTAACATCTGCTCCCAAGAAGATAACTGGCTGCTGAAACACTGATGGTCTATTGACATAACAAAGACATGGATTAGTATAGGTGACGTAACAAGATTCCTTCCATGGTATCATGTTTGTTACTATGTTGTTCGTTTTCTTTTGATGGGACCAATAGTCATATTCTGACACAAAAAAGCAATAGTTTAATTTTCCAAGCTACATGCCATTTAAAATCAGCATCACTACAGCAGAGCCATATTTAATATAATATAATAATACCTTTATTTATGTATATAGCACCTTTAAACACAGAGTTTACGAAGAAGAACGTGATACTCAGAAGACATAACAAGAGAAAGCCAAACAAAAGCAACACAAAATTAACTATAAACAAATAAAAGCAATAAAAGACATAATCTATATATCTATATGGGGTCAACACTTCTGGTATACAGCTTGGGGCCAGACCCAGAGATGCTGTAAAAGTGATCAGTAAAATCTTAAAATCAATTCTAAAATCAAACATGGAGCCAATGGACATAAGCCAGGATTGAGTTGATGTGATGCAGTCTGTTGAAACCAGTAGGAAAATAAGCCTAGCTGCTGCATTCTGGACTGTATCTACATATGAGGAGAAGGAGAGCACGACTGACCGTTGGTGAGGCACCAGGATGTTGTTGATGCCTCCCAGCTTCACATTGATCTTGAGGCAGAGGTTGGAGAGGGTCTGAGGTGACGTCTTCACCACGTTCTTCACCTGGACGCACTGCGTGGCCATGCCCAGGAGGGTGTCTCCCACACGCTTTACCTCCGCTATGGGGGGTTACACAAAGTAAGCATAAAAAAATAAATAAATCGTATAATTATTTGAATTAAAGAATAAGTCATCCTCGCAAAAGTAGCAGAGACATTATAATGTTAATGTAGGTTCTCAGAATTTAGAAAAAGCCGTGTACTACAGTACTCGACTTATGATCAGCAGTTCAGTATAAAAGATACAACAGAGCAGTCATATATCAAACAATAGGTACGTACAGTCTGAAAAATATACAAAGATAGAAAATATAATAAAAAATGAAAAGAATATTTTTTGACAAGAGCTTGAAGTACATTCTCAAGATGGTTCTTTCATTGACATACATTTGAGAGGATATTGCACCAGCACTCAGTCCCAGAAAAACCTTAACCACAATCATATCTCTGGGCACTAATATAATATTTATTTTGAGCAGTTTCCGAACCATAGACAGGAGTTTTTCCCGGCAGAATGACAATGATGAGCTGCAGTCCGGCGTAGGTGTTTTTCAGGTGTCTGAACATGGGCTCCACGCTGTCCGCTCCCTGGGCGTATTTACAGAAACATGGCTGGCCCTGGATGGGCATCCCAGCGTCCTTAGAGATCTTACGCAGCTGATCTGTGAAACCCCTAAAAGTCATTTGAAACAGAAATGAATAATTCATGCGAGATTACAGTCTACGGAGGCAAAAACATACAAATAAAACAATCTCTACCATTATAGATTAAAGGGATAGTTCAGATCTTTGAAGTGGGGTTGTATGAGGTATTCATCCGTTGTCAGTGTATTTCCTACAGTCGGCACACCCCAGGTTTGGGGAAACAGGGAGGAAGACAGGCATGGAAGGTAAGCAATTTACCGCTGCGGATGGGGGTAACCTCATGTTGAATTTTAACCACCTTAACGCACCACTAATGACCTTAGCCTTTTTAAATCGAAGCTGAAGACACACTTTTTAGATTGGCATTTAACTCTGACTTGGGTAGTTCTATGCTCTTATTTTTGCCTGTGTGCACTTTAGAGAGCCTTTAACACCCTGCAGTACTAGTAGCACCTCTCTTGTGTTTTCCTGCAGCAATGTAGCACTTTCTTGAGTTTTTATGTATTGTTGTTATGTATTGTTTTATTCGTTTGATGTAAAGCACTTTGGTTAACATCTCGCTATTGTAAAAGTCTATACAAATAAAATTTGATTGATTGATTGAGTTGCTGGTAAACTTAAACAAGGCTGTCTAACGGCACGGCAGATTAAGACTTAAATCTGAATTTAGATTACACATAAACAATGACACTGATTTTTCTAGGAGGCTAAATTACATTAAGGGGCTACCATCATACGACCCCACTTCAAATAATTCAAACCATCCCTTTAATGAGAAAGGCAAAATAGATGGGATAGTGATTTAAATAGTAATCTTACAAACGTATTTTTAACGTTCATGGATATATTTAAGTGATTATCATCACAGCACACACAGCAAAATCTCAGAAAAAGCACTTTTGAAAACAATAATCATACTTTAGTATTTCTTCCCGACACTGCCTCTGTGTGGCAAAGCAGGCGATGGCCCACATCTTAATCTCCACCCCGGTGTGGAACTGCTTCCCCCTCATGTCCCACACGCCGTGGCTGGGCGTGGCTACAGTGCGGTTCTGAAACAACATTGCAGTCTCACCACATGTACTCGTGATTATGTGGGCAAACACTCACATTCATACTGTTCATACAGACTCACGCTTGAACACGCAGTGTGCACTCATACACAAACACACATTTACTTTCTGAAAACCCACAGAACCCACATACACTGTTCATCCATACCAAAATGTATTACCACTCATTGTCATACATAAACTCACACTTTGAAAAGAAAAGAAACATGACAGTCATGCAAGCATGCATGCAAAAAATACTTTGTGATCAATGAAACATTTAATTTTCAGGTCAAATAACACATCTCTTAAAGTTGAGTTTCATGCAAAGGCATTATGATGCCCTGTGTGATTGAATCTACAGTATTTAAGATGCCATTCAGTGAGTGCATCGTGCACAATGGTGTCATCGTTCTCACTAATACACACATCCAAATGTATCATAGTAATCAAATCAGATTGTACTGAACTCAGCTGCTAGGCATTTAACCACAGCCAGGATGTATGATCACACCACACCTATTTTAGCCTTGTTACACTGGCTCCTTGTTTGTTTTAGGATTGATTTTGAGATCTCATCTTGTGCATCACCTTTAAGGTTTTTCATGACCTGACTCCAGATTATAGTTAGACCTCTTGATCTCTTATGAGCCTTTGCATAGTTTGAGTTCCTCAGGCAGTGGTCGTCTGACTTTGCCAGAGTCCAGGCTGAACACTAAATGGACCAGGTCCTTTTCATTCAGGCCCTGAGGCTCTGAAATGACCTGTCTGATAAAATAAGGCTGCCTGAGTCTGTGTCTTCTTCTAAATCTCTTCTAAAAAGGTACTTTCACTGGAAAGCATATCCGGATTTTATCCGAGCTGCTTGACTTTAATTTCAATTTCTTGTCTATGATTTTAAATTTGGCCCTTTATGTATTTTATTACATGTTTCTCTCTGTGAAGCATTTTGTTTTGATAAGGGCTCTATAGATAAAGTTTATTATAATTCTTCTCCTTAGAGAAGCTAAACAGACTTGTTAATCCGCACTGTGGTTCAGTCTCTGTAAAATGCTTCTTTATGCAATTTTTGGAAACCTCTTCAACCCACCTCTTTTTGACTTCATCAAGGATGCTGGCAATCACTATTACAGTATGATTTGCATATTCAAAATGTAAAATATCCTTTGTCAAAGAGAAAAATTATTTTCCTGATTAAAAATATTCAAAATTATTGTTATTTCAGGTGGAATAAAGTTTGCACTACTGAGACTCAACCACAGAAAAAGCCAAAAAGACTGACACCATGAAGTACAAACAGAAGCCAGTGAGTTAGTTCCCCTTAGAGACGGTGGAATAAAGGCTGAGGAAGGGGAGAGCGTGTCAGACAAACAGATAGAATGGGCGTGATTTAAAGGAAGGGTACCATAAAGTGCTCTGTGCTCACCCTGCCGCCGTATTGCAGCATGGGGGCGGGTAGCACTCGCCCCGTCACATGGGCCATCTCGTCGCGCACCTTGAACTGGAATTCCTGCACAAAAGGGTCTGCCTCGTAGTTGGCACTGCGCACCTGCCGGGAGAGGGGGCGGGAAAATTAGACACAGGGTCAGGCCACAGTAGCAAATGACGGCAGGAGTAAAGACCATTGCAGTATTGTACAGGTTTTAATTTTCAACCTTCATAAGATGGTGAAGAAGCTGATGATCTGGGCTGATCATGCAGCCTGGGCTTGCACCTGACTACCATTCAATTTTCCTTCTGGCATCATATCCAAATGCATTATAGAATTCATTATGCAGTTCTGACAGACACAGCTTATCTACTTGTTTTGTCCTGTGCTGTCTCTCAACCTCTGCTATCCCACCCACACTGCTCTGTCAGTTTCAAGCGACTGTGTGCATCTAAATGAAAACACCCCCAATGGTGCTGTCTGTCTACAATGATTTCCTGTAAGCAAGTCCAGTCATTTTGCTCCGGAGGGAAGAGATAAGGAGACGTGGTTTAATAAGGTAACAGCAGGAACTAAATGTGCATTGCTAATCTGATGGTGGTCAGAGGCAGTGTGCAGTCCGGCAGTCTTTCCATAAACACCGCGCCACAGACACTGTAGCAGCCCCACGCACATTAAAACCATTACAACTCTGGTATTTTGTTGACCCTAGGTAGGCCTGCCTTGTAATTGCCAAATGCAATGGACAAGCATGCACACATGCCTCTGTTATACAATATGAGAATCTGGGAGAGGTGATTACAAAACAAGCAATTTGATATCAAGATGAGCAGCATGGCAACCGAGTGTGGACAACATTAGCAACACCGCAGCCTTCCAGGCAGTGCTGTTTCTTGACTGCGTCCACACCCGCCTACTTTAACATTAGAGCCCCAAAAATGGCCTTCAACCATGTACGGTATAACCTAAACCTAACCACTTGAATGATGGTGCATGCTAATAAACAAGATGTTTTGCCTAGTAGACACATTTCACTGAGAAAATCCAACAGTAAATGATGCACTAACACTTTTTATTTTTGTGTTGTCTAGCGATTTTTTCACCACCAGCAAGAAAATACTTTCCATAACAGTAACAAAGAGTGATAGGAGAGCTCTTGGTCCAACTCACCAGTCTGCTGATCTCTTCCTGCCTGTCAGGTGCAGAGCGAGCTGTGGCTTTTATCATAGTGGAGGTCTGATTATCTGTCAGCTTCTTGATGCACCGTTGACCAGCTACAATGTTACACACCTTCAAGGAAAAAAAAGGCAAACATTTAATAACTTAAGTTATTAATTCGCCAGCAAAGGATGCTTTTTTCATATTTTGAGCTGTGTTTAAATTGAAACCCAATAAAAAAGAAATAAAATAGAGAAACGGCAACTTGTTTTCTCTCACCTCCAGGGGCAGGTAAGTGTGCTTTTGCTCCTGGCCCACTTGTAGACAGGGCAAATGTGGATACTTAAGCTGCAGGTTATACTTCTCTCGGAAGTACTGGGCTACAGTGCGCTCTACAGTCTGACCATTTTCCAACTGTAGAGGGAATCTGCAGAGAAAAGACCACCTCATGTCAAAACACAGACCACTACTGAATTAAGATTGTGGTTTTTTTAATAGCACCCTTAGGATACCAATAGCTGATTAAGAAATATTCTAATTGATCAATAGAGGTTGAAGCTGTGTGAAGCTGGATCAGTTCAATATTTTTGTTTGCTTTATATGTTCACAATATAAAACTATGTATGAGAGCAGTGATGCACACTGTTCTGCTATAGATTCAAATGTATTACATTGTCTATCATATCTTAAAAAAGACTTGTTTTACTCCCTTTAATGTACTTTAAGTGTTCACTGGCAGAGACAGAGTCTGATTGGGGGCAAAACAATTATGACTGGAACAACAAAATACGATTTGTAACTAGTGGCACTGGAATACACTTTGGTCATCTCTCATATTTATAACAGTATTGTGAGGTAAGGATGGTGAAGGTTGGACTTCCCTGGACAGAAAAGTGCCCGTTTCAGCATGCATGTACTGGACTACTGGATTGAATAGAAAACAAACAGTGACTGACTTATAAATAAACTCTTTTTCCAGTTTATAAAAATCTAATACAACAGTGCTGCAACTATATTTGCCTTCATTAAGGTTATAATCTTCAATTGTTTTTGTGTTGAGGTATTGATAACCTAATTTATTGATACTGTTGTATTACGCTGCATTTAAGTCAATAACCATTTATAAAATCAAAGCCATAGTACGCATTATCAACAATTTAAAAGTGCGTAGCTATCTATTATCAAACCTCACAGTCTTTATTAATATCATTATCATTACCATAGGTATGGACATCCTTTTTTGATGTTAATATGGTGATGTATTATTTAAAGTATAATACACAGCAAGGTATTCTATTGTGAATTGTTGAGACTCTGGAAGCACTGAGGATTAGCAACCACACACAATGGCTACTTCACTAATGGATGACTAATGCTGACCACATAGTTGTAAGATGAGTCAGCTATCATCTGGTTTGTTTGGTGGTGAATTGGTGATCACATCCTGTGGCCTGTGCTACCCGCCCGCAACATCCCATCCACACACCCCGCCCAAAGTCCCCTGTTCCCTCCCTCGCCCTCCTGGAGGCTGACTCACGTTTGATGGCTGGCAGGCCGACGGGTCACGTTGCAGACGCGGTACTTCCTCCGCATGGTTCCACAGTGCGTCACCTCTACCTTCAAACCTGGTGAATAATAGAAAGTGTTGGCAGCATTCAGAATGTGTCTGTGTGTAAATGGCCCCGACATGTACTCTCCCTGTTCCTGCTCAAACTCCCCCTCTCCCACACACGTAACACACTTTTTATTCATTTGATGGAACACTTTCTCACATGCTGGCACACTTTACACTTCTGTCTTCACCTTTGATTTCTTTGGTGAATTTGACCCGGTGCGAATCTGTGAGAGGCCGAGGCTGCTCGTCTATGTTGTGGATGTCCAGCACTTCACACATGAACTGGATGACTGGCTGAGCCTTGTAGAAGGCGGTGGCAGACACTGCAAGATGAAGCAGATAAAGAGTCATTTAATATTTCTTTTTAAACTGTCTCACATTGTGTGTGTGTGTGTGTGTGTGTGTGTGTGTGTGTGTGTGTGTGTGTGTGTGTGTGTGTGTGTGTGTGTGTGTGTGTGTGTGTGTGTGTGTGTGTGTGTGTGTGTGTGTGTGCGCCATCCAGGCTTGTGAGATGTGTCTGCCAGCTTGCTTCAGGACTGTAAGTAGAGACTCAGAGGTTCTAATGAAATTGTTACTATCTACACAAGATAAGGTATTTTGGCATGAAACCTGCAATTTTGATTTCAGTATCTGGTATCTTAAATACAGGTCTGGCATTGTAATAAAAAAACCTTGAAAATCAGTTGAAAATAAATCTGTAATTTAATTTAATAGTGGATAGATGTCCTGCCTCAATCGACATACACATACTGACACACACACCAGATTAATTGTAAGCCTGTGGATATTCTCATTTGTCCAGGTCATCGTTATCCCCAAAGAAATTTAATTTAATCGCAACTGGACTTGTCTAGGAAGACGTTTCACCTCTCAGCCAAGAGGCTTCATCAGTTAATTTACGCATCTGACCAGGCTGTGACTGGTCCAGTAAAAATCCACAGACACAAGGATCACAATTATACTAATCAGAGCCACAATGCAAACTCAGTTTAAATCAGTGTATTACACAATGAGCTACACTCGGCATCCAGAAATGTATTTTAAATGGTTGTCCAAAAGGTCCAAATAATGTTCCCCAGCAGATACAGTCCAAAGTTAAAAAAAAAAAAACGCTTTTCTGTTTCAAGCACAACAAAATAAAGAAAGAATTTCTCTTTTTGTTGTTTTTTGTTTATTTCTTTTTAGTTGTTTTTTGTAGGAGTGAATCATCTTCTCAAACAAAATTAATAAAGGATCTCTGATAAGTTTCCATTTAGTTTTTCCCGTTAGGAGTGAAGCCTCTTCCCAAATAATTTAACAAACAATCGTTGAACAAGTGAATCTCCAAACTGTCAAGAGTTTTCTGAGTTTTGTGAAAACGCAACCATGTAGAGTCAGAATTGACATGCCGCTGTGCAAATAAGTTAATAACATAAGGCTATTTAGTTGGTTTACTAAAAGGACAAGGTAAAGAGATGTTCTATAGGAAAGGGATCCTTAAATGACTCCTGTTGGGATCTGACACTTTTCAGGAAATACAATTAACTTGACTTTCAAGGGGGGCGGGGGTGGCGTTGTGGGGGCAGGCGCCCCCCTAATATAATGGTAGAGGAAACACTGAAGTCTGTGTGGAGATTCTCCCATTGTCAAACATAGGCAGGTTCAATTTATTTCTGATGTAATACTTTCTCTCAATAAATGCAAAGACTGAGGCGCTGAGAAGGTGGGTGCAACAGCAGGTCAAAACATTCAGAAACTTTGAGGAAACAAGAATAGGTAAAATAAAAAGAAATTCAAAAATGCAAAGACAGAGATGAACAGCGTGGGTGAGTGCTGAGAATGTTGTTGATGAATAATCTGACTCAGCTGCTGTGATGTAAGAAATCGCTCTCTGACGCGGCGTTTGATGAAAGCACTGCATGCGCACATCCACGAGGCAGCGTCTACACTGTAGACACTTTCTTTCACCTCTGGTTTGCATCCTTGAGTCTTTCACCACCAACAGGAAGTGACATCACTCCTTTAAGTCCTCTCCGCACATTGTGATGTAATTTCTGTGGAAGTTTGAGTCATTCTTGCAAATGTAAAATTGAAAAGGTCTCATTCTCTGTAAATACAGTTATACGCGCTATTGATCAACCCTTGATACCGAGCGTGGGAAGCAGTGTTTGTTCATGCAGATGTGTTAGATATGCTGAATAGTTTGCATTTCCAGTACACAATACCATGCAGAAGAGCTGGAAAAGAAATACGTTGCAAAAACTTGGAGTCCTAGTTTGTTATTGGAGAGCAGACAAGAGACTTGAGCCGACCAATTGACTCTGAAGGATAATGGGCGGGAAAATTAGACAAAGAGAGAATCGGAGAGACGAGAGGGAAAGATTCAAATAAAGACAGAGGCATCAAAGACTTGGAGAAAAACAAAAGCTGTCTCAAGGAAATGCTGCACAGTGCTACCCTCCTGACCCAGGCAACACCCACCAGTCTCACTCATGCCGACACAACCACACACACAGCTGCCCTGTCTCCACAGCAACCGACTAGTCAGTTCCCATCACAAACACACGCACACACACACACATGCACAGTGTGCGTGCAAATGGGAGAACACATTCTCCCTCTACCTTTGTGCCAGTTATATTCCTCAACTAAGTGAGTTTGTCCTGACAATAATCCATTGTTAAAGACAATTACCATACATCTTTTTTAACTTTTCCATTTGTTTCCTAAAAACTGGTTCTCAGCCGAAGCGGAACTGGCTCTGTTCTGTCAAAGTGGTCGACAACTAAACAATGAGTGATGTCAGAGAAGGAACAATGCCATCACCATGTAAAGCTAAAACTAATTTAACAGCCTTTACAAGTTATGTAAGCAGCAAGTATAGTTCAGGGTTTAACTCTCGAACTGAAAATAAAAAGCAAATATATCTGGTGGTTTCACTTGACCCTGTAGGTATGCTGCTTCATAAAAAGATGACTGGCTTACTATACACAGTACTTCAGCCTGGCTGATGATGTAGCAGCCTTGAAAGTATCCTTCAGATCTTGTTCAGCTCCAACGAGATTGCTTTCCAATGAGCTTAATATCATCATGTTAGATTTATGTTAAATACTATTACATTTCCTCAAACATAACACTGTTGAAAGTAAACTCCCCATGCACAAATGTCTAAACAGCCTGTATCACAGAGGCTCCCTGGCATTCTAATTTATCTGTTTATTAATGAAAAATAAAAACCCCAGATGTGAAAGAGGAACAAAGAAACAATTTCTGTGAGACTGTGTAAGACAAGAAATGTTTTCAAACAAAGGTTGAATAACAAAGAAAATAGTATCTAATAGTAATAATTGATCATATGTCAATAATTTGAAATATGAAAAGCTGTATTAGCAAAAATATTTTTTACTGTGTGTGAGGCAGAAGGCAATAAAAAACAGCTTTTATGTTTACATTGTTGTAGCTGTGAGGCTGCATTGAAGCCCTGAAGGTGCCGTCACAGCAAAATAAATGCAAAGTAGAATTTAGCTCTCACCATCAATATTAAGCATCATCTTCCACATGGCAGGGCGCACAGATTGATGGAAACCAAACCAAACCTCCCTCCCACCTCCAAGGGGATGGTCATAACCCTCTGGAGCCGAGAAGAAGGATCGACCCACCGGAGTGTACCTAGACGAGGAAAAGGCGCAATTATAGGAAAAAAAAGGGGAGAGATTGAAAGAATGAAAGATAATGGGGAGATTTAGACAATCAAAGATTGTGAAGATGACACAGAGGAGAACATGGGGCAAGTAAGGAAGGGCGGATGAAAGGAGACAGGAAATGTAAGATCAGTTCCAACATCCTGAACCGTGAATGTAGGTCAATATGTGTTTAAACAGTGTCACTTTCAGCCGCTCTTCAATATGGCATGAAACTACGTGAGTGAAATAGGAAGGTGGTGACACTGCCTGGGCCCATCCACCTCTTATTACTCTGCCCAGGAGACGCATTAATAATCCTACATGGGCTCCATTTTTCTTGGTGAATCCTGGACTGAAAAATCCTGATGCCATTGCGAAGCAATAACGGGCCCCTGGTGGCTGCGCACAGGGGCTAAATGAAAGGTGTCGATATAACCACTTTTTAATAATGCTGTGAAAAAGATTTTTATTAAGGCACTGCTGATATTGTGTCCGACTGTGCTCTTGCTGGGGCTTAGGAAAGTGATATTGAGTGGAAGATGGTACGAGGTCAAGTACGGGGCTACGTGAGAGTCTATATAAGCTGTGTTTGATTTCCGTTGGGATCAGTGAGCCGATATTGGTGCCACTATGACAAAACAAATATAAAGTATTTACTATAAGTATCAGAGGGATCATTTTTACAATGTGTTCTCTATCTTTTGACTTTATGTGTGCTGACTGAAAATTAAGGTGGGGAGATAAGGGAAGGACTGGATCTGCTGTTAAAGACTTTTAAAGATCATTCTTAATCATTATAATAATTATAGGAATGCAGCTGCCAATAAAAGAGTGAACCAAGAAGTCTGAACCTGAAGAAAACAAACAAAAACATCAGCGAGCTCACTTCATGGAGGGTAGGTGTCGCAGCACCACATCCACTGCATGCACGGGGTTGGTACTGATGGGCTTGTCCAGTTCAAGGGGCTCAGGCATGCTGCGGCCAGTCAGCACTTCGTGGAGCATGTGCCAGCTGACCAGAGACACAAACTTGATGGAAACTTTGAAGGGCCGATCTTTCCCTCCCTCACCTGGTAGAGTGACATCCAGGTCCACCTGTTAAGGAGGGGGGCAGAGTGCATTCAGAATGGTGGTTCTTAAAATTTGTGTCGGCATGTGTGTATGCATGGGCATGTGTGACATACTGCAGGTATGTTTTAGTTCAGGTAATGCCGCAAACTGTTGAGGTTGTCTGTACGTACACTAGATGTCACACTTGGTTTACATTGTTGTGCTGAAGAGACATGTCTGTGTGTCTGAGTGATTTATCCAGCTCACCCCTGCAGGTGCCACGGGCAGTGGGTTGGCTGTGTACAGGCTCCTCTTTCCATCGTAGACTGGCCTGCGATCTCCAAAGATTGTCACCTTAAAGTGCTGCACCATTGAATCAACAACCTCCCTGCACAAGATACACACACAAACACAAAGTGAGTTCCAGTGATACTGTAGGCAGTAAAATGCTGACATGTTTAAGACTTCACAAACACTAAATCAGGAATTATCAAACAAATCATTATTGAGACTACCTCCGTAACAAAGGTCAAAGATTTATCCCAAACTATATCTAATGTGTCCATCAACAATTTGATTTTGGCAACTCTCCAAAACCATGTGTATTCACTCACTGCAAGATGCACAATGTTGGATCAGTTAAAAGCAATTTCTAAATGTAAAAACTGTGAAAAAGGTGTAGAAGAAGTTTGAAAGTTATTATTTCAGAGGGTCCAGCCTACCTGTTTACTCGCCGGGGGCACTTGTCAGGCTTGATGTCCACCTCGTAGAGGTAGACATCCATCTTGGGGATCTCCACCTGGAAACAGTTGGCCAGCAACTTGATGGGCTTCCCCATGGTGCCATAGCCAGGCCGCCGAGGCATGGCGAAAAGGGACTGGGCCCCAACGGCTCCTGAGAGGAGAATAAGAAGAAAACTTAAGTGTACATCTGAGTCAGGTCATCAAAATCAACAACTCTCCCATGATGAAATAACACAGGAAAGTAAACACTGACACGTGCATGAGCATTTGAAGGCACGTCAACTATAAAACACAAGGACATACACGTAAAACAAACGTACCATACAGCACCTTAATCGGGAAGTACATACTTGTTTGGAAAATTATGCAGTTTTAATGGCAATAAAATATATTTATGATGCAAGATAAATGTTTGCAATGAGGCGATACAGCAACTAATACAATGGCTGAATAACGTGACTTTGTCAGAATGGATTTCCACTAAAAACCATTTCATTTCATTGTTGCGGCAGTAAAAACCACAGCCCTCTAAGATGACAGACGTGAAAATGACTCTAATATTGTGGAGACAATTTTCTTGGTATTTGTTGATGATAGGATTTTACTATTGGAGGACCAGCAGGCAAACATCAATGCATAATGATTAACCTAAAAAAAAAAAATAACTGCAACACATTTGCTTTTGGAATTGTTCTACAACAGGGCACAATTAATGACTGTTAACAGTGTGTACTGCTGCTCAAAATAGAAAACGTGTCTACATACTAGGTTACACAATTCTCACATTTGTTCTTAAAACAAAATGGTACCATTGTGCATGTACACACACACTCACGCAAAGTCCATGAGCTGTCTTAGACATGAGTCACTTTGATCCAGAAACAGTGAGTTCTGTTCATGTGCCACACTCATGTCAGTGCTATTTTGGGGTCTGCTGAGGCTTGCCTTCCACAACACACTTGACAAAACAACAGTTTTGCTGATGTGCTAATACAATGTTTGGATGACGCTATCATAAGTTACGCAATAACCATCTTTACTCAAAAACTCATGAGATGAGACTCATCCGTTTGCTGTGCAAATGTTATTTTGTTTATGACCCCTCCAACCCACGCAGCATCTTTTTCTAGTTTAACTCGACTGTCTCATTCCATCTCCACAGCCACTCTGCTGCCGCTGGCTCTCTATAGTCTCTACTTAAAAAGTGCCCCAAATGTGTCATTGATAAATGAGAGTCATGGTTGAGTGTGATTCATCGCCGATTTGACTCATAGGCTGTGTGTGGGTGATGTTGGGGTTGAGGGCCCGGCTGAGGGGGAAGTTCATAAAAACCTCCCCACAACAGAACAGAAACCTTCTGTGAGGTGGCAGCAGACAACATAAGCAATCCTGTTTGTTTACAGTCAGGCTCTGGAAGTGTGTACGTTCAGTCCCACTCTCTTTTTCTGTTCCTCTTCTAGGCTGTGAAGTGGAGGCTAACAGGGTTGATGGAGGGTGAAGACCTCATGTTTGAAATAGCCTGCTGGGATAAAATAATGAAAAAGAGAGGGAAGTCTGGAATTCCTGCCACGGCTGTCCCTTTCGCACAAAACCAAGCACACACACTTTTGTAATGTTAATGCCAATGGGGCCTCAGTGAAACTTGTGAGGTAAGCCTAATTTCACACATGCAGAGGGAAAAAAGAGGGAAGACAGATATTCTGGTAAATCTTCATTAAGTCTACAGAAATAAACTTGTCTACCACGGATTGTGATCTGTCCTGATTCAGTCCCCCAGAGCTCACTCAAGGAGCCCTTGATACAAATTTCAAGAGGGTCCGCGGTCACGGAGCATGTTTTTCTGATAGTCCTGGTAAAGTCAGCGAGTAGTAAGAGGAGGAGGATAGCAGGGAGTGGCATGGATTAGAGAGTGGGCCGGGTGGGTGTTTTCCGGCTTTCATCTGCCTCTCAGAACTGGCCTCCAGTCAGCATGAGTCACAGAGCCACCATGGGCGGAGAAGCACACACTGGAGCATCCTTGAGTCCAGGCTTTTGGATTCAGTCATGGATTCATTATAGTAGCAGGGTCTTACAGTGAGAAAAAAACGCACGCAGCCAGTTGGTTTGGTTTGAATATGAAGCTGACACACAGACATTTGAAAATAGCATGATAGAATATATTTATTTTCTATATTACACACGGTTTTTCGAAAACAGATGCCAACTGCTATAAATTCACAAACAAATTATTCCTGACGCATTTAAATTTCCAGGGCCAGACCTCCAAAAAAAGGCTCCGATTGCACAGACAAACCTGTGACACAGATTAACCTGCAAAAACAAATTGGACCTTACGATCTCCACGCACATGGCAGGCAACATTCTGTGATAGTGAAGATCAACGAGGTCACACAGATGTGTTCTGCAGCATTTTCTGAATAGCTAATCTGACCCTGATCATTCAGCGACACATCAGATCCCTCTTATCTGCCCTCCTTGGAAACCGTGTGTCTCTGTTCCCTCTGTAAACAGACACAACAAATGTGCTTGTCCACAGGCAGGAGCGAGGGGGTCAGTGAGGGATTAGAGGTTAATTGTATAGCAAAGAGAACAGACTACTTCAGTGTCAAACTTCCACAGATTTGATTGGGTTTGTCCAAACATTACCCACTGCTACCAGCAATTAAAGGGAACTCATTAAGTGATTAATGAAAACTGAATG
The DNA here is from genome assembly GCF_963691815.1 of Echiichthys vipera. Taxonomy (NCBI): domain Eukaryota; kingdom Metazoa; phylum Chordata; class Actinopteri; order Perciformes; family Trachinidae; genus Echiichthys; species Echiichthys vipera. Next base: position 8,117,975 of record NC_139833.1, read on the forward strand.
TTTGCGACCTGAGTGCAGTGTTATTGTTTTGTGATGACTAAGACCTTGAAGGTCAAAATGAACAGTCTCTGGGATTGTTGGGTGTGTGGGAAGCCGTACAACCCCTGACACACAAAAAAGACTCCTTCAAGAGTTTACAGGAACATCCGAATTCTGCAAGACTAAACACAGAATACAGATCAAGAACTCGTCAGGGATACATTGACCTCAGCTATTGGTAGATGAGCTGATGCGTTTCAGAAATAGTGAAAACTCCACCGCAAATCTACAGACACATCAAAGGCGTATTGACTCTTTGCAGAGTGAGTGCAAGAGTTCAAGGAAACCTTCACTTCATGAGTTGAAAAATGCCCCGTAGAGTGTGTGTGTGCATGCGTTTTCAGAAAATTACAGGAAGGACACGCTTTAACAGAAAGGAGAGAGTAGATTTGAATCATCTCCCTTTGCTCATTTCCTGAGCATGTACACTCAGAGGGCGAGGGACAACAAAAGGAGGGCAAACCCTTCTTCAACATGAATACAGTTTACTCCATTAGTCTATTTTAGTGAGAGGTGGATGGAAATTACCTCTCAAGCCTTGGTCCTATTGCATCATGCAGAAAAAGCAGCTTAAGCGTCCTCGTTACCCTTTAATGTGCAAGAAACCATTCATTCTACAATTCACGTCTGGTGCTGGCTCATCATTATGTAATATGATAATGGCATTTTAAAACATCAGATGTAAAGTATAGTTCTTTCAAGTAAACCAGATATTAGTAAGAGTAGCAATAAAATGAAATATTTTAATGTTTTCAATATTCTACAAACTTTATGGGGATATGCTGACTAAGATCTATGTTTTAATATGCTTGAACCCTGCGGGCTTGAAGGGGCTTTTAAATATTGGTAGTTTCCTCTTCCAAACAGCCGCTGTGGTCAGCTTGAATTTATGTCACATACACTGCACTTCAATAGCAACATGGTTTCATGGCAGAAATACAGTATTAAAACATCCCAAGAAACTCCCTAAATACTTCTACAAGTCCTGCAACCTAACCAACTTTCCTGCTGTCCAGCAGCATGTTCCAAACACTCATATTTCTGCCATTTCTTTGCTGAGCACACAGCTTCAGTTTGCTGCTTGTGCACTGGGCTGATTTAGTGTGTCGCCTGGGCGGTTAGCTGGCAAGTACTTTTGGACATATTGCTCAACTTTTTGCGGGTGAATCAATTTTACACAAGTCAACTGGCTAGGTGAAGAGTTGCTGGCGCCTTTTACAATTTTAGCAAACCACAAACGTCTGAGATACACAACATACTAATGAGGGTTAGAAATGCTTTTTCAGTGCAGACTGTAACTCACAGCTTATTGATGTTTAGTATCTAAATGTTTATGAATTGTTCAAATTGGTGCAGCTCTGGTTGAGTGATTAAAAGTCTCAATCTCTTCTCTAAGATTCATTCTTTATCAGTCATATAAAAGGACCAAAAACATCAAAATCCACATGCAAATCTTTGGAATGCAGCGCTAGTAACATTACATAAGTTGTTAGTGTTTTTTTGTATCAATGGAAAATGTGTAGCGATCACAAGAGTTGAGTTACATTTATTAATTGTAAACTAAGCTGTGTTATGCCATCCAGTAAGTGAAGCACCAGTTCTGCTACAGCACAATTATGCACATGAATAAATGAAATAAATATTATAACACAACAATAATTGTGATGTCTTTCTTAGCATATGAATATTTCGCAGAAACATCTCAGCAATGTGAACTCGTTCCACTCTGCAGCTTTGCTTCACAACACAGTCACACTGTACATAGTGGGCTGAGAGCCAGCAAAACTGGATACTGAGAAGCTAGGCTGACATCCAGCGCCTGCAAAACCCCTCAGCCACATCCCCCCAGTACACAAACGTCCACGCTGCTAACGAGAGCACATGTCCACACACTGTATATACAGGCCCACACACCAACACACACACAATACAGCTGTTGTGTTCCTAATCCAGAGAGGCCTGAGCCGTAGGAACAGGGCGAGTGCTCAGTGGCGAGGCACAATGGCGTCAGTCACAGCAGGCAGGACCTAGAAACACGCACACATGCACAGACGTACACAGAAAGAATGATAACTGGGGAGGAAGAATTGATGCACGTCACACGTGGTCAAACTCCTCCCTCCTGTTTCCCTCATCAACCGGTTTCATTTGGCACCCATGGGAGTCGATGCCACTCTCTGCCACAGGTAAAAACCACAAGGCAGCCGCATACTGACAGGCTGACGGGGTCCTGGTAAGTCACAACAACATGCAACAATTTTGAGTGATAGAGTGCATGTACAAGAATGAAGCGAGCAAAGGACAGTATATGACTGAGAGATATTTTCAGAGAGCAGGAGTGAAGTGTGTGTGTGTGTGTGTGTCTGTCTGTCTGTGTGTGCGAGGGAAAGGTGTGAATACACTGAAGTGAGAAGATGTTCTGACTCGGAGGCATAATGGAAGGCCACACAGTCTTACCGACACAGGTAGGGGATACACACACACACACATGCACACGCACACGCACACACAGGCACACACACACACAGTATATTCATGCTCACAAAGTACTAGCTCTGTTAAACTGACCCAGAGATTCTACTCAGGCAGGTTAAATGGAGCCTTCTGTGCTCTCAGTCTTGCTAGTCCGGCCTTAATGGAACAGTGGACAAGGGCCAGGGGCTGTTGAATTTTTATGTTGACTTTGGCAGGATGCAAATGAATTTGAGGGTTTACACGCTGTCTAATAAATTACTTAGAACCAGAACAATAATGCTTATTATTACAACTGTAAGGTCAACGTCTTAATGAGAATTTCTTACTTGCATTAGTTAGCCCAAGTCAGAAAATTACGGAGGTTTTGAAGGTATCTGCTGCTGACACTACAGTCACATCCTGATATAACGGAGTCTAATTTGTCATGCTCGTCACACTGAAAAATTAACATCAATATGTATTTCCAGACACAATGTCCCTGTTTCTCTGGACAGTCCTCACCCCTGGCTGTATACAGTTTTCATTGGGACTGTTTTACATGTGAGAAATTGCCTCAGCAATAGTTTGATTTGAGATGATTTTTACAGACTTTTTATTACAAGCATATACAAAGGGGTCTACAATCTGATTGGAGGAGAGACAATCTGAATTAAGAGACCGACAGATCTGTGTGGAACGACCTCTAAACTTCACAGAAGCAACTTCTTCTGCAGCTTGAAATTGAATGGTTTTGACAAAACTGAGCAGTGTACTCAATGCATGGTAAGGTGCATTAAGGTTTTGACAGATTCATGACAGGAGCCTCTTAAATGTCTCCCTACGGTCTTTTTTGTTGCTGTTAAAACAGGGCTACATGTTTAATAACAATCAATTGAGAAACATTGAAGTCAAACTCTTCAATAATATATAACAATACTAATGATAAAGGAATATATTCTTTTTGTTATGTGACAGGAAACAAATAACTGATTGTCCCTTTAAATGTGGAAAGTAGATGCTGCCGAATTTTATTTTAACAAACATAATTTCAAGGCTGTATGGAATAATTAAGAGATACTTGACATCTTTCTTTCTGCCAGCGATAAGCAGACACTGAGACACAGACTTCCCCTTCCAAGTCCCTCTCTTCCTGTCCATAAGCTCTCCCTAAAATGAGCCCCTTGCAGTTCCCCCAAAAAACAGATCCCAGGAAGGGGAAAAGCAGGAGGAGGAGGTGGAAAAGAAGTGTGGTCTGGCTGCTCTGGCTTCTAATCTCTGTGACACATCACAACCTCCAGCCTCCCTCTTCCTCCTCCTCATCCCCTCCCTTCTCCTACACACGCCCTCCATTCCTTCCCTTTTCCCTATCTCTACCCCGCCAAATTAAGTAAGAGTTTACTGTCTGCCCCACACTCTGACATCAGCATGTCCGCCAGAGTTACCTCTACTACACCAGCCCATGACTAAGACTTTCAAGGGAACCTGAGAAATTCATCAAATATATGACACGGGGCTACACGATTCCCAATACTATAAAATACAGAAACCGCATTTAGACAGCATGTACTTGTTGGTATTTACTGTGTTCCAACTAAGTAAAAGTACGCTGAAAATACTCAGCTGAAACGCACACTTTTCTTCATATATAAGGAACACGTACATATACTGTAGGTAAGGTCAGTAAGCAGAAAAATAACAAGAACGATGATGCATCAGCGGAGATTCAACATCAAGCTGCACCTGCCCAGGTTCAATCCTGGTTCATGTGGTAATAAAACCAGCAGGCACTTCTGGTTCAACAGCAAAATAAATGAGGACGGCAAAAGGGGATATGTACTGTTATATTATCTGCATCTCCCTGTTGAACTACATCCTTCTGATTGATAGAATATTACTGCCAACATTAGCCAGATGTTAATCATAAAATATGATCTGAAGGGAAAACAGTATAACGCATGACAAATATCTAAGAAAGGGTCATTGGACGGGTAATTCATTTTCTTCAGTACAATAAAGGCTCGGGTAAATCTTTCTTTAATACAATGAGCCTAGAGAGCAACGGCAAACGGAATTCTCCATAGAAACCTACAACAATATGCCAGTGATTAGCCTTACGGAGGTCTGCGGTTGAGGATGGGGGTTGTCTATTGTCAACGGGCCGCTTGAATAGACTGAGTATTATGGGGAGAGACTGCAAATCAAGTGCTAAGTCCTCCCTCAAAGTGGACCCCACTGTCTGGACAAAATCCACAGAGAACCGGCCTACAAGGAGAATGACAGAGAGGACAGAGTTTCCCACTGAGGCACACAGAGGGAAATAGAGGCAGTAACCAAGGACGGGAAAAGGGGGGGTGGTAAATGTCTGTGAATCAAAAAAAGAGCGGGAAGCACAGGAGTGTGAGAAAGAAGCGGGGAAAGAAATGGGGAGAGAGACTGGCTGAGTAAGACATCATCGGGACAAACAAATAGAAAGTACGCCAATTTTCATGTCCTCAAAAAACAAACAAAGAGACATTACCATCCATTAAACTTGTACCGTTCCACTTAAGTGTTAGCCAAACCACTAGAGCTGAGTCATCTCCAGCCAACTGAAATCCCACCTGGTTACAAAGTGTAGTTCGACAGGGACGGGAGCCCCCCTCGCTGTACTGTCTGTCATTTGTCGTCCAGTAAGCTGCATCTCTCAGTATGCATTGTATGTTTATGTGTACAGACGTTGCCACCAATGGAAAGAGTTTCTATGATAAAAAAAAAAAAAAGCTAAGCAAAATAACCTTGTACAGGCGACACGTCACAGGTTTCCCATCCTTAAAGCTCAGTCATGGGCGATGATGTAATTCAATCAATAGTTTGACATTTTCAGACGTAATCTAAATTAAGCCCATAATTTGACATGTTTGACCAGTTCTGACATTGCAGCTCAGCTATAATGCAACATCACATCAATATCAAGTGACAAACTGTTTGTGGGCATACTGCAGGGTTAGCACATCTAAATTGATTTGATTTGCTTAAGGCTTGAGAGCCTTGCACTCATTATATCCCTCGTGCTAAGCTCTCCAGAGCCATGGCTTCAATGCCACATGTGCTGCTGCTGCTGCTGCTGCTCGGACTGCTACCGGGGAGAAGAGCGACTGTCAGTTTCTCGGAGGGCTGTGTAATATATTTGCATTTTCTCACACGACTCTCTGGTCCACTCACTGACTGATGGCGTGCCCCCTTTTAATCATTCAACCAGGCATAGTACTCACTGGTTGGCCTGTGGTGGACAGTCATTTGTAATTATGAACAAACAAAAATAATATCAAGGCCCTGCAAGGAGCTACATGGACAAGCCACAAAGTCCTATAAAACAGCATGCCTCTGTCTGATTGCATTATTGCATAAATGTCTTTAAGTAAAAGTACCAAGCACACTCTTTAATACATGCAAGACTGGCTAACAAACTGCTCTCAGACTGCTGTGAAATGCTTTGCTGCAAGCAAACACCAATACAATCATGGTGAGTCTCCAGATCTGTTTTTATGGCGTCAACACTAATTGAGGAGCTTAAGAGTTAAGGTAGAAGATGACACAACTCAAGTAAATGTAGAATTATCAGAAGTTGGAAGTAAAACATACACAAACACACACACACACACACACACACACACACTTTAATATAGTTCAGAGTATACTATAGGCTTATTTTACACACCTGCCCAAACACTGACACAAAACTACCAGTCTGTTTGGCTTCACTGGAGGTGCTTGGTTACTAGGAAAACACCCCTCGTTCCCTTATGCTACCAACATTGGGAAGTGTCCTAACGGAGAGAGGCAGAGATGTTTTTAATTGAGACAGTAGGCAGCAGAGAGGGATCTCCTCTAGAGGAGGAGGGGGGCTGGGCTAAGAAGCTGCTGTATCATGTGTCACTGGCTAATCAAGAGTACCTGGCATTCGGTTTACGGTCACATAAGTGGAAAGCTTCCGTTACACTTGAGCCAAAGGCAGGCAGTTCGGACTGTTTAACTGCCACTACGACCAAAAAAGGAAGAGTTTACCGGCCATGACTTAGACAATTTTACCACCTGGACTAGACATGAATTTGCAAGGTTACATGAAGTTACTGCTGCAGATGAACACGCTTAGTAACACGGTTTTGCAATTATTTAACCCAGGCTGGTGTGTAAAAAAAACTGAATATGTAAACTTAAACTTTGCAGGTTAAAGTTGCAGCTAATTTGTTTTAAAGACAACTGGGTCCTGCCATTGTTCTTATGAAAAACACAGCCTTTAAGGAATTAGAAAACAGCATTGGCTAAATTTTTAGCCACAAAACACAGGCTGCAAAACACAGGATATATCTCAGGACTGTATATTGTGAGAAAAGGATACTACTAAATATGTTGAGGTGAGTCTGGGGCCACAAGGTGACCTGGGGGTCTTGAAATGACAGAGTATGAGCAGGGCAATGTCACAAGTTTTCAGATGACTAGCCAGGCTAGGTTTAAGCTGAACACAACATATCATTCTGCACTAGTATGACTAAAACTATTAAATAAATAGTGTAGGTGTCTTCCTCATAATGCAGGGGAATACCAGCCTCAACCTCTGCATAGTTTGATGGTGCCCACACACACCTGGCTGATGATGCGAGGGTCTTTACACTGAGTGAGACAGAAAACTAACTCCTCTGTTCCCTTGGGGAATGACTAATAAATTGATTACAAATAGCGAAATCTTCTACTTTTCAGTTCAAAGAAGTTTAATTCAGTCTTGCATGACGGGGAGTTTTATTAACCAGCTCAATTGTGACTCATGTTTAGACGAAAAAAAAACAGAAGAGGCTGGTTACAGTTAGAGTTAACACCTAGAAGCCCCAACCAGGGCTGTCAAGCCCCGCTGAAACATCCTCCATCACCCCGGTGTGTCATCTGTACTAGCTAATGCAACCCCAGGGAAATGTTACTTCCAGTGACACATGTACTGTAAAATAGTTGTTAACAACATTAATAATATTAATATTAATAATAATAATAATAACTATTTATATGGCACCTAAAAACAAAAGTTTACAGGGTGTTTTGACAGCAAGAACCAGGCAAAAGCACATAGAAATCAATCCACATACACACATCAACAAAGCAATATAGAGATAGGACACCATTACTGGAGAATGAAAACAACAAATAATTAATTTTAAAAAAGCAGACAAGGTAAAAATACAGTAAAGAGGCAATACATAAATAGATCAAATAAATAAAAAGCAAGTCTATAAAAGAGTCTTTTAAGAAGTGATTTAAAATAAGTCACTGATATAGGAAGCCTTAGATCCTAGATAACAACTAAGTCAAAAGAGAGGTTGTCGCATAATTTACCTGTAGTTCCGATTTCCATTCATGAGGTCTCTGTCCGGATCACTACCCGGATCACAGTACTCAACCGTCTGGGACTCTTCCTCCGTTCAACCCGGTGTCTCCTTCGGCAGAGCACCGCCTCTGGCCGAGTGTCCTGGTCTCTGCTAGCTCCAATCAACAGGGGCCCTTCGGTACGGTCGTTTTTCGCCGGCCAGGGGGGGGGGTGGTCTTCGGCGCCCCCCGTTTCCGCACAGAGCAAACGGTCAACGTATCCAAGCGGATTTCACTGCCTCGGCGAAAGCTACTAGTTGCTCAAGGCGAAGCTGTGGCAGTGGAAACCAGCTAGTTAGCCAAGTTAGCTCGTAGGAAAGTGACAGGACCGGAGGAGGGGAACTGTCAGGATATCATCACAGCGGGGTCACTGAGTCCCGATGAATTCCTGCCGACACACGAGCATCAACAGACACGACATGAATTAGTGTCTAAATGCAGCGTCAGAGGGAGCAGCTAACAGTAATGAGCTAACTGGTTAGCTCGGCTGTTGGATAGTTGGAATTCTGACAGACGACGGTTACTTTTTATCGCGTTAAAAACAGCCGCTGCACACGGCCCCGTTTCCCCGGCAACACATCTCATCGACGTCGTCTTCTGTAAGTTTGTATCCCGGTGCCGAAATAAGAAGCTGTCAAACACCGGGGCAGCGTCCGCCGGTAACTGTCGGGGTTTCCAGTCCGGTTGACAGATCAACTCTGCGGGGCTTCGGCAAAGCCAGCTAAATATGGTGAAGTTGCCTTTCTGACACCGACAGGAAGAGGTGGGCTCTGCCCCCAGACGTCAGGCGAATCAACCCCGCCTTCACCGAAAGGTAACCCTATGTTGGATTTTTAATTTTTTTAAGAAATCAAAATTTAGGGAAAATATTATTTTTTATGACAAGAATGATGTATATTTTTTAACCTATTCCTTTTATATGAAAAACTCTTCATTCACAAATGCAAATGGACTCAAAAGAAACCATGAAAACAACAATTTAAAATACAATTTGGACATAATTATATATTGAAACATTACTTTTATTTGTAAAGCCCGACATATTTTGTCTTTAATGTTTTTATTTTTGTTATGATACCCTTTTGTATTGTATATGTTCGTCTTGTCTATTTCTGTATTTGTTTTGTGTGAAAATAATTGTATGGTTAAAGCATGATAAAATAAAGATGAGTAAATAACCTAAAAGATAAAATATACATTGTTTTTATACAATTGACTGTGAATTATTTGCTACATTTGTTTTATCACTTCAATTTCACGGCTACATCTTTGCAGTAGCTCAGTCTATAGGTGACTTGGCTGGGAACCGTAGGGTCGCTGGTTCATAGAGACTTCCCTGTGTGGACCATGAATGGAGCGTGGACTGGTGGCTGGAGAGGTGCCAGTTCATCTCCTGGGCACTGCCGAGATGCTGTTGAGCAAGGCACCTAACCCAACTGCTCAGGGCGCTGGTCACTGGCAGCCCCCTCGCTCTAACATCTCTCCTTAATTGCATGTATAGGTCCTGTCTGTGCATGTGTGTATTTCAGGCCTGTGTGTGTAACATGATTAATAATAAGAGTGAAAAAATTCAATTTCCCCGTTGCGCAATAAATAAAGTAATTCTTCTTCTTCTAATGTAAAATGTGTAAGTTCCATTTCTTTTTTCTGTCCTTACTTCTTTCGTTTTTGAGTGTATTATAGTTAAAGTTATAACCAAGAGAGGAGGTAAAAAAAAAACAGGAGTAATAAAAAACAATTTTATTTTCTTTAAAAATAACCTGCCCCAACAGAGTTCCCATACTATCACATACAGAGCCAAAATAATATGCTTCCATGTCCTTTCATTCAAATCTATCGGGAAGTGCTATGACAAGGACTGTTCTTGATCAGTGGCTTCAATATTGCTTAGTCAGACAGTGAGGCTGTGTGGAGAGGAGTGGACTCTCAGGTGTCCACATGATGCATTTCACAGGGTGACTGCCATTTCGTCTCCCCCCTTTGCAAGGTGCTTTGTGGCTTCAGTGAGTGAAGAACTGCATCTGGTTTCAGTGGTACTGGGAAATGCCCCCAGACTGATTTTTCTTTTCTTTTTTTCTTTTTTTAGCACAGATGGAGGGGTAAAACACTGGCCCCAACTGTGAAAGGCCTGGCAACTGGTGAGCCAAAATACATAACAGGTTAATATTATATATTTTATATATACAAATCACCTTGGACACAACGTAGGATCAGTAAAACGGTGTACAAAGGCATTTTGATTATGCTAGTTAATAAACATGATTTAGAAATCATCTGATCCCTCTTTTGATCCCGTTCGACTCAAAGGGGGCTCCGACCATCAGACGAGATTTGAGGCGCTTAAGGGGCAACTGAGGTGGAATTTTGAGACCGTCTCCACAGTGCCCTCTTGAGGATACACTCTGACACTAGTCACAATATTCACAATAATAATGACAAAGAAAAATGCAGTCTTTATAACCATTACACAATCGAGGCAAAACGACTGACAGGCAGTGGTGAGCGCAAAGGCTCCTACCTCTAAGGAAACCAAAATAAGGTGGCTCAGAATATCCAGTCATAAAAAATAATTACATGCATTTTTTTTTCCATAAACCCAGAAAGTGACTAGATGTATAGGCAGGGCATATTAAGTAGTAGTAATAGTGGCCCACCCTCTCCAATGTAGCAATCCCCTATCTGTGCCGCCCATGCACACAGAGCACCAATGGGAATTGGCTAACACAAGGTAGGGGATTGGGGCAGGGGGTGCTGCAGGTGTGCGATGTCAAAAGTGAGAATAGACAGCAAGGAGAGAAGAAGGGATGATGGGAAGTGTGATGAGGGATAGCTTGGACTGGAGGGGGATAAGGGGACAAGTGCATTTGAAGAGGTTGGTCTCTACATGCTAAGAGAGAGACGGAGAGGGCAGATGTGTGTGTGCTTCTGCTGTTCAGGCTGTGAGTTGTAAATGCCTGCAGAGGGAAGAGCTTTGTGTAAAAATGGGGATAGGTGTGTGTGTGTATGCGTACGCAAAGAAGTTTGCAGTTGGAAGTTTAGAGTGCACTGCGTGTCTTCAATCTCCACTGATACATGTTGGAATGTGCAGAATGATCGGAGCAAGGTCAACTGCCGAATGAGAGTTCAGCTTTGCAGCACCTAAGTGATCACAGACTTTATATTTGCCTGCATTCAAATCTACAGGAGTAGATTGACCTTGCCTATTGCCTTAGTTACCTATTTGTTTTGAAAGCTATGCAGGTATGAGAACTTCAAACTAGTCTGTGTCAACCCTCAGGACAGACAAGTCTCACCATTCTGAAGTAAGACAAATCAATAAGTAAATTAAAAAAAAAAAAGTGCCTCGTAAACCCTAACAGAGCAATGCATACAGAAACACAAGAGTATCTTCCTGTTTAAGTGCCCCTTTTCCATTGGTTGGCATCACTTTTGGCTGGTTAATAATGCTGGTTTAGGTGCATGGGGTGCAAGTATATTTGATACACTCTATGCAAATGGTCCCTCTATTGTTACGCTAAGCTTGCATCTATAGGCTAAATCTCTAAGGGACTGACCAACCAGCTCAGAGAGTGCGGCAGGACTTCGCTCCTGTATCTACGATATGCTACACCTGCTCTTTCTGTCTCTGCTAATGTCAAGACCAGAGGGCTAGCCTCACATGTACTAACAAACTCTTATGTGCAGGACTGGTGGCACCTATATGCTAACACTAAGTGCTAATGTACCATACCTCAGACTCCTCAAAAGCAGTTTAAAAAAATAACATTATTCAAAAACATTAAAAACATGAATGTAGTTCATGACAGCAATAAAATGATACGTGTAAGTGTGCGTGCCCAGTACCACCCCTCTGGAGGATCCCCATACTAAGGGGCTTGGAACACTGGCATCCGGCATTCGGACTGGTGAAGAGGCAGCATCGTGGTGGCAGTTAAAAAAGTTTGTCTTTTCGTCGCCTATTTTCCTCCCATCCATATTGCATACTTACATACACAGGAGTGTGAGGGTAGCGTACAATACAATTACATGATAATACCCATGTTTAAAAATTCGACATAAAAAGAGCAATCGTCCTGGTAAAGTAAAAACAACAAAATGACAATAATAATAATAATAATAATAATATTCATAACCGTTTGAGTGCATGAGGCTGTAGAGTCTGCCTGGGTTTTACAGGTGAAGGGCTTTATGTTTCTTGGATTTTGGCAAATGACTGGCAGGTCTGTGGAGTATGCGTGGTGGGCAATCATTGGGAATAAGGGATAGGGATGAGGTGGTGGTGGTGGTGGGCCGTATGCCCACTCAGGTAGAAATGAGGTGGGAGGGGTCGATGGTGGTGGTTGGTGTAGCTCAGGCGAAGTACATGGTCCTCAGGGTGTCGTGGTGAATCTGAACAGCTTTAGCCAACGCCTGGGGGTCCCGACCGTTGCTTTGACCAGACACATGGCTGCCCTCTCCACTGCAGAGAGATGACAGGGAGAGAAGTTAGAACAAAAACACCGAAACTGGACAATTTTTATCTCCAAGTCAGCTTTTAAGAACTTTATTAGGGACATTATTACCCAACATTCCCTGTCTGCTGCTTACTGTCGTATTGACTGTCGTCTGATGCATGTGTGCTAGACTGCATGTCATTCATGTAATGCTCGTTGTATGTAGCCTGTATGTTGGTAATGTGTGCTACTGTCTTTTAACCTTTGACATATCTTTTAAGCCCCTACCCCTCCCCCAAGAGGCTTTGCCTTTTGCCAGGCCGCCATTGTAAATAAGATGTTTTTCTTAATGACTTGCCTGGTTACATAAAGGTTAAATAAAAAAAATATATGTGTATATAATTAAAAAATAAAGGTTGTGCTTCATATGTGGTTATCAGAATACAGTCACTCAAACTCGGGGACCAAACCCGACATGGGGTCACTTCATATGCAGACAGACTGATTTCACTGTACTTAATGTTTACTTTATGTGTGATAAGGAAAGTAAATGTTTCAAAGATATCACTGCTTCTAAGGACAGAATAGAGAACAAGGCCCTTGTCAGACTTCAATTTACATTACAAGACTCAAAATATCTTATTGTTTTGGTTCCTGAGAATTTTAAGGAACCAAAAACCACATCACAAGCGATCAGTGTTTGAGAAACCCCGTGTTTCATCGTTCATAACCTCCCTAACCTGTCATGTTCTTTGTCCACCAGGTGGTAGCGAGCACGGAAGGCCACGAGACGAGCATAGTAGGCTGGCGCAGGGATGGAGACTGAGCGGGTACAGCGCACGTAAGTGTGGCACAACTGGTAAGTTAGAATCTGCAACTCATCAGCCGTGAACCGATTGTCGTCCCATAAGACATAGTAATGAGACGGCCGGCTGGTACCCTGGAGGCAGAGAGAAGGCAATGTGAGATGTAGGGTTTTAGGGGCAAAGGCATTCAGTCTTAATAATCTCCTGCGGGATTTGAAGAATTTACACATTCTGTTTTTATCATCATACCTGTATGCCCGCATGGCTGCACAGGTAGAAGTCAAACTCAAAGGGATGAGTGATGCTGGTGTCCACTGTAGTTCCTGCAGGGATATTCCCACTCTTCCCAATCTATCAACAAAAAAAACACACAAGAGGATTATTATTAGACATATGAAAACAAGTAACTATAGGAGAGAACATATTTTAAATATATGTGTTAGAAAAGAGAAAGCACACCCTTTCAGACTTGTCAGCACAGAAGAGGCGTGTGTGGTGGCGTTTCTGCACCACAATGTAAGTGATGCCTGGCTGATAGTCTTTCTCCAACTTGATGCACGCATCTCTGATGGCCAGGAGCTCGTAGTGGAGAATCTACACACCAGAACATTATTTATAAGCATTCACTGTGATATAATCAATTTTATGGTTAAAATGCACTTTGCCAGCATCAGGATAATCCCAAAACTGAGCTAAACCATCAAAGGAATACCATAAGTTTCAAGTGCCATAACGTCGTATTACCTGCGGCAACTGTCCCTCAGGAACTCCATCTCTGTAGAAAATGATCCTGGTGGGCTTGAACCTTGTCGACTTGTAGAACTGAATTAACAGCTCTCGCACCATGTAAGACAAATCTTCAATGATCTCCTGCCTGGGCCTCTGGACTCGCACTGTGGCACAGTATCTGCTGGGATGAGCATCCATACTGCCTACCACCTGTAAGAGAGGGGAGTGACAGAGATGAATACGGCACCTTCAAGGTGAGTGATTTTATTGCTTTCGGTAACACATATTCAAAAGTATATTGGGTATTATACAGTATATAAGGTGCTTTGCATAAAGACATCCATCACATGTGAAATGATGGAGAAACTTCAAAAAGAAAATCATGCTAGTGTACTACATCTTAATCCACTGTTTCACCCCCAATGTGTGTATTTGTATGTTACCACCCCCTAGTGGCCGCTAATGGGAAGTGTGGGAGGCTCAACATTAACTTTTTATTTTTTTTCCCTCAAATTCTTCCACTGCACTGTCTACAATCATACTCGCTCACCAGATTTCTCCTCAAGTCAGGAGGAACAAGACAGAGCCACTCTTCCTCTCCCATCCTCTGTGTGTGTGACACAAGCGTTTGTCATAATTGCTAGGCAACAACACAGCCAACCACAGCTGAGCTGAGGTCAAGGGCGGACTGGGGTTGACGTCATTTCCTTTTTGAATGTGAGTCAGTGTTGAGCCATTTGTTTCCCTGCATGCTTCACTAACTCCTCACTTACGACTGTCTTTTTCTTTGTTCGGCCGCGTTTGTGGCGTATCAAAGTCCAAACTAAAAGTCAGACTGCAGACTCTCATGAAATGGACTTTCCAAGCTGGGCATTTACCGCCAATTTACTGTATCAGAGCACAAATCACTTCTATCATCCTTCAAACTAAATTGCTTGTTAGGTGTTATGAAATGTATGAACTGCCTGAGAGTAGACAAAATGTATTAAAGCTTAAAATAAGGCTGTAGCTAATACAGTGAATGATTTAACCAAAACAAATTACAAATGCCCATCCCAAGTGACCGTAAGGGGATGAAACCATCTCATCAATCCAGCAGTAAAAAAAAACATTTCTATTGTGCATTCATGTTATCATAACAGTCAAACTGATAATGAATACTCACATATGAGCAGAATGTAATGTCGTTTGCTCTACAGTGTTATGATTAACTTTTCATCTGTGCTCTTCTGCCTCAAACATACTATTCATAACTGTGAGACACTTCTCTTACCAGCATGGCTGTGCGCCATGGTCACCTAGTGCCACTGTCACCAAGCAACCGCGACCATGTGTGTGTTTGCTTTTCCTTGACATCTTGAGGTCATTTGCATTATTTACATGACCTTGATGTTTTTTTTTATTTGTTTGCCTTTAAAAAGAAGTGACCCTGCCAACTAAGCATCTGGACTTCAGAGAAGCCTACCTCCACTGTGGCACATAACAACACCTTTTCAATTTATAGAGCTATAAATAAATAGATAACATATGGCTTTGAAAATGATTGAAAAAGAGAGAGCTGCTGTGTCAACGGCCACAACCTGCGTGACATTCATGCATATTCATTCTGTAAAATGTAAAGATGAATTGTTGCAATCTATAAAAGTGGCAGTTCAAGCTGCTGGCTCTGATAACTGATATGTTTGATGATTGTAGGCCGTCTCTATTAGAACACAATTAACAATGGATGTGATTTGTACTTTTGTGAAGGTGGACACATGACAGAGGGTGAAGGGTGGGGGGCAGTGAGAGCAAACTGCTTCTCTGTACTTAGATTATAAAAATGTAACATTACCTCTGTGTGTGTGTGTGTGTGTGTGTGTGTGTGTGTGTGTGTGTGTGTGTGTGTGTGTGTGTGTGTGTGTGTGTGTGTGTGTGTGTGTGTGTGTGTGTGAGAGAGTGTGTGTGTGCGCGTGTGTGCATGTGTCTGTTGGTCTCTGTGTATTTGGGTCAGACATTGAGTCATTTCATAACTTGTTTCTCCACAGCCTATGGTCTTTAAACTAAACTACTTAATCTATCATCTATCTATCTTTTTTTAATTAATCAAGTAATATTTTAGTCTCTAAATAACAAGAAATACAGAGAAATACCCTTCACAAGTAACCAGAGCCAAAAGCTCTCCAGTGTCCCTCACACGTCCAGATTTGACAAGTGACCTGACTTTGCGTGGCGTGCAGTAATTGCCCATTGCCTTCCTTTTCCTGAGACTGTGTGTTCAAGGTCGGCCGGTATTGTTTAATGGAGGCATTATATCACAGACTTACAGCAGTAATGGAGGGCTTCTTGCCATCTCCAGCAGGGGGGTGTGTGACGTCTGCTCCCAGGAAGATAACCGGCTGCTGAAACACTGCTGACCTGAGAGTGCGAACGGAGGAGGAGGAGATGCAGATTACACTTGCTGGTAAAGGCAGTGCAGTGTTGTTTCTGATCAGTTGTATTACCATCACAGGCTGAAATACTGAGATGGGTCATTATATGATTTGTTATACAACAGACTTGAAATAGTGTGCCACAGTATTTTTTTTAACACTCTGACAGTTTCCCAGTATATTAATTACAGTATATTTCTGCATGACTGGGCCTTATTTTAAGTTTAAGTGGTGTGTTATGCTGTCAGGAGTACATAGAATATAAAAACAGGGTGTTTAGTGGTGTAATTTTGTAAATGTATAATTATTTGTGCTACAAAGTGTTGTGTGCCTTGGTGTTTTGTCCTGTTAAAGAGAGTTAGATGTGGGTTATTCATTGTTGTGTTAAAGTTAGAACCATTATTAGGAAGAGTATTCAGGCAATAGGGAACCCCTCAGAATACTCACAGCTTTCCCTGACCAAAGAGCTCAAACAATATTTAGAAGTTATAGAAATTGTTTCAGCTATATCACACAGGAAATTAAAACTGGCATACCGATTCATCCTGTATACTGCCTAGCACTAGCTTTGAATACTTTAATTGTAACGTGTAAATTGTTTGGAAACCTAAACAATACAAAACTTGCATCTTAGATGGTAATATTAAAAGGAGCCACTTTCATAACTATGAAATAAACCTTATAATTCTATGGTTAAACAGTGTCATATGGAAAAACTGCAATCCCAGATCGCTTATGGACAGCACTAACCAGTGGAAGTAGTCTGGCAAGAATAGGTTACACAACCGTCAAACACCTGTTTATATATGTGACAGAAGTATTATTAAAATTCTAACAGTTGTCCTCCTGCCATAAATGTACACAACTCATTCATTAGCAGCCCGAACAAAAGCTCACCGTTGGTGAGGCACCAGGATGTTGTTGATGCCTCCCAGCTTCACATTGATCTTGAGGCAGAGGTTAGAGAGGGTCTGAGGGGACGTCTTCACCACGTTCTTCACCTGGACACACTGCGTGGCCATGCCCAGGAGGGTGTCTCCCACACGCTTTACCTCCGCTGAATGGGACAGTTTGGAAACGGGACATCAAGAACACCGTGATACTAAAGGACTAAGGTAGCATTTTTGTCACGTTCAGTTTTTAAACAATATGTCTTGGTGTCTCCCGATGATGCCAAACAGAGTGTATATCCAAGAAATAAAATAGGGCAGCCTACCGTAGACAGGAGTTTTTCCCGGAAGAATGACGATGATGAGCTGAAGTCCAGAGTAGGTGTTCTTCAGGTGTCTGAACATGGGCTCCACGCTGTCCGCTCCCTGGGCGTATTTACAGAAACATGGCTGGCCCTGGATGGGCATCCCAGCGTCCTTAGAGATCTTACGCAGCTGGTCTGTGAAGTTCCTGAAAAGAAACCAGCGTAGTTGAGTCAAAATTCAGCAGGATAAGGCTTTTCATACTTTACTATCGCCTTGGGGCTGTATCCCTGCCCTGTAAGTATTATTGATTGTGTTTTAAAGAAATTAATCGCTGTGGTTGAGACGTCAAATGTAGCCTAAATATGGCATTGTGGATCCGCATTTTTTTTCTCTTTGCTAACAGCTCACTTCTAACGACGTGCCATTATTAAACAGCCAAATAAAGATATGGGGAAAATGATCAAATTCCTGCCAAAAAAATGTATTCCCACTGTTACCACTCTTTAGTACTTACTTGAGCACCTCTTCTCTGCACTGTTTCTGGGGGGCAAAGCAAGCAATGGCCCACACTTTGATCTCAATGCCGTTATAAAACTGCTTCCCCCTCATGTCCCAGACTCCCTGGTTGGGGGTTGCTATGGCACGATTCTGTGAAAGAGAGGATCAGAGGAGGTACAGTTTTAACCACATCAGGTCAGAGCTACTGCACAATTATGTAAAGTACTGTGAGTGGAAAAATGCTCCTGCCAACGTAATAACAAATGAACCATGTATTACCCGTCCTCCGTACTGCAGGATAGGGGCTGGAAGCACTCTGCCCGTCACCTCAGCCATGTCGTCTTTCACTTTGATCCCAAACTCCTGGATGTACGGGTCCAGGTTGAAGTTAGCATTCTTCATCTGTGGAGATTAAAAGACGGTCCATCATATCTCACGGTCTCCGTTCCTTACAATATAAATCACTGGGTCATACATTCTTACACACTGCTGTTACATCAGTGTGGGTGACTCACGCTGGTTATCACCCGTTATCGCTACAACTCACCAGCCTGCTGATCTCCTCTTGTCTGTCGGGTGCAGAGCGAGCTGTGGCTTTGATCATAGTAGAGGTCTGATTATCTGTCAGTTTCTTGATGCACCGTTGACCCGCTACAATGTTGCACACCTGGAACGAGTAAATCAGTCATTACGTCATTAAGGTGTGAACATTCACACACTATTCATGGATGTATCTCAAAATAGTTTGAAGTCATCGTACATGGTGTTGTTAAATATGTACGCTCTTTATGGGTTGAACATATAAATGATAAAAGTGTGTCCTTTCTCACCTCCAGAGGCAGGTAGGTGTGCTTCTGCTCCTGCCCCACCTGTAGACAGGGCAGGTGAGGGTATTTTAGCTGCAGGTTGTACTTCTGCTTGAAGTACTGGGCCACTGTACATTCTACTGTCTGCCCACTTTCGAGCTGGAGGGGAAACCTGGTGGAAAAGACAAGGAACATGAACTACTGTGTGACTGATGTGGTAGAAAGACAAAGAAGTTGAACCCATTTTTCGAGTGGATACAGCTCTGCATGGTCATGAGTTTGTGGCACGAATATGTTTAAGTGTATATTTAGGCCTTTTTCCAAATCTAGCATTTTCCGGATATGCCAGTATTATTCCGGTTTTATGAGAATTCTCTGGACATGTATGCAGGACATTCAGAATATGCGTCTAAATTGGGGTTTTAACTGCAGTTTGCGCCAGTTTACTGCTTAGGTTCAGCTCTGTGCATTGCTATGGTTGCTGTACACAAAGCAGCTAGCAAAGTTTGCAAGGCTGGGGTAGAGATGTATGCCCAAAAAGAAAAGTCCAAATTTCTGGTCGGAGAAATTATAAAAGACTTGGATATCAACAGGTTTTGGGATATTCGCAAACATCACAACACCGACTTTTTCAAGAAGGAGCTTGAAGGAATGAAAGAGGGAGAATTTGTATATTTCACCACCTGTGGAAACAATTTGTACGGCTGCAATGTTGCAATGCATCACTGACCAGCCTCTGATTGGCTGATTCTTCCGGGTTGATATTAAAATGTTACACAATCAAATCTTATCAGACTCCGAAGTAACAGATTAAACTTGCTAACTCAGTTTGACCGAGGGCCTTAAACAGGTCAACATTAAATAGCGAAATGAAGAATAAGTAATTGTTACTTCCCCTTTGTTTTTGTTTTCAGTTTTGATGGGTTATCCATGGATAAAATCCTGATGAATACTTGTTTATATAGGAGGAACATTTTATATAAGAGGAACATTTTCTACTATACAATGAAGGGTTCCCACAGCTGAAACTTCCCAGGGGATCGAACCTGCGTCGGCAGGAACTACAGATTAATATAGTTCCTCTAAGAGAGTTCCAGGTGCAAAGAAAGGGACAAAAATGAGTCCGATAAATAGAGACTGTGGGAGAGGCTGTTGAGAGGGCCAGTGAGCGACAGAGCGAACATTTATGCAAAAAATAATTAATCACAAAACACTTTGTGATTAAGGCTTTCTGGAGTTTTCAGTATCCTTGTCTGCCGCTGCTTGTCTCCTTTTCAATCACTCATTAATTTCATTCAGAACATCAGAACCCTTCAGCAGTAACTACAGAGAACAACAGTTTGCCCATGTGTGAAAAATGAGAGAGGCCACCGACGTTTTTTAATCAGTCACTGTTCCAATTTGCCTTATCTCCATGGTTCTTCAGATGTGTTGGTAACATAAAGACTAATGTGATAAGGAGAATTTATAGCTCTAAGCTTAGTTCCTGAAACGTGTTCATGTGGCTCCTTAGTACCTGGTACTATTTGGTTGAAACAAGCTACAAAATGACAGATTATTCAAATCCAAAGTGCCAATTTGGCGATATCCAAAATAATAATGTAAATGTATGCATAAAAGATTTTAAAAAACAGGTGTATGTGTAATGTTTTCAATACTGTCTGCATATTTACGTTTGGTGGCTGGCAGGTCGTCGGGTGACATTGCATACACGATACTTCCTCTTCATTTGGCCGCAGTGGGTCACCTCCACCTTCAGGCCTGGTAATGTCAACGATAAGTGGTGTAAACAAGCAAGAACACACACAGACACAGAAAGACGGGCATGGAAATGTTGCTGCTAACATATGGCAGTAACTTATGTATAAGGTTTAGGGAGTTTAGGTCTCGAAAGGCACTGCCAACTGTGAGCAAACATTTTTTCATGTCTTGAAGGTGTGCATTTTCTTGCTGAAGGCTTCTCATCATGGTGCGTTTGGGAGGCACTATCCCATTGGCCGGAAGCTCACCTTTAATCTCCTTGGTGAAGCGTACCCTTTGCGAGTCAGTGAGAGTCTTAGGCTGCTCGTCGATATTGCGAATGTCCAAAACTTCACACATGAACTCAATTACAGGCTGGGCTTTGTAGAAGGCCGTGGCAGACACTAGAGGGAGACACAGAGCGAGTCCATACGGGTCAGAACAGAGCAACTTTACAAACGATGCATGGACATCCACAACTTTATGCCACTATTTAGGACATTTACCACAGGAACCAAATTAATGTTACAAGCAGCCAGAAGAAGCTTATATTTATGATATCAGAATTATAAATCATGTAATGTTTGGTGCTTCAAAGCATCTTTTGTCCCAGAGTAAATTTAATTTTTACCCCACGTTTCTGCCCAGTCATGCAATGTCAGTAAAAAAAATGAGATCACTGACTGACTACAGACTCTCACTACAGTCAGACTACAGTCACTTCAGTGACTCACCATCAATGTTAAGCATCATCTTCCACATGGCGGGGCGCACAGACTGGTGGAAGCCAAACCAGACTTCCCTCCCCCCACCCAGTGGGTGGTAGTACCCTTCAGGTGGGGAGAAAAATGAACGGCCCACTGGAGTGTACCTAATTGGAGGAGTTGAAAATGATGAATGTGCAAAAAGACTTGGTTTAATTCAAAGCATGACCTCAGCGTGACTTCATATCCAGTAAAATAGTCGTCTCATGTAGGAGGTTCAATAATTAGTCAACAGGATGGGAGTTATAAAGGAACTGTGATGTATTTGTCTGGAACAGACCAAAAAAGGGGAACATTATCACTGAAGTGACTACTTTTTCACAAACTGTGGCTTTTTGTGTAGTCCCCTTTTGACCATCTGCAGGTCAAGTCCTCAAGCCAGTTATCGTTATTCTCCTGCTCAGCATTGTTCAGAGGACACTTTCACACAGGTCTCAGCTAACAACTTCTGTTTAGTGACTCTGACCCCTGGAGCTATGATGCTCTGGTGCATGTGAATGGAACAACCCAGTAAACCCTGCTATGCTGCATGGTTATAACGTCAACCTAGCAACAGGACTTTCCAATCTGCTTTTAAGATGTACATGTATCTAACTCTCTCTACAGGAGTAGGGGTGTTGCAGTATGTGTGTGTATGTGTGTATGTGTCTGTACTGGTGTAAAAGAAAGGGGTCGTATGGTGTACCTCATAGAGGCCAGGTGGCGCATGGCCACATCCAGGGCTTGAACCGAGTCGAGGGGGACCTGCAGCCGACCGCTGACCAGAGTCTCCTGCAGCAGGCGCCATGACACTTTGGCCAGCCAACGGATGGACACCTTGAAGATTCGGTCTTTACCCTCACCTGGGATGGTTACCTCAAAATCCACCTGGAGAAATGGAGGACAGAAAGGATAGAAACAGAGAGGAGAGGTAAAGAACAGGGCTGCAGAAGGAGACTATTTTGTACAGGATCCATTATTCAAGAAGTATTTTTTTTACACTGTAGCGGTGGTTCAAAAACACCTTGCCTACTATACATCACTTACAAGAAGCCAGCTTATAGCCTAGTTACAGAGTGCTCAATGTATTTATGCTAAGCTAACTAGCTTTGACCTTACATTGACTGGACAGATACAAAAAAGCAAGAAAGCGAAAAGGGCCCTATTGCTTTGAGATTAGAAATAACAGACAGCAGAATTATTTGTACTCAAATACACATTAAAACTAGAAGTCTCCAACTGCATAGTAACAATGTTCTATAAAAGAGTAGGTGTTTGTGCTTGTTGTGAATACTGGGATAGACATATGTGCTCTCCAGGAGACAGATAGCACTTTCTATTCAGTGTTTGATATATAACCCTTCCTCTCCTAGACTGGAACTCCCATTCCAATGGGGCTTGAGACTGTATTGATCCCTGAGGAGAAATGAGTTTGTGATGATGGCATGGTGTACCGGTGTAAAGCAAAAACCACTTCAAACATCTACCTTCTCACTCCCAATAGGAAGTGCTAGCACCGTGTAGATGTTCTTCTTGCCATCATACACTGGCTTCCTGTCGCCAAAGAGCTGGGGCTTGAAGTGTTGTACCATGTATTCCACCACCTCCCTGTAGGAAGTGACACACATAAATGCAGTATGTGATTAACATTCACCAGAAACGAGAAAAGAGACCCCCGTTCTGCCAATTAAACCCATCGCCTGATCAGGATGCTCTATTGTGATCGGGAGGGGGGGGGGGGGCAGTTCTCATGATGATAGAATATTGATCAAGCAGGATGCAGCTGTTGGGTGCAATATCTCATGGTCACAGGGGGAGAAGCAAGGACAAAAAGAGCCAGGGTGTGGGCGGGGGGCCACCTTTCAATGCACGGTGCCTTGGCCTTCATATAAGTGTGGGGGATGAGGAGTTGTTCTGAAAAGAGAAGGTCAGAGGGCTTGACCTTTGCATGCCTTCTTGGAACCTTTGTCTCGAACCCTAAAACCAAAAGAGACCCTCTCTGGATGTTGGAGAAGCTGGTAACATGCAACTTTCAGGGATACTTCTTTAGGATTTCAGGTTTTCTGAGCAAACAGCTGTTCAATTACAAACAGCAGATTACAGATGTGCTCATTTGTTTCTGTGCATAGCCTTGTTAACTGGGAAGACAATTAAGCTCAAGGGCTTTCCGAGTCTTGTCTTTCTGCTGAGGTCTTCAAGGATTTGAAAGATTGCTTGTTCAATCAAAAACATAATGTTAGATTAGGCCAAGTCAGGGCTGGTTTAATATACAGATATGAATACTGTCAAGTTATCATTCAGAATCAGAATCAGAAATACTTCAAGCATCTGAGGGGGAAATCAAAATATTAATTTCTTTCAGTTTTTGAGAAGAGTAATAACAGAAATGTGTGCTGTTTGGAAACAGGGTAAAAAACAAACAGGAAGACAATCTAGATTCTCAAAACGACAAGAAAAGATAATAGTGAGGAATAATACAGTTAATTAACACTTCTAAAGTCTCACGGCTGCCCCATGTTTGTATAATAGCATCAGGCTTCAAAATAGCCCGATGACATTTTTGTCCATAAACAAAAATAAAAGATTGATGGTTCTCCAAAGGGCCCGAGGCTTTTAGTCAGCCACACTGGGACAGTAAACAGTGAGTGCATGGAATGGGCCAAGTCACTGACAAAGGGGCAAGTTAGCCTTTATGCATTATATTCCTGCGGCTACTGTGATACCTGACATGTCTCCACGCAAATAACTGTGTAACAGGAAAATCAATCATATCTTGTTGACAGCCATATCATAGAGTGACATAACAATGTAAGTAAAGGGAAAATGGCAGAGTTTCCCCCAGTGTATTGAAAGTCTGGTGGCCCAATGGGTCTAAACATCTGGAAATTAACCAAAATCTATTTTAAGACGTCTTTTAAACTAGTTACAGTGGAACAGCTTGGTTGGGCACTTGGAAGTAGTCATATGTTCACGTCTCCGGTCAGCTTTCAGCACTGATTTCATTCATGTGTGGCCCTGTGGAATCTGTTGAAGCTTTTTTAAGTTCTCAAATTTGTAATTTCAATTTTTTATCACAAAAACTATAGGGCCCTACGTTTTACTAGGTAGGGCCCTGCGTTTTACTAGGTAGGGCCCTGCGTTTTACTAGGTAGAGCCCTACGTTTTACTAGGTAGGGCCCTACGTTTTACTAGGTAGGGCCCTACGTTTAAGTAGGTAGGGCCCTACGTTTTACTAGGTAGGGCCCTACGTTTAAGTAGGTAGGGCCCCAGGTAGGTAATGTTGCAGTCAGTCTGTCGATGGCCACTGTCAAAAAAGACACTTGCAGCCAGGCCTATCAACTTTTTTGGGGGGAAGCCCTGCACGCCTTCATAGAAACATCGGTATTGTGTGCCAAAGGCAGAGAAGACAGGTCTTCTTTTTAAAGGAACTGGTTCTCTGGTGAGCTATGACAAACATCTGCAAGGCAGACAGACATTTCACCCTTGGATGTTGTCATTAATGTGTATGTACTGTTTGTGGCTTGGATTAAAATAATAAATGTGACCAGTTAAAACTGTCTAGAGATAAGCAGTTACTTTTTTTAAACTAATAGTGAAGCTTGCCTCTTTACAATGAGTACAATACCTTTGAATGACTTCTATTGTAAACTTTTTGCTCCTGTGTTTTATTACAGCACTGATTGAAAAGCCTATAACAGTATGTTTAATTTATCCAATGATATCTTCTCAAATCAAAGATTTTGTATTTAGACACAACCAATTTCATTTATCCTGCATCAGAAGGCAAAATATTCAGTTACGCAGTACGGGGGCTTCTTCAAGCACACTCTGCAGCATAAACACTACCCATGGTGAAAGGGTCACTTAAGTTAGATTCCTTTGACTCCACCATCTGTCCAGTCCAGTGACTCGGACGCAGCTACTGCAGGAGGAGAAAGCTTCCTACCTGTGCATATTTAAGTGCTTAATTTATGTATGATTCGGCACAGATGTATGGATTTTTCTCACATTGCTTTTTGCCCTTCAAGTTGATGAGGAGTCGCATTAGATGGGATTTTCACAGAGGCTTTGCCTTCATTATAAAGCAACAGATATAATGTCATCTGAAGGAAATACAGTTCATACCAGATGTCTACTTGATCTGCATTTCAAATATTCAAATTTTCCTACATAACATACAGTAGCTGCATGACGCAAACATAACACACATTAAAGCGAGTAAGACAAATCAAACATTTGAATCCCAGTTGCATTGTTCATGTTGAGAGTAGCTGTAGTTGCTGCCTCCTAAAAGACCGGCAACACATTGATTACAACTGACTGTGACTTTCATTATCCAATTTCAAACTGACTGCAGACATTTCAGCTGCTTGTTGACTTCTTAAAACGCATGGCTTGCTGCCACATGTTAATAATTGTTTATTACACATGACATCTGAAGTAGTGATCTTTCAGATTAATGTATGAGATCAAAGACAAGACAAACAAGAGACACTGTGACTGTGATCAGATAAAGGCACATCCACGGCCTATTACCTGTTGACTCTCCGTGGGCACTTGTCGGGCTTGATGTCCACCTCGTAGTGAAAGACATCCATCTTTGGGATCTCCACCTCGAAGTAGTTGGCCAGCAGCTTGATGGGCTTGCCCACGGTACCCATGCCTGGCCGGCGGGGGGCATGGAACACCTGCTGCAGGGGTGGGGGGAAGGCCCCCATGGGCACTGGACAGACAGGGGATAGGGAGCCATCGACAAGGACAGGTGACAGAGGGGAGGAGGTCCGGAGCAAACAGGATAGGAAGGAGGAAAGTGGATGGGCAAAGAGCAACAGCGAGGGCAGAAGAGGAAATCACAGCAGAGGAAGGGAAAAACAGACACACATAGGATAAAGAACGGTTGAGAGAGGAGGTGGAAAAGGAAGCAGTTGTGAGCAGCAGAGGACAGGGCAAAGAGGGCGAGAAATGTGGCAGAAGCCGCGAAGGAAGCGTGGGCAGGGGCCAGGAGAGCGTGATGGGTGCACACCAGAGTCAGTGGCAGGAACAGGAAAGAGGAGAGGGAAAATAGGAAAAGGGAGAAACAATGTAAATGGAACAGTTAAGCAGCAAAATGTGCATTTGGGGGCATGGAAATGGATAGAGGTATGTTAATTAAGTGGTAAGATAAAGGGCGATGGAGGAGGATATTGGCATGGTATAAGGAAAAGGAGGAGGAAAAACCAGATTAGGTCAAATGAGGATTGACGAGGGAGAGGAGGGTAAAGAGAAATTAGGGAGGGGGAAGAAAACATATAAATTAGACTTTTTTTTATGTAGTTGGTGTAAGTTATATGATAAAGTGTGATCTGAAGATATTTATCACATGAACTTTCAAATCTCTGCCCTATGATTACCAACAATGAAGATAACCAATGGACAGAACAATATTTTGAAGATGTCACAGAGGGCTCTCGGAGCGCATGATGGCATTTTCCGCTATTATCTGACATTTTATATACCAACTGATTCATGATTTAATTGAGAAAATCATTTACAGATTATATTAATAGCAAAAAATAATCATAAATTACCTTTAACATATTTTGGCACTTTCAAAATAGGTCTAATTTGCGAACATTTATATTGTATACTCTAGGCACAGTATTTCACTGGCAGAAGTAGTAATAAGTAATCCACAGCCTCACACTGACTCTGATCAGTGTCCATTAGGGCTGAGTTTTTATATAAAAATATTCCCAGGTACCATGTGAAACAAGAAGACCTAAGGAATCCATTGCAAGGCGGTTCAATAACTCTCCAAAGTTAGGCTACATTTTGGCAAGGGAAAAACTGGCATGGCCATTTTCAAAGGGGTCCCTTGACCTCCAACCTCAAGATCTAGTTTTATAACTGAAATATCTCCCAAATACAATAGATATCAAATCAAATTGGGGACCTGTGAATCGCATCGATTCGGAAAATTGCTGGCGATACCCAGCCCTCGTGTCCAAACTAGCATCATGTCTTAAAAACAAGTCTGAGCCGGTCAGGAGGTCTAATACAGAGGGGGTCCTCTACTGGGTGCTAGATGTGAAGCTAGCTGTGACTCCTGCCTGAGAGGGGCCCAGTGCTTTAACCTCTTGGTCCCCAGAGAACAGCCCTCCTCCACCACAACAAAGACCCCAGCTGCCCTGCTCCTCCGTCTCACACACACACGCACACGCATGCACACACACAAATACGCGAACATGTACAACAGAGGGAGCGCCCTTGCTATGGCGAACCCACACCCTGATACACACAAACACAGGGGGCCCCCTCTACATTCCCAGCCTCACCATGGAGACACCACGGCAACACAGCATTGTCATGGATATCAGGGGACCTGTGTGTGTGTGTGTGTGTGTGTGTGTGTGTGTGTGTGTGTGTGTGTGTGTGTAGGGCTGTTGGAGGAGACGGGAGGAGGCAGGGTGCTGCTGTGGTCAGAATGGGGAGACCTCAGCCTTTTGGGTCCTGCACTGAGCATGTTCCCAAGGCGCCTGTGTATCCCAAATTGGAAAAGCCCTGCTTTTAATAGCTGCTATGGAAATCCTTGGGTCAAACAAACCACACAATCATACGTTCATTAAGACTTGGAGGAAGCGTGGCATTAGCCATGAAACGCAGAAAGATGCTCTGCTCAGTGTGTGTGTGTAGGTGTGTGAGTGTGTGTGTCTTGTCTAGAATCACACCTCACTACATCACACCTGACAAACACCATAAACACAGACACCAGACATGTGTCGTCCACACTCTATGTGCAAGAGAGCATGTATGTGTGTGAACACACAAGTGTCTAGAGTGAGTTGTGACCGTTGCACACTCACACAATGACACACACTTCGCCCTCGTGCCAGTGAAGGCAGATGGTGAGAAGCGGAGCCAGCCCTTTCACATATCCCAAGACAATAGCAGACTTTTCCCGGGCAGTGAGACTTAAAGCAGAGCTTTGGTGCTGCATCATAACAGACACTCACTATTTACAGTCTTGTCTTAACAATGACGTAACCAGAAATACGCCGGTGTCACATGGGTAATTACTGCTTTACAGTCATGTCTAGGGGAACAGGTACATTTTTGCACAGTTTATTTTACTTCATTAATAGCCAATTGGCAAATTTGCCCATTTTATGATCCTTTGGTGAGATCTGCAGTACAAGAAAGTTTAAACACATTTTCAAGCTCACAGTACTAGATGGCTGTAACAGCAGTTCTCACGGGTAGCTAATGATAAAGGATGAGTGCTACTGGGCTTATAAAAGTATACAATGAAATTGAGAAATTACATTGCAATTTAATGATCCCTTAAAATCTAAAAATAGGGATCAGTAGCTGATGTTTAGTAGGAGACCTTGCCCTCATCAGGAGATCACAACAGCGGACCAAGTACATGACTGAAAAGGAACAGCCAATTATGCATCAATTGTTTTGGCCAAACTATTTGGCGCTCTCAATAATTGGCTGTTGAACATGGGCTGAACATGGCAGCAATCAGCTCAATCTCAGAAAATAGCACATTGAATAATCACACTTCAAAACACAAAAGCAGACTTTGCGATGAGGGGCCCCCGGGGACCCTTCCCCCAATCCTAAAAAAATAAAAACAAGCCCATTCAACTGAGATTCGGCGTCGGGATTGGCAACATAATTTTAATCTCAGACCCCCTTGTACAAATAAAGAAGACCTCAAAAGAGGGTTCAGAGATAGTTAACGGGGCCTATGAGTTCACAACGCCACCTCCATTCAACATATAAAGCGTGCTTTCCAAAAGTACAAGACAGATCCGAGGCTGGATTATAAATGCCAGAGTTCAAAGCTGTCCCCAATAGGTGGACTTCAGACCTAGCTATAAAGTAAAACACTTCCTAGTATGTGCTTGAATTTGCTGCCTCCACACCTCAGTGCCACCCAAGAAAACCTCTAAATAAAGATCATCACTGGAACTGATAAGCCCTAGCTGTAAACTTGAAACAGGCAGCGCAAAATCCCACATACAAAGGCAATGCACATGCTTCTCAGTCTTCCCAAGTCTAAAAATAAAGTTGTGTCAACTCTTCACTGCAGGTGCACAGATATCACAATGTAGGATTATTTTTGCTCCAACATAAATAATTCATCTGTCTCTGCAGATGTTGGGCCTCTGTCCCTAATGTGCGCAGGTGATGAATGTGGTGTTAAACCCCTATTTAGACAATAACTGACATAAACCTGTCAGTGAACAGGGGAGGCTGGTCTGCTGGGTGGCGTGCAGCCAGCTGCTGCTGCTGCTGCCGCTGCCGCCGCTGCTGCCTCTGCTGCTGCTGGAAGGCGGGCTTCACCTCGTCCCTCCTCACCCACTTTCCCACGACCTCCCTGCCCCCGTGCATGGCTGAGGATATTCAGTCAGCGCTCCAAAAGCCTCAGTCTATATAGCTACAAATGTGGGTAAATAATAATAACGTTATCTACATAGTGATGTGCATGCATTCTGCAAGAGAGCCCGATCCATCTCCCACTCTCTCTTCCGCCGCCTCCTCCTGCATCCCCCTGACGCTAAGGCCAGGCTACGGTGCCCCGTTTTTACCAACTGCAGGATAACTCGGGTATCCGAATTGATAACATGTAAAAACCACCACAGTTAAAAAAAGAAAAACCTACCAGCGCCAGACGGTCCCGGCTCCATCCCATTCACTTAGCCGCGCTGGTACAAGGTATCTTGTCCGGGGTGTTTTGGCCAAACCGCCGGCCCCTTCAGGCTGGAAGCGTCTCAGACTTCCAGCCCCCCCCTCTCGGCGTGTAGTCTTCTCCTCTCTCGGTGTACCCCCGCCCCCTAGCCCCTACCAGAACCCCCCCAGACCCGCAGAGGAGTTGAGGCTAACGGCGGTAGCGGCTAGTTGCCGTGTCTGCCCGTTGACCCTGGAGGTAGTAACGGTGAAAGCTGGCGGCCGGTGCTGTCTTATTTCTGACCGCTCTTCCTCCGCGGGGACGGTGCGGTCCCTCCCAGGGCGCCGTGATTTTGGGGCCGAATGTCCGCGGCAGATGTGACTCCTCGTCGGTCTTGTTGTGCTCCTGCTCACCGTTTAAGCAGGATTCTCCAGCGGAACAAAAAAAAGGGCCAGCCCCTCACCCCCCAAAATCTGAAACTTCTTCTTTGCCATTAGAAAGTGCAAAGGAACTGTTGATGAACTTGCTGTCACACCCCAGAGGCTGAAGACGGAACTGCACTGCAGACATGCAAATCACAGGGTCTGAGCCAGGCTCTCCAGACTCTGATGAAGACATTAGCAAAATGAGTAATATTTAATAATAATTGGTATTATTATGAAAATAATAAGAATCTCCTGGGCACTACCGAGGTGCTGTTGAGCAAGGCACTGAACTCCTAACTGCTCGGGGCACTGGTCACTGGCAGCCCCCTCGCATCTCTCCTTAATTGCATGTATAGGTCCTGGTTGTGCATGTGTGTATTTCAGGCCTGTGTGTAACATGTATAATAATAAGAGTGAAAAAATTGAATTTCCCCTTGTGGGATAAAAATAAAGCAATTCTTCGAAAGGACACTTTTCAAGATTCAAGAAGCTTTATTTATTTATCCCGAGGGAAATTATTGTGCAACAGTTTCAATACAAAGATGGGGAAGGATCAGAGTAACAATAAGCATAAAAACATAAATCAAATCAGAATAAAGCTAACGTAAAATAAATCAAACAATTAACTAAATGTGACAGAATACAGCAGACATTGTGTGACACGTAGGTAAATACAGTATACAACAATACGCAGCGAGCAGTTTAGCAGCATATTAAGATAAAATAAGTACAAACTAAATAAGTGATAAGGAGCCATACGTAATAACAGTGAACTAAGTTATAGTACAACTAAATAAAGTGATGCAGTGATAATATAAAGGGATATAAGTGATATAAAGTGACATTTGCTCAGGACACAGTGTCTCCACTGTTCCTTACCTGACCTGTAGATGAATTATAGAGTTTGATGGCCACAGGAAGAAAAGTCTTCCTCCGGCGTTCAGTGTTACACCGGGGGGGAATGAGTCTGTGGCTGAAGGTGCTTCTGCTGGAGGTCAGCAGCTGGTGGAGAGGGTGAGTGCTGTTGTCCAGGATGCTGTGCCGTTTCAAAAACAGTAAAAATGACAAATGAATAATAACACAAAATGAAATTAACAGATAATAAGGTACAAAAGACAGTGAAAAGACCATCAAATAAATAAACAAAAATAAGAAAATAGATAAACCAGGGTATAAACACACATCACACAGAAATGTTGCTTGTGATATTTTATTATAGATACTTTGTCACTTTTTGTCCAGAAATTTGAGAGATTTTAGATAATTCTTGAATAGTATTTGGAAAGGGATGACATAGGGGATAGTTTTTGTTACCTGACGTCTGTGAAAAATAAGATGTGCCTTATAAAATCTACAAGTTAACAATAAATTCAGTATTATACGTATTACGGGGGAATTGTTGGGTCTGTGTAAATCATAAATAAGTCATTGAGTGTGGCTTTTACCTAGTCTGTAAAGTGTCCTTAGATAACTTTGGTTATGATTTGGCACTATGAATAAAATTGAATTGAATTGAGGTGGTTCAGGATCATCTAAGGATGCCCCCTGGGCGCCTCCCTAGGGAGGTGTTCCAGGCACGTCCAGCTGGGAGGAGGCCTCGGGGAAGACCCAGGACCAGGTGGAGAGATTATATCTCCACACTGGCCTGGGAACGCCTCGGGATCCCCCAGTTAGAGCTGGTTAATGTGGCCCGGGAAAGGGAAGTTTGGGGTCCCCTGCTAAAGCTGCTACCCCCGCGACAAGACCCCGGATAAGCGGTTGAAGATGAGATGAGATGAGATGGATTGAATTGAATTTCTCATGCTCAAAATACAGAATTACATTTCTACACTCAATTATAATTTTACAGTTTAATATAATAAACTATAACTATAAATATAATATCTGCTGTGACATTCAAGTCCAAAACAAAAGGAAGCAGAATTTAAACAATTACAGAATAAATGTGTCAAATATTCTGCTTCATTGTTGCAGAAAGCACGCGCACGCACGCACGCACAGTTCACACCTGTCCCATCCACATCGTTTGCAAATCTACCGACACGTGACAGGAAGTCGTCACCGCGCCGTGACGTCACTTTACTCCAACGCGGAAGAGGTCGTCATCGTAAAAGCTGTGAGTTGGAAGGTCCGTGAGATGTGCTAACGTTTGAGTCGTTTAACGGTAAAACAACGGGTAATTTAAAAGTCTGAATGAACGAAGCCGTTTCCTTGAACAGCGGGTGTTTTCTGGACCAAGTGTGACTCGGTGTGTGTGTTTTTGTAGCCTCAACGGTTCAGGTCCGGCAGTTACCGTAAAATCAATCACTGCCTGTATAAAAGAAAGATTAAAAAACCCATAACTGACAAGTTCGTTAGACATTCAGACACTATTTCTGCCATTTTGGTCGTTGATAATGTTTAGTACAGGGTGGGTTAAAAGTTCGACATCAAAAACGTGTTTAAAACATTTTTAATCTATTTTTTTAGACCGTTTAAAGCCTGAAAATGTCGTGGATAAGAGAAGGCGACTTAAACCTGCTTGAGAAGATTTCAGCCAATATCCTGAAGGTAAGCCTGAATTATATTAATATTCTTGTGTAACGTTTATCTCTCAACTTTTCTCTAAAAAAGCAAAATAGTAAAACGACGTTTGAAACCCGCCAGAAGGTCTTTAACACCCTAACATACACATAAACACACAAACTTCTTTATAATAACAGGCATACATGGGGCATTTGTTTAGTCTTCTTGCTAAAACTGTGAGGGGAATGCCCCTCATTAAAAATGCCAGTGTGGAATAAAACGAAAACCTGCATATTAAGATAATTATGAATAAACAGAGTCTGGGGTAGTTTAGAGGTGTGCCTCCATGTTTATTTACAGTCAGATCAAAAGACATTTTGGCATTCAGTCTGCACAAAAACATGTATTGCTTCAAAGCACACAATGCTACATGCTGCATACTAGTAAAAGAAAAACAAAAAAACAGTCCCATCTTAATCCATAGCCCAGGGGTAGGCAATTCTGGTGTTGTGCCGTATTCAGCACCCCTGCCGTGAAATGCACCCCCTGGCATTATAGGTGATATTCTGGATCAGAAGGCTGTTGTTTCCACCTAAAGGAGTAGCTTATATACAGTTAACCCAATTAAAAGCACATTTTTGAACCTATGAATTGCAAGAAAAGCTGGGATTATATTTAGGAAACGCTGAGTCAAATACATTCAACTTGCTCAAAAGATCCATTTCATTCATTTTGTAATTATGGCTGCAGTTTATTTCCACAGAACATACAAAAAGGTGTTGTTTTGTGTTCGCTATTATCCAAGTTTGTGATTTTAAACTCTTTCAAATAGATTAAAGACTGTAAGTAACCAATGTTCTGACCGTTGTGGGCTACCTGTTTTTATGGGTATATAAACTACTCCTATAGGTGGAAACAACAGCCTTCTGATCCAGAATATCACCTATAAATATCACCTATAATGGGAGGGGGTGCATTTCACGGCAGGGGTGCTGAATACGACACAACACCGGTCCTCGAGGGCCACTGTCCTTCATGTTTTAGGTTTCACCCTACCCTAACACACCTGAGTCTAACAATAATCAAAGTGTGACAAGCATCAGCTACTAGATAACGAGCAAATCATCAGAATCAGGTGTGTTAGAGCAGAGAAACCCAAAACATGCAGGACAGTGGCTCTCCAGGACCAGAATTGCCTACTCCTGCCATAGACCGACAGGAAATAGGAAAAGGCAGTGATACACCAGCGTTGTGTTTTTCCACAATCTTTAAACACTCTTCTGAGGAAATAATCAATTCACTGCACAATAAAAAAAATTTGACTAATGTCTCAAACTGTGAGACACTTTTTTTTTTTACACATCTGAACAAAGATAGTAGCCTAGCTGGAAATTAAATATCCTTGCTCAACCTGTATCACAAGTAACGACGTGAAACAATGTTTTTTTTAAAAGGTAATGAGTGTTAACTCTAATCTTGCGTTTTATTTTTTTTATTTCCTTGTGTCATATGAAACGTGTAGGGATATTGCTGTCTTTTTATCATGCTGCACACGATATATAGACAACATTTCTTTCACCCAGGTGGTCAGAACAGACGAACTGCATGGGTGTTTAATATTTGAGTGGCATTAACTAAAGCTACTTTAGCACCACTGAAGGGCTGCTACTCTTTTTCTTTTTCAATGAATCATTTGCTTTACACGGCGGCAAAAAATAGTGTAAAATGCTCGTATCAGTTTCCAAGATCTCCAGCTGACGTCTTTAAATAGCTTTTTGTCAAAAATTGAAAAAAAACAGTAACCTTTTCCTCAGATTTCAACAGCATCTTACAATCTTCATCAGCGGATGGAGACTGTTCGTACATTGTGCGCTGACACATTTGAAAAAGCTCTGAAAAAAAGCTTGCGAGCGGAGTTAATACTGTTTCTTTAATATATTATTTCTGAGGTCAAGAATGCAACTTATTAGAAAATAGAACCAGAGAATAACTTATCACATTTGTTTCCTTAATAGGTTTTCATTGATTGATCGTTTCAGCACTGACTGACTGAATGAATGAATGCTTTATTTCAAACATGTGAAAAATAAATTACACTTGAAGCACTAGTTATTAAAACCCTTTGTATGTTTGAAAAGGAGTAGGAAGAAGCATTGGCTTATTAATTCCTACCCCTTCTCCACTTAGTACCTAGTACTATAGTTTTTTTTGTTTTGTTTTTAATACGCTCAACAAAACAAACAATAATCAACAAAAGACAATAACCGCTTGTGTAAAAATAAATAAATGACAAGTATGGCAAAATGTGAGAACCCTAGTGTTTGTCATACCCCTCTTCTTCCCTGTACCTTGTAAACACCACCCGTTTGTAACATTACTTAATGTCTCTGTCACTATAACCCAAATCTCTCTTGACTCCCCTGATCTGCATTGTGTCTCCCAGGCTGGACCCATGCCTAAACATGTGGCCTTCATCATGGATGGTAACCGTCGCTTTGCACGTAAGAAAAACATGGAGCGCCAGGAAGGGCACATGCAGGGCTTCAACAAGCTCGCAGAGGTGAGGTTGCTTTGGGACTAAAGCAAGTCTTCTTAAACACACCGGGCATAAAATATATGTTGCTCATGTATGTGTAACCTACTCTCCTTTCCACACCAGACATTACGTTGGTGTAAGCATCTGAACATCCAAGAGGTTACGGTGTACGCCTTCAGTATCGAGAACTTCAAGCGCACCAAAAACGAGGTGGATGGGCTGATGGAGCTGGCTAAGCAGAAGTTTGAAAAGCTGTTGGAGGAACGGTAAGTTTTAACTGAAGGGTTTGAAACCGTTTTTCACTCTGCTGTGGAACCAAACGCAGTGACCTGCTGTGTAGTTAAAGTTAATTAAGTGTCTTTGAGAGACTGATACATACATTATTTCAGATTCAGTCTTTGTAAAAGTAAACAGGGCTTTAGATTGGTAGTGAGGAGCCAGCATTTAACTTTTAACATGCTTTTAAATCAGCTTGGTTCACACTTGCATTTAAAAACATCTACACTGAGGAAATATTGGATTTTTCTTTTCTTACTACCACATAAGTTGACAGCACCGAAACAAAAACAACCTGCCTCTGCACGGGTCATTGAGCAAGATATACTGTGGACTGATTCCAGAAAAGCCAAGAGAAAGAAATGCTGATTTAAAATAGGAGTCCACACAATCAGTTATTTTCATGGCTATTTTGGTTGACACTGACTTTTCGCTCCTGTAGATTTAGCCTCTAATTAAACTGTTACTGTGTAGATGTCCAAAAACACTTATTTAAACCAATCAACAACTACCTTAGAGAAAGTTAAAGTGCACGAATCCGCAGTTCCACTAAGATGTTGGCCCAAGAAAAATTTAATCTCAATTTACCAAATTTTTCAGAATGTTTTTCCACAACAAGGAATATTTTACAGATTACTCTTGTCATTAGGATGTCTCTGGTTTTGAAATCCTTGAAAGTTTGTGAAATTCATTCATTCATCTTCAACCGCTTGTCCCTGTCGGGGTCGCTGGAGCCGATCCCAGCTGACATCGGCATGAGGCGGGGTACACCCTGGACAGGACGCCAGTCTATCACAGGGCACATAGAGACAAACAGAGACAGACAACCATTCACACCTACGGGCAATTTTAGAATCATCATTTAGGAGGGAGGAAACCGGCGCAGACACGGGAGAACATGCAAACTCCACACAGAAGGGCCCCAGCTTGGATGCGAACCTGGAACCTTCTCGCTGTGAGGCGACAGTGCAGAAGAAAAATCAAGGCCTTTTTAAAGTTTTTTTGAAAATTGACATGAATAGACAAGGGTCATTGAAAGTGCTTCAATTAATATATTGTCTGCAAAAATATAAACCGAAGTTATTTGGATCTTTTTTTAGCTTCATGTTGGTGAATAGTCTGTTTTCCACTGTCTGCGCGTGTGCCTCCAGCAGTTGTCATTGTTTCCGGCATAAGCCTGCTAGTTCTCATTTTTGAAATCCTTAGCGTTGTAACAGTAATTTAAGCTGGATCTGTGTCTGAAATCAGCTGTTTTGGATCCTTGAATCTGAGTGAAATAGGCCTTAAAAAGTCCTCAAAAGCCCTCGAATTTGATGTTAAAGAAGCTGTCGAACCCCTATATATATATATATATATATATATATATATATATCTCTCTCTTGTAACAAGTCGATCACTATGGTTCCTCATTGTAAACATAGAGTCTGTAAATGCTCTCAGGAAGACATTGTGGTCTTGGAGGCAATTCTGAAAATACTGTTCTGTTAAAAGCACAGCGAGGTTGATAGAATTACATGTTTCCCTACGGCAGTAACACTGTCCAAAATAAATCATCATTGTATGAAAACCAACACTCGACAAACCAGCTTTGCACAAGACATTGTACTGCAGACTGCTCCAGGGAAACTGTACGCGCTGCCGCCGACTCAGTGGAAATTCCTACACGTAGGGAGCTTTGTGTATTTCTGGGTGTGGAACGCAGATAGACACGTTTAAGCAGCCTTGTCTAAACGGAGGTCTTCTTCTTGTCCCTGTTGTTCTTCATGCGTGCTCCCCGGGGACAAATAACGTTTTTTTTTTAATTGTGATTGTTCTACACCTCTCTTGTAGGGACAACCTGGAGAAGCACGGTGTGTGTATCCGGGTGCTGGGCGACTTGAATATGCTGCCACTCGACCTTCAGCAGCTTATTGCCAAAGCTGTGGTCACAACCAAGGCCCACAATAAGTACGTGTTTTATTCATTTGTCTGTCTGCTTCTATGATCCAACCTCATCATTAGTGACCCAGCTTTACCACCACACACATAGATGTTACATTTTCCACTTTAAATCACCACAGATGTACAAATGCTTGCTTTGCAGATGTTTCCTGAATGTGTGCTTTGCCTACACATCGAGATATGAAATCACCAATGCGGTCAGAGAAATGGCTTGGGGTGTGGAGCAGGGCCTGATCAAAGCAAGGTAAAAAGAAAATTGGCAAAGACAATACGGAGTTGATCTTGTTGATATGCTTCCCACATCTATGATGCTACATAGAGTATAAAAAGAAAAGCTCTAACAAGCTGCGTTTGTGTTCTGTCATGCCCAGTGATGTTTCAGAGGCGTTGCTGAGTGAGTGTTTGTACAGCAGTAATTCTCCCAACCCTGATCTGCTCATCCGCACCTCCGGAGAAGTGCGACTCAGCGACTTCCTTCTTTGGCAGGTGAGGATGAAAATGACAGTATGGGCAAATTAATGAAGATGATAGTTGTCGCGCTGAGAGATCTCACTTTCAAATATGAAACCCGTAAAGTAAGGTTGGAGATATGAATTCCCAGTCTTGGTTTCGTGTTCGGTTAACGTTCATAAAATTATCGGAGGGGTTGTACAGCAAAGTGCGCTGAACATACCCAGGGTTTCTTTGAATGACCTGCATCAGCAAATATGAAACTCGCAGTTAAATGGAACCACGAAGCTCACTTAAGAGTTAATTTGTCATGCCAAGGTTTCCGCTTTAGTTTCAATGCATGGTCTCATAAAGAGGGAGTGTATTGTGTCATTTGACTCAACCTTTGGATAGATCAAGGGCTGCATTTTTCACTCAAGAGGAGCAGATCATTAATTAACTCCTGTGACCAGCTTAAGAGTATAACAACAGCAAGGGGTAACACAGTCGCACATCATAACGCTAGGGAGGTGTGCTGGCAAAAAAAAGCAAATTTCCTGAATTGCCCCCCGGGGACAAATAAAGTTTTTTGAATTTTTTTTTAATTGAAAAGATTCTGCACCTTGTCTAAAAATAACTATGCCAAATGCTAAATTGTTCTTCATTAATCCCAATCAAGTGATGATAACTTAGACTTTGACATAGACTTCTCTTTATTGATCCTTTCGGGGTGACTCCCGCAAGGAAATTGAGTTTCCAGCAACTTACAAAAAACACAAGGGAGGTATAAAAAAAATACGGTGTAAGATAACCAATGAACTCTTAGCTAAACAAATACAGCAACAACAATAAACAGTGAGCAATACACTCTTAGTCGTATATATACTGTATTTTTTTATTTATTTGGCTTTTATCTCGTTTTGGAAAAGAGCTCTTCATATATATGAGGAAGATGTAAGAATGCAGGTCAAATAAAATTCACAGAAAATTAAATCAGACAAGTTAAATGTAGAGGAAATGCATGAGATAAAATATGTATGACTGTACAGTATATGACAGAAATGAGCAGCGAGATTAAATGATTGCACTTGAGTGGTGGATACAGTTATTGCACAAAAAATAATAATTATAAGAAGACAAGTGTCCAGGTATGTGGTAGTAGATTATTAATTGCACAGTGAATGGCTCCATCTCCTTCTGCTACACTTTTTTTCAAAATGCAAAAAAGTCCAAACTGCCTTATTTTATATTTCATGGTGTAAACCACCACACTGGACGTAACTCCATAACCTTTAGTGAATATGTTTTCAGTGAGGGAGCAGCAAGTAGATTTGCCGATGCAGAGCAGAGAGGGAGGGCGGGCTGGGGTGTGAGGTTTAATCATGTCCTGGATGTAAGCTGGGCCTGATCCATTAGTAGCACAATAAGCAAGTGCTTGTGTCTTGAAACGGATGCGAGCAGCTACAGGAAGCCAGTGAAGGGGAGCGGAGGAGCAGTGTAGTGAGAGAACTTAGGTAGGTTGAAGACCAGTGGAGCCGCTGCATTCTGGATGAGCTGCAGGGGTCGAATGGCACAGACAGACCAGCAAGGAGGGAGTTAGTCAAGGCGTGGGATGACAAGAGCCTGGACCAGAACCTGTGTGGCCTTCTGGGTCTATGTTGTGCAACACTCATTAATTTATCTTCAACGCTTGTCCCTGTCGGGGTCGCGGGGGGCTGGAGCCGATCCCAGCTATTATACATATATACAGGTACGGACATATCATCAATACGTCCGTACCTAAAACGACATATCATATATAGGGGATGATGGTACGAAATTTGCTAACATTGTTAGTAGGCTAATATAAACATAACTTGATACGCTACACATCTTCTTTTTTTTAGCTATGTAGTTTATGCCAGTGTACAACTCAAGTGTATTCCAATATGGATAGCGAAACCTCATCATACTAAAAAGGCCTATTTCTGGTATTTTATTTAGTTAGTACTTGGTAGACCTACTATTTCTAATAGATATATGAATAAAACAATAATAAACAGTTAGTTATATTCAAGATAGTGCTATCTTGAATATAACTAACTGTTTATTACTGTTTCGGGACAGGGAAGTAAAACTAATATTTCTT
Organism: Echiichthys vipera; assembly: GCF_963691815.1. NCBI lineage: Eukaryota > Metazoa > Chordata > Actinopteri > Perciformes > Trachinidae > Echiichthys > Echiichthys vipera. The sequence continues at coordinate 8,158,120 of NC_139833.1, forward strand.
TTTTCTTTAGATGGTATTTTGGCACATTTTAGTCAGAGAATTTAAATTTTTTTAATACAAAGAATAAAAACATCCCTTTGCTTGATTCAAACCGTTAATACAGTATATACAATTGTTATTTCGGCTCATTTAAATACATATATAAAACATATGCCAACTAAGTATATCTGCTAACTATCGAGCCATAGAAACCATGGATAATAAAAAAAATACAAAAATATTGGACTCTTAAAGAATAAGAGGCTTCGTCTGTTCGAGACTCGCTCGTGCTTGGCGCTCGGGCATTTCTACATCCGGTAAATCCTCCCGCGTTCACGAGAAGCAACAATGGCGGCGGCGTCCTCAGGGGAGCCTGCGCTACTGAGCGGCTTTCCATAGGAATGAATGGGGCGCCATGTTTGGTACGCTGCCGGTTCCTTTTCCCATGTCCGTCAGAACCAGAATCGGAAACACTTTAATAATCCCAAGGGGGGAATTGTTTCCAGGCGTTGAATCAAACCACGGCGGCCGCCATCTTACTATTCTGTTGACAAAAAGCAGCTATCTTATTGGTGGAGCACGATCACGTGTCGAGCCGTGCAACCGCCAAAATATCATTACGCTCTAAAGAAACTAGTTCTGCATAAAACATAAACGCATAAATTATCGACTGGAATTTCCGCGACATTTTTGTTATTTTGTAACTCAGCATGAATCGATCTTTTTTTTATGAACTAAAGATTGTGTATATATCAGACTGCAGGGCGGAAAACATTTTCTAAAAGACTTGGTGGTCCACCTTGTGGCCTAAGAGGGATATTCAAATCATGGTTCAAATAGGTCTAGTTGATAAGATAAGGAAGAGAGGACAAGAGGAAAATACAACAAGTAATAATGCAGATAAAAATGTAATGATATGTTTAAGAGAAAAGACTGCAGCAATGATGAAACGGAAAACGTACCAGGTAAAGTCTGCAGAACAATACCCAAGGAAGATGATCAAGTTCAGAGCCAGAGTGAGGAGTCACAAAGTCAGCAGAGAGAAATGACAGCTGCAGGATCTTCAGAAACAAGTACAGCAGGTGGTAATCATGAGGCGAGGCCTACTGCTTACCCCTCAATAAGGAAAAAAGAACAATACGAGCAGTTCAGGGGGGGAAATGATTGATTGTATGCTAAAACTGGAACACTTGGCTGTACCCCATGCCGAGAAGTGAAAGATCTCGGTCTCATGGCATCCCTGATCCCATGGCAACTGATGCAGGGGCACAAAAGAGTGATACTAGTGTGATTAAAAAGTACTAGAGTGATAAGAAGTTCTAGTGAATGCTTGATGAGTAGACTATAATGAATAATTAAGTGTATTTTTCTGTGCACTGCACGCAAACTATGGGTCAGTATGATAGCACCGGCAAGAAATAAACTACTTTCACCCCTGAGTACACCCCACTGCAAGAGCTGTGAATATGTGACTTTGTGCTGATTTTAGCATTTTGGGTAGAGTTACATTTTATAGGTCATTGCGTTTGGAACGGTACACGTGCTTTTACCACCTGGAAAAATGTGAGGCGTGTCAGTCGGGCGCTCTCTGGGTGTTTGTACGCGTATAAACCGTATGAGTATGCCTGCAAGTCGTAATGCTGTTTTTATTAGGTCAACTAAATGTACCACACAATTTAATTTAGTCTGTGATCATGTTTTATGTTTGTTATTTTAAAGGCCTCGCTAGGCACGGGCATTGGGAATTAGCAGTAGCTATAAATGCTGTGATACACTGCATTGGTTAATTGTTGTGCAACTTCCCGTGTATAGTGTATCTGTCCCTATCAAACATTAAAATGAAAAACAATAATGCAAATCATGCATGTTCAGATCGTAGGAGTTCTCGAAGGAACAAAGGCAATTTGTTTTCACACACCAATTTTTATATTTTTTATGCCTATAACAACAAAGAACTATCCACCAAATTAGGGTGAAAGCTTTTTATGATAGAAAGTATTAAACAAATAGACATTAGACTGAATGTCAAACACTTAACAGCTTGTCCTTTGTCTTCCACTCTGCAGACATCCCACTCCTGCCTAGTGTTTCAGTCCGTGCTGTGGCCTGAGTACTCGTTCTGGAACCTGTGTGAAGCCATTGTCCAATATCAATTAAATTACAAATCCATTCAGGTAAAGCAAGGCGCAGTTTGTTTGTTGTCACAGGTAGTCATTGGATGGGCTATACAGGGAGACTGGCAAAAATAATAAGAACATCTTGGTATACAGTGGCCTTACAGAAAACACAGGTTTGAAGACGACCATAATGTTTGTTTTTTTGTGACCCTGCCAAAGGTTTTGACGCAGCTGTCCTCCTCTGTCATTTTGGAGGCTGTGGAGTTATTAAGCAAATATCCAGATATGCGTCTTTTCTCTCAATGTAGGTGAAGATTTGTGTGTGACTTCAGTCGCCCATGCAGTCTCCTGTCTTTGCCATACAACAACAAATTATTTTTTAGGGAGCACTCACACTTTCCTTCCGTACCGGGCCAAAACAGGTTTTACTGATAAAGCCTAGTTCGTTTGACCAGTGTGAGTGCAACCGCTCCGCACCTAGCTGCGGCCAGCTGGCCGTCCACGGCCCGTTTGAGAGAGGTGGGCTTTTGTAAAGCGTGTTTGCAGATGTACGAGCACGAGGCCTACGGTGGCGTCATTTTATGTGTGCCTGTTCGGGGGACAAGTACCCTAAAGCCCGGGGCACGGTACGGGCGGTGTGAGTGCGCCCTTAGGTTTGCCCTGGCCATGTTTAACAATTTCCCAGTGTTTACAAGTGGTGTACCAGAAATGTAGGCAGACAGATCTTAGGCATACAGACACAGAGTCTATTTAGCCTCCTTGAACCTCAGTAGGTTGCCATATATTTACAAATGTTGCTATCAGAGCTCTATTAAAATTGAACTACACTCCAAGAATTGCTACACAGATGAGACCAATCTCACGTCACTCACACAACGATGTAATGTGGCAAAGGCAAGACACATCACAAATCACAAGAATTCAAATGCAGGAAAACTGTTTTGGCAAATGAGAAGTCACTGGTCCCAGGCATAATTGTGAATATTATTGGAAAAATAATTACTGGGATATTTGCCATCACCAAATATTGCCTCCAAAATGTTTCATCATTCTCAGCAAGCGGCAAATGTTGGCAGCTTTATCAAATGTATCTTTGCTGCAGGATTGTTGTATTGTAAGATGTTTATATTGTGTTGTCCAATCACACGACACAGGTTATTCTGGTGCAAAAATGTATATCACAAAAAACAAATGAAAAAACATTACTTGTGTAGCAGAAAAGGCTGTGATAACCTTATGACCTCATCTTTATTACTTCAGTATTCAGTAAGTAATTATTTTTGGTGAGCATTACTTGGTAAAACAGTTTGTTGCCTCCATCTGTCACACAACACGTAACATCTTCTGTCTGTTGTCCATGTAATGACTATTGTGATTCCACTTTACATTGCTGTTACCAAAACAAAAAAGGATCTATTTCTTTTCAGTGGTAATAAGTTGAAGCAAGTCCTACCTATGCATGACTAATTGGAATTTGTGTTGCATTATAGAAAGCCAGAGACTTCCATCGAGAGCACCAGGCCTTACAGCAGCTCGAGGCGGATCGCGCCTGTGTAGCAGAGCACCTGCAGCATCATGGGAATGGAAAGCCCGCCGACACGCAGAGAAGACAGGAGGCCCTGCTGCACTACACCACCTGCAGGGAAGAACGGATTCAGGACTTCCTAGAAGCACTGAAGCACAAGAGAGACTCTTTCTTTAGTGACTTATGGGGCGACGGCGTCGTGGCCTAAGAAGCGTTCGAAGAATAAACCCCATGTTGAAGTGGGGATGAAACCTCTCCCGTCCTCTTCCCAAAAGGGCTTCTGTGGAAACAGGAAGAGTGAACAGTGACTGGGAATGGTTTCATTGTGTTACTGATTTGTACAAGAAGAGAGGGCAATTTTACCCCTATGGGGCTGTAGAATAATTGATATTTATGATTGTAGACTTTGAAACAAAAGTCTAATGTGTGGAAACGACTGGTCAAGATGTAGTTAAGTAATTGTGCAAATTGTCAAATGCATGCCATTGATTGGAAGATCAGATTACATGAGCGAAAGCCAGGGATCCTGTGTTTTTGGAGAAGTTCCCAAAGCATCCGTCCACATAAATCTAAGTGAGTACAGCTTTGCATTTCTGTTGTGGCCCAAAGAAAGTGTTGTTTGTTGAGTGTGATGTTGATGACATAACTAGATTTTGACCAGCTTTCTTAAACAGAATAAAGCAATTACTGTACGTCAGATGAGAAAATGATGTACGATTCAGTGCTTTGTACTCGTATACCACTCAGTCTGGTTTTCAATCTGTTAGCATTTAATTGTGACTCTGCATCTCAGGGGAAACCCTTTTACTGTATTTGGTTTCCCATCAGTTACTGAGGCCTTTCTACAACTGGGAAGCGTTCAGCCCACACATCAACTAAACCTTTAAGTCCTAGTAACTGTTGGATAAGTATTGAACCTCTCCTCTGATTGACAAGGTAAATACTGTTTAAATTAGGAAATGATTGCGTACATTAAATCAAAAAGTATGTAGTTGCTATTCTGTTTAAAAGTAAATATCTAGCTAGTAGTGTAGTGTTGTTGTGCATATAAAGGTGGGTAAACTATGACTCCCAGTCAGCAATCATAACACAAGTAAAGAAACGGTAATATTTTTCACATTGTTTGTTGTTTTTTTGTTAATTTGGGAATAACAGAAGAATGAATAAGTCTCAACCTTCAGTTGTATCAACTACTTATGCTTAAGTTTATTCACGTCCAAACTGCAGCTACATCTTAAGCCACTTACTACAATTAGGTATTTGAATTCCCTCCCATAGGAAATATTATTGTTAATAAATAACTTAGAAAGATATTAAAAGCTATATATGTTTTAATAATACACCCACTGGGTGTTTCGGGGGGTACAGAATGGAAGTGTTGCTTTTCCATAAAAATAAAAAAGATTTAGCCTGAATTACTATAGGTTTTTTTTAGGGGTTGGATAATGACTTTCTGTCACCTTCTGTTTACATTGTTCCAGCCGATAGCGAGCGACATTGCGGGTTGCCAGAGTTGTCTGTTGTTTGGTGCAGCTACTGTAGGCTGGCACTGGTGAAATGGAGTTTGCCAATCCTGCAGCAGCTTCGGAGCCTCAGCGAAGGGGGCGTTATTTGTCCTATTTGTCCTAGCACCTGAGTTACCGCAGACGGGCAAAAACCAGAGTCAGTATAGACCAAGCACTCAGTCAATGGACTGAGATAAAGGAGTTCAGCCGCATTAAAACGCACGCCCAAATGGCTACGTTTCTCCTCAATTGGTAAGCTAACGTTCATGTTTACTTAGCCATAACGGCTAATGGTTACTGTCAATCAAACTCCTCTGTAATACTTGTTTTTAATGGAGCGATTTGCCAGAGGGGACGGGTTCAAACAGACTCCGTCTGACGAACATGGCAACGCGACTGCTGGAATTATTGTCTGTTGTTGCGACTACGGTCCTGAGACACTAGATGGTGGTGTTTCACTCATTCTCCATTTTCAACCTTTAAGTAAAAGTAGTAATCATACCACATGTAATATAAATGCTCTTTTTCGAGTTATATCGTCTATGGTTATATCGCACAAGTATTGCCCTCATTTAGATTATTATGTTCATCAGATAAATGATTGTAGTATCACTGATGCATTTACAAGTAAGAGGCATTTTGATGGGCGGCACTGTGGTGTGGTGGTTAGCACTGTCGCCTCACAAAGTTTAAATCCCGGCTGGGACCCTTCTGTGTGGAGTTTACATGTTCTCCCCGTGTCTGCGTGGGTTTTCTCCAGGTTCTCTGGTTTCCTCCCACAGTCCAAAGACATGCACAGGTTAAGTTTATTGATGACTCTAAATTGCCCGTAGGTGTGAATGGTTGTCTGTCTCTGTTCGTCTCTATGTGCCCTGCGATAGACTGCCGTCCTGTTCAGGGTGGACCCCTCCTCCCACGCGATGTCAGCTGGGGTCGGCTCCAGCCCCCAGCGACCCCGATGGGGACAAGCGGTTGAATATGGATGGATGTGTGGAGCTTATTATAACTATATACTGTTGGATAGTTTATAACATTGCATCAAATTATTTTACTTATCTCCTGTTTTGTATAACAATGTTTGATGCTACAACTTTTGTACCTTTCGTACAGAAGCAAGATGCTAAATGTAGGAGTAATTAACCGTGTGGCATTGCTACTTTAACTTGACAGACTTATGGTCGCGGGTACAAGCGGCCGAAATGGGTTTTCTCAGGAGGGGGGCTGGAGTCTCCCTTAGAGAGAGGGTGAGAAGTTCAGCATTCGTGAGGAACTCGGAGTAGAGCCGCTGCTCCTTTGCGTTGAAAGGAGCCAGTTGAGGTGGTTCAGGATCATCTAGTAAGGATGCCCCCTGGGCGCCTCCCTAGGGAGGTGTTCCAGGCACGTCCAGCTGGGAGGAGGCCTCGGGGAAGACCCAGGACCAGGTGGAGAGATTATATCTCCACACTGGCCTGGGAACGCCTCGGGACCCCCCAGTTAGAGCTGGTTAATGTGGCCCGGGAAAGGGAAGTTTGGGGTCCCCTGCTAAAGCTGCAGCCCCCGTGACCCGACCCCGGATAAGATGAGATGAGAGACTTATGGTTTATGAAGGGCCTGGATGTGACGACCTTATCCAATGAGAAACCTGGGGTACAGCGCCTCCCCGCGGCCCTGCTGAGTATTTTCCAATATTTGCCTCCTGCCTCTTTAACAAAGGGGCGGCGTCGTGGACCACGTGACGCATTTGCATCCAATGACAAACATGGAAACACAAAACTGGTTGGAACCGGTTTCGTTCTTATATTTCAGCGTATGAAACTACAAAAACATTCGTTTGCATTATACATTCGCCATTTTACACAGCGACCGCTCAGTTGTCGAGTGTTAATCTCTCCAGGAGGAAAAAAAACACAACAACAACAACGTTTTACAGTTTTTCTGTGAGCTCTCTGTTCATATCCTTATCAACAAACATGGGCAAATCGAAGGTAAGATTATTTTATTTTTAATTATTTAATTTTAACCGTGCACTGGGCTCGTGTTGTTAAACCCGAGGTGACCGTTAAGTTGCGTTTGATATGCGCATCAGAGGAACGTCATCATCGCTAACAAATGGTGCAGCCATGGCGGTCCGACGGCGGGGACCTGGGCGGGCATCCTCCCATACGTCGAAAATACAAACTTTGCAGCGTAGTTAGTGGCGCTAAATGTATCCAAACGTGTGCAACGCTACAAATAATATAAACACAATGAGGTTTGCACGCCCTGCGTCAAAGCTCTTTGACATGTGCAGCCGTTGACATCCCGCTGTCTTGTCTTTTCCCCCCCTTTAGGCAGCAGGTTGGGGTTGGGGGGGGGGGGGGTGGGGGGTCTTGACAGGTTACAGAAACCCCACTTACATGGCGTAAATGTGAACTAGCTGTCCAAATAAAACACATGCATAAGTCGTGATCTACCGATTTAACCGTGCAGGGAGCGGTTGACAAAATAAAAAAAAGCCCAACTTGCAGATTTTTGAGGAAGGAGTTGGGGGAGGGGAGGTCGCGTTTATTTTGCTGTTTTGATTTAGGGGGGAAAGTAAGGCTCGCTCGTGCATGTTGTTTAATAAAAAACAAAAAAACAGGTTTGATGTTTTCGTCATCCAGTTTAAATTCAATCAACGTTTGGGCTTAAAATATCTAAGTCAGCTGACATTCCTTATAACGTCACACTCGCGCGCATCGGTGAATTAACAAATGTAAAAAAAAAAAAAATAAATAAAAATGTCCTCAATGATGCATATTTGTTTTATTCTGGTTAATTTTGCATGTTGCAAATACAAATCCTGCAGTTTTCTTGGTTAAATAAAAGATATATTTGGCTTTAAAATTAATAATTTAAAAAAAAAGGCGGTTTTATTTATGAAATATAATCTGAAATGTCATTTTGCCTTTGTTTCATTTGCATCATCCGCGGGTTTGCGTTTGCCTTTATTACACTGCGGTGGTTAACGTCGCAGATTAGCAAAGTACGTAATAATCTTATCAGTGTCCCAACAGCTGCCTGTCGGCGCGCATTGATACAAAACAAAGGAAGCTGTCAGGGCGCCAACGCGGTGTCATGGTGACAAGACAGACCGAGTTTGAATTCAAATATGCGCGGGAAGTTCTTTGTGTCATCCCAATTTCTCTCTTCACCAGTCTTTGGATTTTCAATTCAATTTTATTTACAGTGCCAAATCATAACAAAAGTTATCCTAGGACACTTTACAGAGTAGGTTAAGTACATTTACTGAATTCATTTAAAAATAAATATATATAAAGCAGATTTGGTACATTGACTAAATTAATTTAAAAATAAATAAAAAGCAGATTTAGTACATTGACTAAATTAATTTAAAAATAAATAAAAAGCAGATTTGGTATATTGACTAAATTAATTTAAAAATAAATAAATATAAAGCAGATTTAGTACATTTACTGAATTCATTTAAAAATAAATAAAAAGCAGATTTTGTACATTGACTAAATTAATTTAAAAATAAATATAAAGCATATTTAGTACATTGACTGAATTAATTTAAAAATAAATAAAAAGCAGATTTAGTTCATGGACTAACTTAATTTAAAAATAAGTGAATAAAAAGTAGATTTAGTGCATTGATTAAATTAAAAAATAAATAAATAAAAAGTAGATTTAGTGCATTGATTAAATTAATGTAAAAAAAATATTAAAAAGTAGATTTAGTACATTGACTAAGTTAAATTAAAAACAAATAAAGAGTAGATTTAGTGTATTGACTAAATCAATTTAAAAATAAATAAATAAAAAGTAGATTTTGTACATTAATTAAATTCAAAATAAATAAAAAGTAGATTTGTATTGAGTGTTTCATTTCTCTGCCACTACAAGATCATGTCTGCAGAAATATTCATACTGTTTTTTAGGATTATAATGTTATTTGAGTTGTTCTTTTTACAAAACTTGTATTCAAATTTTAATGTGTTTTTTCTATTTTTTGTCTTTCAGGCACCTGCCACCACTGAGGTTTGAAACATGAATATTGCAAGAGCATTACACAACATTTCAATAGACGAATAGCTGAGATTTGTCGTTAAATGTTTGTGTTTTTTCTGTTTTAAGTCGTTTTAACAGGACATGCTGTGAATATCATGTTTAGTTAGGGTGATGTGTTAAACGGGCAAGTGAGTTACATTTGCAATAATTACTGAATATCTTTTCCTCCTCTCTCAATAGCGAAGAACTTCCAGCCGGCTGGCTTTGGTAAGATCCTTACAAACACAATCAATCATTATAAACGGCTGCTTTTTTGCTTTGTGATTATTCTCGTTTGTCATCCAGAATTTGTGTTGGGTGTTTTTTTGGAGATTTGTTATTTCAATATTAAACAGAGGGTCTATTTTTAAGAGATAGTCACAGAACTAATAACATGCCCCATGTCCCCAGCCACTGCTCCTCTGTGTAATCTACTGGTGCGTGATATTTAAAATGTTTTCTTTGTTTTGCAGAAACCCAAATCTGCGGAGACTAAGAAAAAAGCTGCTCCAAAAGTAAGAAACTAATAACACAGACCGTCTTTATGCTGAATGTCACATGTGAAACTGAGTCACGGCCTTGAGTTCCTTGAAGGGAAATCAAGTGTGGCCTAGTTTCAGGAAAATGCATCTTTTTGAGCAATAATTTAGATGTCTTAGTACGCTTGATTTTCTTCATTATTCTTAAACATGTGATAATTGTGATCTAGTTGAAGAGCTCTAATCTGTTAGTAATCAATTGGCATGTTTGTTTGTTTGTTTGTTTTCTATAGAAAGCAGCCAAACCAAAGAAGACCAAAGTAGCTGAAAATGGGAACAAGGCTGAGGTTTGTAAGAGTTTACACAACACCATTGTTTTGCAGGTCATTTGTGTCCTTAACTAATAAAAAATGAATGTGAGCAAATTAACAGAACACACCGTCTTTAATCTATGTATAAGATGTAGACAAATATAGTGATGTTTATCCAAAGTATGTAAAGAGTGTGATCAGCTAACAATAAGGAATGAATTCAGTATTTACAAGTTTCTCAATTACAAAAAAACAGCTACAAGCATCCCACAAAATATGCATTTAACTTAATTAGAACACAAATGACTAATTCAGGTATTATTTTGAGGGTATAAGAGTTGTATAACATGTGTTCCTAATACTGAAGTGCGGATCTCTGGATAATATTTATCTGCACATGAGCAGGATTGTGAGCAAAACCTATAGTAATAAAATAGAAAAAGACACTGCCTATCAAATGATGGTTTGGAAAATCTAAACAGGGTGCCTTTATTTTCACATTCTCCATTTATACATCTTGAATAAAGTTTTAGAAGTCTGAAGTTGTGGTTTCTCGGTGCACGTATCGTTTGTCACATAACGCGCTCGTTTCTCACTTTCTGTCCCCAGGAGCCAAAAGCCGAAGCCACTGAAGCCAAATGAATAACGGTCGATGTGCTCACTCTGTGTACTTGGTGATTGTACAGTTTTAAATAAGTATTTTTTACCAAGTTTTATATTACAAATGTCATTTATAGGTTTGTTTTGGGCTTGCACTTGATGTAACAAAAGTTTGTCACATGCATATCCATTTTATATCCATTTAAAAAATAAGATTACCGTCCATATCCTGTAGACGTGGCATTTTTAGTTTGTCTAATCCTGTTCTTGTTTTTTTATTTAAACTGCTGAGTAACAGATATTCTCCAACAAGTTGGACTCTGAATCTAATTTTAAACCTTATGAGGCAGCTAAAGCATACTGTTAAAATTTGAGGGAGAATAGGAAGTTGTCCTTTTACCTCCTTGTATTTTAATGTTAAACTAATAAGAAATTGCTTACCAAATGTTTTTGAAGCACTGTATGTTGACATGAACTCGTCAGTCAGTAAAAACACCACGGAAAAATACTGTTATTAGGTCAAAGATTGATACATCCCAACCACACGTTTGATGTGAACCCGGTCATCTGATGAAAAGTCCTGTTAAGTTATGTTGATGTTCTGACTAAAGCTTTTCTGACTTAAATGGTTGATCTAAATGTTCTTGAATAAAAATGTCTTCTTGGCGTTACGTTGTTGTGTGATATGAAAGCCTCGTCTAAGAAACAGCAACCGTGTACGGAGCTATGACTCTTATACACAGTGGCCCTGTGGAGTTCGTACAGCAGGTTTCAAACAGTGATCTTAGCTGACGACTGTAATCCCCACACTGATTGCCGGCTCCGCCATCTTGGCATGACATCCATTTTAAGATCATTATCACCCAACAAATATGTTTCCTCTTAACCCCCTTATCAGTTGATATATTTTGGTGTAACTTTAACCTTAAATAGGTTTCTTCTAGATTCAAGAAGCTTTATTTATCCAGAGGGAAATTATAACAGAACATTATTAACAGTTTCAATACAAAGATGGGAAAGAATCAGAGTAACAATAAGCCAACATAAAATAAATCAAACAATTAGCTAGATGTGACAGAAAGCAACAGACATTGTGGTTAAACGTAGGTATATACAATATACAACAATACGCACTGTGCAGTTTAGCAGCATGTTGAAATAAAATAATTACTAACTAAATAAGTGTAGCAGCATTTCTTCCTGAACTAAATTACAGTACAACTAAATGACTTAGGTGTACTTGACTGGTGTTGACTTGAAATGAAAAGCTAGAACTTTTTGGGATATATATATATAAATTCCTCACTAAATAAAGGCAAAACCCTTAGCATTAAACTCCTAAAGAAGTCCTGCATGTGAAACATCACTTTGGGGATGATGCAACCTGCTACTTAATGGTTTTATTTTTAATTATCTGAATTGACCTTTTGTACAAGTAGGATGCTCTGATTGTTGTTTGTTCAGGTGATTTTGGGGTATTACATCTAGATATATAGACAAGTGATGCTGAAGTGCAATGTGAAATAATGTATAAAGTTGCACAAAATTGAAATATTCAGGTGTAAATAAGTCCAAAATAATCAGCACTTGAGTTTAAAGTGCATTGTGGCTCTTGAGAACAGTGTCTTGCTCCGTGGCACCAGTAGAGGGAAGTGTTGCATCACTGCACATACTTTATTTCAGTGTGTGTGTGTGTGTGTGTGTGTGTCTCCCCCCTCAGCATGTGAAAGTCGGTCAAATATGACGCGTTTTGTTTGGAAACCTTTCACCGGGCTGCTCACATTGATAAGAGGGCTGCTGTTTTATAGTTTATTTGTGTTTAACGTCCTAGAATCAGCAGTGACAATAAGGTTCAAAGTGTGGGTCAAATATAACGTTGTAAATAAAAAGATAATACATATAGCCTTCATAGTTTACAGTAAATCATGGGAAAGTAGGCTACAGGTCAGAGTACAATGCAGGACACACTGTTAAGGATCTTTCAAGATATCCTCAACTCTTTGTAAATATTGTTTGAAAGCTGTAAGCAATCAAAAAACTTTGAACAGTGGGAAATATTACAAAAGAAGTCCCATAATTCATGCTATTTTAAATGTATATACTTTCCTTCTTATATGCTATTTAATTCCCTTCTCTATTTAATCTGTGATGTGTGTTTTACATTGGATTGTTGACAAAGTTGTATAAAAGTATTCAATTCTCCTGTTTCATTCTAGTTGGGTTTTAAGCTATAATTTTAAACTACCTGTAGTTTTTATTAAAACTCAACACAAGGTCCACTTAAGCAGCTGTGTCTGGAGCTTTTGATCACATCTCATGTTTGTGCTGTATACAAATAGCTTATTTACCACAGCTTTAAGGTGCTGGGAAAACATGAAAGTGTACCTTCAAATGCTTGAATAGGACTTGGAAAAGTTGTCGGAGTCCATGTTGAGGATCAGTCAGGGCGACTGAAGCAACACCCTCCGTCCTGTCGGTTGGGGTCAGTGGTTTCCTTCCTAAACCGGGAGAGAAAGGATGATGCCCGGCACATTCTGTAGAGTTAACACATGCTTGAGATCAGTTAGCTGTTATGTCCCTCCCTGTGGGGTAAAGTCAGGGGTAAGCAGATGACACCAGGAGCATGTCACGGGTCACACAGGCAGGGAGGGGGCTGCGGAAACACATACCTGGCACTGCATTAATACATTGGATGGTATTAAACTGACGATCGATGTAGTTCTGTGAATATTCTCACTTGTCCAGGTCATCGTTATCCTCAAAGCAATGTCAGTCAAAAGCAACTGGACTTGGTTATTTCTCTAGGAAGACGTTTCACCTCTCATCCAAGAGGCTTCATCAGTTCATGTACACATCTGACCAGGCTGGGACTGGATCAGGACCAGGCTGGGACTGGTCCAACTAACTGTTGTCGAGATCTAAGTATTTAACCTCTCACAAGGCCGATGATGTCACTGGAACCCTTTGTGCTCCAAGTGCCACGCCTGTCGTTAGAGTGGCAGTCGTTGGTGGGAAGTTGGTTTGGACTTCGTTAGTGCTCTATTGAGTCTGAACGACAGTTGTTAGAGTCACAGGAGGACGTTTGTGAACAGTTGTTCTTTGAGGTTAGATTGTTGAATCTCCTGAAGGGATGAAAGGGCTGCATTGTAAATTGGAGATAAGTGGTGTCTCAGACCTCCTCCTCTGTTTAGCAATTGTTTCTCTACTTTTGCATAGATGCCTTCTTTTACTCCTCCTTCAAACCATTGATTTATGTCAGTATAAAGAGATGTGCTCACGCCACCTTTCCCCCTGATTTATGCAGAACGACATAACACAAAACAGTGCGTATGTCTCTCTTCTATATGGAGGAAACCATCCTTTTTTCTCCCATCTTAAGAAGTCCACTGACCACCATCAATACAGAATTAGATGACCCAAAGTAATCGACTATGAGGCTCACAAAGGAGAGCTAGTGCTGACAACGGACAAACCCCTCTAAATGCTGATCCACAGTTTATCTGTCTGGTTTTAATTTAACCGTCAGCCTCTAGAGGATGAGACATTTTCAAGCAGGAATCGGTTTATTTATTTATTTTGAGCAATCATGGATGAGAGGTTAATACTAATGTGAGCATCTATACATTTCCATGACAACTGCAAGATCCATTGGTTGAAGATCAAACATACAAAGGGTTTTAATGACTAGTGCTTCAAATGTAATATATTGTTCACGTTTGAAATAAAGCATTCATTCATTCATGATGCAAGTACGAACAGGCTTAAACCCCGTAGTAAGATTGTTTGTCAACTGCTATTTTCATGGTCGAGAATGCACTTTGTTATGCAGAATATATATATTCTGACAACGTTAAAGACTTCTAGCCCATATTGGCTTGAAAACTGAGCTTTGAAGAAGTTGTTTTTACGCCAGCATGGATGAGAAAGAACTTAAAAAGTGCCCAGAAAAAATGAAAAGTGGAACATTTAGATGATTGTGTCAACTGGCCGGGCAACTCCATGGATGAGAGGTAAATGCTGATTTGAGCATCTTTAGATTTCCATGACAACTGCAAGATCCATTGGTTGATGATCAAACATACAAAGGGTTTTAATGACTAGTGCTTCAAGTGTAACATAGTTTTCACGTTTGAAATAAAGCATTCATCCATTCATTCATTCATGATGCAAGTACGAACAGGCTTAGACCCCGTAGTAAGATTGTTTGTCAACTGCTATTTTCAAGGTCGAGAATGCACTTTGTTATACAGAATATATATATTCTGACAACGTTAAAGGCTTCTAGCCCATATTGGCTTGAAAACTGAGATTTGAAGAAGTTGTTTTTACGCCAGCATGGATGAGAAAGAACTTAAAAAGTGCCCAGAGAAAATGAAAAGTAGAACATTTAGATGATTGTGTCACCTGGCCGGGCAACTCCATGGAGGAGAGGTAAATGCTGATTTGAGCATCTTTACATTTCCATGACAACTGCAAGATCCATTGGTTGATGATCAAACATACAAAGGGTTTTAATGACTAGTGCTTCAAGTGTAATATATTTTTTACGCTTTAAAATAAAGCATTCATTCATGATGAAAGTAAGAACAGGCAGGAAGTTGTTTTTACGCCGGCATGGATGAGAAAGAACTTAAAGTGCCCAGAGAAAATGAAAAGTGGAACATTTAGGTGAATGTGTCACCTCCATCTGAGGGAAATGAAAGCCACAGAAAATCTACTAAAGTGGACTGCTTAAAGATTGCTAAAATTTCAATCTCAAGTGATGCAACCACACCATTGCCTCTGAACATGCTCCAACAATCATTCCTGCAGACCTGCCATTATAATGCTCATTCTCCTCCTAGAGCATGCACAAGCCAAGCAAACAAACAAAAGCTCGACCCACCTTAAGCTCTCTTGTTTTCCACACCTGCTGTGACTATTCAGGACTTTTAATTTTAATTACAATTTAACAAATGCTTTTTATTGAAGCCACATTCCCAAAGTGACATGCTCCACGTGCTGCTGGTATTTCACGGACCAACAAAAATAAACATACAGGAAAAAAGACAAAATGTACCAGCAATGCCCAGCACACGAGCACAAAACATGGACGAGCCCATTTCTCCCCGACGTGGGGGTCTATGTGCTTCACATGCACAGTGACATGCCTTGTATGTGCTGCAGGACTCAGAGTGCCCCACCCCCCTCCTGCCCATGTAGAACATGCCCAGGCCTCCTATAAAGACTTTACATTGTGGACACGCTGTACTATCCGACCCGACGCAGGCAGAGAGACCCCCCCAAAACCGTCCGAAACCCCCGGTGCAGCTGCAGGTGAGCACTTTCTAATTGATACTTTTTAAATAAATATCAACGTAAAAACTAGCAAAGAAGTAACCGGTGAGGAACAGCACACACACAGCTGGTTTTGCAACGCTTACCAGAAAAAGGGGAAAGTATCCCTTTGTCACTGTGTGGGGACGTGTCGTGTTTGTCAGCTGTAAATGTCTTTTTCATTTAAAACTTTAAACTTTTCGGTCATGCAGAGGTTTTAAAAGGAAATAAACCCGTCAAAAATGTTGCTTTCTGTGGTTTCTGGACCGAAATACATGAGGAAATGTTGGTGTTGAAACTTTAGGATTTGAACGCACCTCAAATGTAAAGCTGCGTTTAAAGACCACAAGGAAAATTCCGTTTTCAAAGGTAGAAAATGGGTTTATTTGACTGGGACCCAGTTAAGGAAGCCTAAGCATCTATTGCACTGAAGATGTTTCATTGGACATCTTGTCCATTTCTATTTGGCACTGTGTCTCTTCACATGGCACTAATACTGTAGCTGAAAATGTCCATTATGTCCAACACTTTCTGTCTGCTTTGGCTCTTTAATGAGCTAAATGTCTAAAACAAACTTTTGTTTTGTAAGAAAATCCTGTAAATATTAAAGCCTATTTCTACTGATGTGTAAATAAAATCTGTGTTCAGTGTGCCTGTATGGCCACTTGGTGCCTGTCTGACCTTTTTATGTGGCCTCTCTGAGCGCTTGTAATGTCATCTGTACATTTTGTACCCTGGCATAGACCTGGAGGGCTTTCTGCTTCTGTGTTTTCTTGCAACTGCAGCCAGTTTGAGCTTTGAGTGAAAAGCTGCAGTCGAAACTGGTTTTGGATGAAGATTTTTGAATTATTTGTTTGTTTGTTTGTTTGGTCAGCTGTTGCAGTCTGGTTGGATCTGAGTCTGGACTTTTGGGTCACTTTCCCCTCCTTGATTAGATTCACACTCATGTGTCAGTTTTTCGGCTGGCTTTTAACAGCGGGTGGGCAATCGGTGTATCTTAATGCTAATTCACAAGCTCGGCTCATTTAACTGACAAAGCCTCATTTGTTTCAATGTGGTGTTCTCCCAAACTTTTTGGTTGGGGCTGAACTGGAGGCTGTGTATGTCTTGGTTAGTCTTGCATTGCTGGATCTGCATTGTGCTGTGTCAGCGCTGGAGAACTGCAAGAAGAGTCTGGCTGCATGAGTTAACATTCTGGGCTGGGGGGGGGGCGCTCTGGCCTGTTGGTATTTCTTTACACTAATCACAACCCTCTTGGGCGGCGCTAAGCCCCACATGCATCCACAGTGTCCTTCCAAAATAGATCGTGTAGATGGCAGAAGTGGAAAAGGCTGCCGGCTGAAATAGGCAGCCAATGGCAGGCTTTATCCCAAAATCCACATCCGGTGAGTCAGACTACACCTTGAGTTCATTGCAAGATGATTTGACCTCTCTTGAGCATCCCCCCCTTTTTTTTAAGCACTCCTTAACTAGCCAGAAGAAAAGCAGTTTGTACACCAAATACCTGCATCGGCTCGTTCCAGCCACACACACTGAAGCTTGTGATGAAATAAACAACCCAAAGGCGCTTTTTACATGGATGCATCATGAGGGGAACATGTCTTGTATTTTGAGAGCTGAACGGGTTAGTGGATCAAAAGTAATTTGATGATCTAATAATTGTTTAGCACAAGAAATACGTCATAATCTCTGAACTTGAGTCAGGCTTTTTTTTAACAGTTACTGACTAAAACATTAATCATAGAAACAATGGATTATTGAAATAATCGGTAGTTGCAGCCCTAATGATTTTGTCACAACAATGTTTTGGCGTCTTCAGATCTTGACAAGTATTAAGTCTTTTTGTGAGTTTGAAAATGATTTTGGGAGGATTGACTTTGATTTCAGTCAGTAGCTGCAACATCACATCACAAAAGCGTGTGCCCATAAGAACAGCAACACCACTATGTTGACACACAGAAGCCATGGCAACAGTCATGTACATGCCATAGAAATTAATGTGGCAGGTTCCCAGACGGTGGAGCGGAGCGATTGCACCACTAGACATGTTGCTGATGATGTCATCCTGAACTGCTGTTGCCCGGCAGGAGATTTGTATTTTGTCGATAGTTGTGCTGCAGCTTCTGATGCATCGGTCTTTCACACAGCTGTTGTCTACGCTCACTCACAAGAGATCTCCCCCTCGCCCCTCACCCATTCTCACCCTGGGTTTACATGGTGATGGGAGGGCGGGACTAATACGAGGAAGAAGGGAGTGCTGATGACATTTCATTGGTTGTTTGGTGTTGAGTACACAGTGTACCCGGTAAATGTCTAAAGGCCCGGTGCACGCTGGTTGACATCCTCCCTGGTTTTATTTTTAAAAATATCCATGAGAGAGATGAAGTTAATGACTTTAGGCCCAAATCCTCTTGTTTTCACAGCCTTTCCTGATTGAGAGACATTTTTTTCCAATTACTGCATTTTTTTTCTTCTATAAATCACACTCTGATCAGTTTTGTATCAGTGAAAATCATTTTAATTTGAGATAAGTTGCCAGAAAGCAATTGTCAGTCCATAATGACTAAGCGTACATTGAGGCTGTCTGCAGCTGGTGTTTAAAACACGTGGGAAACGCCCTCACTTTTATGTTCAGCCTCAGGTAAACCCGAATAGTTGACAGGTGATTCACCTGGACTCCTGCCGAAGCATGTAGTGAAGAGAACCACTCCTAAATGCTGAGTAAAATATGTCAGACTGGTGACTAATGATTCTTGATCCCTATAGTCGATTAGATGATCTTGATGTGATATGCTACAAATGGTTGAAACTCCACAAGGAACTGGAAAACATGCAGAATATTAACCTGACCAGCTCATTTTCAAATTGGCAATAAGTCCCCCAATAATCTGTATTAAAACCACAGAGTCCTACAACTCCCATAATACACCTCAATAGCATCTTTTATTAGACGTACCATTCAAACCCAACCCCTCCAGTTTGCTAAAATCGTATTCAAAAGTGCTGGCTAGGTTTCATTTTTATGACCACATTAACATTTCTACATTGATTTAAAAAAAAAAACATCACCAGCAACATCAAATGCCGATCTGCTCTCCCAAATGGGCTTTTCTGACTTTGCTGTGATAGTTGCCTGAAAAAGAGCGACGGTTGCAGAATCAGCTCCTTTCTGGAAAGTTCAACCAGAAGTAGCATCTTTGACTGTCCATGATTTATGGCAATAAGTCTGCATCACCATTAGACTGATAATTATCTCTGGGTAATGGTTTCCTAATGTGCCATCCCCCAAAATTACGAAAAGCAGGTAACATCTTAGACACATTATGGCGTCTTTACTTGTCTAGTAAGTATAAAACCACCTAAAAGTTACTTTGTATCAGATTATCATAGAGTTTCCCAGTCACATCCCACGTTTTGACTTAATCTCTTAATCATAGTGCGGTAAAGACTTCCAAAATTGATCTTCCTTTTTGTTAATGTTACTTAATTACTGTAACAATGCAATTATAATCCCAGAAAACTCCTTGTTGGTGTGGATCAATGTCAATTTGTAGGCAATGTTTTGACTTTGAGCCACATTCTTGTGGTGTTTGTTCAAGGTGTGCGCTTCACTGTATCCCAATATCCAGATAATACTTTGTGATGCTGTATAGCAGCACTTGGAGCAAAGAACCAAATGGATGTTGTTCAAAAGCTCATTAGGAAAGAAGCTAGAATTGCGTGATGCAAACATTGGGTTGTCGCAGTCGTTCAACGATCCATGGAGA
This sequence comes from Echiichthys vipera, assembly GCF_963691815.1. Lineage (NCBI taxonomy): Eukaryota > Metazoa > Chordata > Actinopteri > Perciformes > Trachinidae > Echiichthys > Echiichthys vipera. The sequence goes on from NC_139833.1 coordinate 8,177,730, forward strand.
GTAACTGCAACTATTTGTTCAGTGAAATGGAAACCGGTTATGTAACACAGACGGCCACTGGTGCACAAATAAAATGAAATGTTCATAAAAGAGGAATTTAGAGGTTTGATGGGTTCTTAAAGGACAGTCCTGAGGTCTTTGACATTTAATTCCTGCTCCAGTATGGGATTAAATGGACACATCAGGCTGGTTATGTAACTTGCTTTGACATGCATGCTGCTCTTAGAACACACTGTCATTCAGTGTTGTTGTCGTTTGTATTGTTCTTATTTACCTTTGCGAAATGAGCAAAACATATGCCAGTTCACAAAGGGCTTTTCTGGTTTTGGAAGGAAGTGGGAAGGGGTGTGTTTGGAAAAGCGTCCCACTGAGAGTAATGCATTTCGACAGCGTGTATGTGTCTGAAAGTGGGCGTGTGCTGAAGGCAAGCCCGCAGATCTGGTTGGGTGAGAGCGTGGCTGTATTTAAAAAGGCGCAGCACAGAAGCTCTCACTGGTTCAAGTTCTTCACTCTGGTTTGGATCTTCAGCGTGGCTGGGAAGAAGAAGATCCCGCCGGACAGCTTCCGGCTTTTCTTTTGCCATCAGAGATCTGGAAAGTGATGAATCCAAACCTGTTTGGTCACGAATAAGACCCAACGATTCACGCAAGGAGCAACTTTGGAAGCTCGGATCACACTTCTTTTTCTTGCAAGGGGTGTAACTCTAACCAGGTTGGCACATTAATGGTTCACATATGTTTTGCCTGCTGCTCCTTACCTTCCCTGGAACCTTGAGCACAAATGCATTTAGAAGTCCCAGCTGACTGTGACGTCCCTTGTTTATGAAGCTAATACCTTCTGTGTTGTGTCTTGTAATGCACAACCTCTTGGGCTTCATATATTTTTTCTGGGATGCTTTTTCAGTTCACCCTTTCCACATCCTTGCAACAGTAAAGAGGATCCAGTTTAGGTTTAAAGTGGTGCTTTTGCATTATTCTTTGTGGAGAAACTCAGTTTTACAGATGTCGATGAGTGTTGGTCAACTAAGAATCGGCGACAGCTCTAATCCAATTTGTACAGTTTACAAATGTTTAATCTCGACTTCCCCCGTTGGGTACTTTTTATCCTCAAGTCATGGTTTGGATGGACATCAAACCGTCCATATGCTTTTTCGTCTGTACTCTTTCTCAACAATTGGTTTCCAATAATTGTGTGAAACACTACTTTCTCTTCATCAATAGCACATGTTTGTGAATTACTTAAATTGTTCCTTTTCATTGCTGCGTCAGTTCATGGCGCAGCATCAATAGAAGCTCTGTTGCTTTGAATAAAACAAGATCATTGAATAAAAGAGGGGTTTTAGGGGCGTTTCCGGGTGATTATAGGTCAGATTTTAAAATGATTATACATGCACTTATATGTTGGGTTTCTCTGCATGGCGATCACATTGGGTCGTTTTGTGCCATGGCTGCAGGCGAGAGATGTTCCTCTTCCTCATGCATGGATCAGATGGTTTTCATTTATGTGCAAATCAATGGCAACGCTATCTTCCTCTTTTGGCAGCAGGACTCAAAAACTCTATTAAAAGTTTGGCAATGGAAGTAGATTGTACGAAATGCTTCTGAAGTTGAGTAACTCATTGATACTAAGTTTACTTTTACTTAACTCCCAGTCATTTCTGGTGGATATTTTTTTTGCCAGCCATATTTCTGTGTCGGTAATTTATCGTTTGGTAACTTGCATGTATCTGCAAATTCCTGTGCAGTCGTTTAGTGAATTCTCCATTTTTCTCTGCAGGGCTTTTCAGGGCCACCCCAGCTCTCCCCTCCACTCCGACCTACCTCACACCACATCAGCAGACATGATCATCAGACTGGGCAGACTGACACCTGGATACTTCCGCCTCCTGCAGGTATGTTCAGCTTCTCCACAGTGTAAAGATAGTGGATGGGATATACTGTGCATACTCTATTTGAAAAGTGTGTCTGAGGAAAATGCCGGATGATTTACACTGCGCGTTATCTCTTCTCTCTACCGAGCCATCTGTAGGAGTAATGTGGAGTTTAAGTTTTCGCTGAAGAGCTTCACAGGCTTCATTTTCACTCTTTACCAATTGTCTTTTAGCCGTCAACATGTACATCACAGTTTGCCTCTATAGGCATTAACACTGGTTCTAATCTGAACTGCTTTCAGACGAGGGGCCCGGTGCTGTTCTGTGAACCACAATCCGCTTTCATCACCAGTATAATTAGGGGTGACACTAATCGTGATATGATTTCCTCTCCATTTCTTTTGTTCCCCCCCTGCTGTCATCATAATCCACTCATCAGTAGTGTCACTCCATATGTCTCCACAATTGTGAAGAGTCTTTGTTCGCTTATTTACACTAACTCAGAAACAAAGGCTGTCCCCTTGTATGGCTTTACGTTGACTCAAAAGCTCAACAGACCGGAGAAAAGTGACTGGCTCTTACATAAGATTCGACACATGGGCGCAACAGTAAATTTTGTCTTTGTTCAGCAGTTACAGTGGAGATTGTGCTACCAGGGGCTGCTGCTCTGTGGCTATAAACTTCCACTGTCAACACAGACAACTCTTTGACAAAGATCCCGACACGGTTCGACTTTGTTTGCCATTTTTAAATTTGTGTTTCACAGCAACATTTCCTCAGACTATCAAATTCACACAATTGCAAAGACCGGCACACTTGTGCAGCAATACCAAGGGCTGATTTGTCATCAATACAACATCATGTATATGAGGAAATGTCACAGTAATATATCCCCTGGAAAAAAAAAATCAGTTCAAACTAATTGGCATGAACCAAAGACTTGAGCGCCTGCGAAAGTTCTTCAATGAAAAGTGAGAATGATAAATAGTTTGCATTAAATAAAACAATCAGTGTGTTCCATTGGCTTCAAAAACATTACCACTAGCATTCTTCCAACAGCCTACTGTGTATGCATACGTTCTTTAAATGAAGGGGGCTGTTTTGGAGTGTGGGCAGCTGTCTCCGATGCCTGAGCTTTTAAAATGCTGACATTCCTATCTCTCTGACCTGGGCCCTGCAGGGTCCTCGAGAGCAAGCAAGAGCTGTACTTTTAGAAACACACACACAGAGTAGGGCGTGGTCCTGTGTAGGTTTTCTCTACAACACTAGCGGTTCAATTTTGGGTGCATCATTTGCTCCTTTTTTATACTCTACTGCTTTGTGCACAGAACATTGTGTTCCCACATCACTGAAAATGCTCCCCCTCCCTAAATGTTTAATAACTGTTAGGTCACATGGCAAAAGGCTGTGAAGTTGCAGATGTTTGCACTAAGATTCTTCTCCCTTTAAAATACCAATGTGTTTGACTGTTTGCTCTTTTTTTTTTTTTTTGCCAATCAGCCTTCAGCGTCTTTGTTGACAAGAAACATGTTTTGAATGGCTCCTTGTTTCCAGTGGCTGACCTCTGACCTTTGTCCTGTTTGTGTTTGTCTTTGCAGAGGCAGGTCGCTGGTGAGGTGCAGACGCAGCCTCAAGACCGTGCTGTCAACCAGATTGCCATGATGCTGGCCATCATGGGCCTGAGTATGTCCTACTACAGTGCCAAACAGATGACAGAGAAGGTCCAGTCCCAGCCCGGGCCCTGAAGAGACTTGACTGCTCTGACCGTGGAGCTAATGGACGAGCCAATGAGAAGTGAAGGAGTTGGAGCGGGGGGGCGATGCAGAGACACAGCAGTGTCTTCCAGCACCTCACTTTTCTCACCAGTCATTGTCAATTTCTGGGATCCCTCACTCACCATGTGCAGAGACTTCAGGGCTGCTGCTACGTGTTTTCTATACTTTGTTGTCTGGACCGTGAGGGGTTTGTGGGGATGGCTCACTTGAGGTTTTAGATAAGACTGGTATTTATGGACTGGTTTGGGCGGGTGGCAAAAACGAGCTGACTGCCAGCTGGGTCTGACCATTAGTCGTTACAAAGGTACATTCTAGCAAGATGATGTCAAAACCGTTCTGAGCTACAAAAAGGGGGGGGGGGAAAACTTGTATAACTGTGAATTCTGCCAGTGCTCAAAGCCGGCTCCAAGTAGGGTTCAATAAGAACAGTAATGCCTTGTTTAAGAGAGGCTGACTGCAGTTGAGATGTACCTTGTAACGAAGTGATGATGGGCCCAGAACACGGTAAAAGGGGATGAATTATAAGCTCTACTTGCCTTTTTTCTTTTTGTCACGAGAACCTTGCAGAGCCTTGTGAACAGATAAGAAAGCTGTAATCACAAACTGTCAATGTGTACTTGTGAAATGCATCTGTCAGGTGTCCGATTCAGTGAATATTTGCACAAAAGTGCAGAAACGTTTTGTTTTTTTAACTGCTACAATAGATCTGCAAAGGGACTGTGTTCACTACCTTTTTTATGGTGTCCCCCCTTCTGTGGTTTGATGAAGTCCTGTTGATAACGTGACCTTAATAAGCACCCTGGTTAAGAACCCTTCATGCAATATCTACTACATGTCAATGCAAACATTTAACTTTACTCCGCACTGCATGGGTGTGCAGACTTTTAATCCGAGCAAAATGAGTCTGTGTTTTTATTGATGAATGTATAACTTTCTTTTGTAATGATTTAATAAAGCTGTGAATATTTTGAATGAGATGTACAGTGGATATTTAACGCTGTCGCAGATGATCAAAAACGTTCTCTACAACCTAAAACTGTCGTTGAGTTTGAACAGTAACTTTGTTGATGCTGGAGGCTGCAGAGCTGCAGTATGTCTTGTACCAGAGAATCTGTGGCGGTGTGCTTTCTGCACACGCAAGCCCAAATATATAGTGAATTTGCAAAAATTTGGTTGTGTTGGAAGCTTATGCAAATAAAAACATGAGGAATAAGATCATGCTGTATAAGGACAACATTCTCATCAAGGACTTTAGGTCCGAGTACACCTTCAACGTTAAGTTTTTTTTTTTTTAATATACTTGGATAACCGACTGTTCTGAGAACAACATAAGGATGGAAGTTGAAAAGATGGAGGACATTCAGTTGTAGCAATGAAAATTCTCCACGTGATAGACATTAAGTAAGTAATGGGATGATGAAAAAGATCAGATAATGAGCTGATTGTTGCCATTTTTCACTTCGCAGGAGTATTTATGGAACATTTTTCAGGTTTTACAGACTCAGTCCTCAGTAAAAAAGGGTTTATCGGTGAGGGAGAACTTAAGCACCTGATTCCTTATGTTACCATGCAACACAGGTTTCAGGCAGATTGGTGAATGCGTATCTGCACGTCCTCCCTTTTTTCTTTTGAAGGGCGTGGAGTTTAGAAAGTGCGCATGCCTGTTCACTGTCTGATGTGATGCCCTGTGACAGGCTGAGACCTCGTTGGGCGCCACGTGCCCCCTCTGCCCACGCCACAAGCTCCTCCCTGTTTCCCTCCCCCTCGCACATCACTGGGCAAAAACCTCACTTTGCCGTCTCAGGGATGCTCTGCTCAGGACACAACCCTTAACGGCGGGCGTCCATTGGCTAACCGGCGATGCGTCACCGAAATCGGCCTGGTTCTGAGCCACAGAGACAAAAGGATGGGGGGTCGTGGGTGACGAGGATCATTATTTGGAACAGAAGTGGGGGCTCCCTTCCCTTTGTCTTTATATTTTGTTTGTAACATTTAACGGATGCTCACAAAAGGACGTGAGAATACACTCGTGGCCTTAACAGTCAAATCCAAGTGTTCTGTAGATGAGATGGTTTGACGTTTGTAAAAGATTATTCAGTGATGGGTGGAATTCTGCGCTGCAGGTGACGAGACACTAACACGACTGCGAGGCTCATTCTCGGGTGACTGTCACCTTTATTTTCACAATCTAACAAGAGCAACTGAGAAATATGCTCAACTTGTGTGTGCATGATAAATCTATATGCAGTGGGAGAGCCTGCTGCTCCTGTATGTATCATATTGTATGCTAGATAGGATTCATTCTTGACAGGCTGTATAATAATGAAGAACTATTGTAAATTAGAAGCATTTGACACTTTCTTTACTGTACTGTATGTATCCCTTTTTATTGGGGATGAAGTATTTGAGCCTTGCAAGGCATTTCCCTCCCACCTGTGAACATATTTCATGTTTTGCTGATGCGTTTTGTTCAATAAAGACATTAAGAAATAATATTTGCTCTGTGTTTTTATGAACTAATGTCATGTGTATACTGCACACACACTAATTATTCCATAGGTGTCATCATCCTAGCCACTGTATATTCAGGGTTGGGTCAAGAAACCTTGTGGCCCTTGGCTATGAGCATTTGAGGCCCCTGTTTGGTCTATTTCAAACTGACATGTTATATCACCATGTTAATTACTGTGAACCACAAAAGGACAAGTTCCGTGAGGAGCTCGGAGTAGAGCCGCTGCTCCTTTGCGTTGAAAGGAGCCAGTTGAGGTGGTTCGGGCATCTAGTAAGGGTGCCCCCCGGCTCGCCTCCCTATGGAGGTGTTCCAGGCACGTCCAGCTGGGAGGAGGCATCGGGGAAGACCCAGGACCAGGTGGAGAGATTATATCTCCACACTGGCCTGGGAACACCTCAGGATCCCCCAGTTAGAGCTGGTTAATGTGGCCCGGGAAAGGGAAGTTTGGGGTCCCCTGCTAAAGCTGCTGCCCCCGCAACCCGACCCCGGATAAGAGGTTGAAGATGAGATGAGAGACAAAAGGACAAGATTACGTCTATCTTACAAGAACAAGAACATTAGAGAAGCAAAAGGAAAACACCGGAAAGGTTATTTTAAAGTTAGCTGAGTGTTAACGAGAGAGCTTATTTTGCTAGTCGCCCTGGGCTGCTTCACTGTTGTTTTCATTGTCAGTTATATTTAAATATGTAGTACATTTTTGGCCTCTTGAGTATTTGTTGGCTGTCTTTAGCAGTCGTTTTTTGTACGTTTCTGAGCCCCACTTTAGTGTTTAGCTGCAATCATCTTGATAGCAAGTGTCAATTGGTGTGAGCCATAACGCAGGACATTCTCCCAGGAATGCATCTAAGGATAAATAACTTGTTTATATAAGGGGCTAATGGTGCACATTTTCAGATAGTCTTTCCTGGATGGTATTCATAGTGTTGCACTTTGGTTGTTCACACACAAAATGACAGATGTAGTTGTATGATGAACAAAAAAAAAGAGCAGAAAATTTTAACCCCTGGCTTCTTTCTCACCTCAAGAACAATGACCGATCATGGCAAGAATGTCAGATTGTCATTTATGAGAAGTTCCATATATACTCAGACACAGGCCTCCTAATTTTAACGTGGGGAAGTTGTAGGGGAGGGGATTTCTGGAGCTGTTTGAACATCCAACAAGCAGCTCAAATAAAGGATGTTTGCAGCTCGACATTCTGTATATTGAACTCGTCAGACACGATCAGGGTGGAGCTGCTGTAGAGACACATTGTCAGTTAGTGCACATTAAACAGTTTATTGGAATCATTAAGAGGCACATGTGAGAATGTAAATCACAGATCTCAGTCCTGTTTATGTGCACAGACCACATCGGGTCATATCTCAGCATCCCTGGCAGAGTCAGGCTGAGGAGACGGCAGCATGCACGTGCGTGACTGGAGCATGTGCCGGACGGAGGTTCACTATCGGGTGCTCTCTGCCCGGGGCAGATGGCAGAGAACACAGCGTCTCTCAGCTCACAGACACCCCCGCCCTGCAGCACAATCAGCAGCATCCGCTTTTATCTACGGCCACATCAAAGCCTGCAAAAAATAGACCTTTATTCTAATAACTAAAAATCTATTTTCAGTGAAATTTGTTTTGTTTTTGAATCGTTTTTAGTGGCTGTAGGAAAACTGCCATGCCCAGAAAACAAATCAGTAAAATGAAAGTTGCTAAATAAGTTAACCTGGAAATTAAAAGGTTGTATTTTATAGATTTATTGTTAGCGCTCCTATGGATCAGCCCTTTAAACTTGCCAGGTCAGTGATGTAGGACGCCTTGTTCTGTCTCTTAATCTCACTTTTTTTTTCTATCTCCCTACGGCTCCATTTTCATTAGGATTTACTGAAAAGCAGCTTATCTCTGGACTCATAGGGCTGTTTGTTTCTCTATTTATGGAGCTCAAAGGCTTTCCCACTGGGTTTATCATCATTTTACTTAATGATTGTTGATAGTTGATTTCATCAATTTTAAACAAATATAACAGGAAAGAAAAATGTGCGGCAATATTTAGCAATTATAAAACTGATTATGATTATTACATTCATTTGGAACATGTAGATTTTGCACTGCATTTGCCTGATAGCTGGATTATTAAACTGTTTAATGTGACAACAATGTAGTATCACTTATTCTGTGAATGTGTGTTGAATATGCTGAAGTACAATTCTAAGACTCTTAGACATGATTTACATGTACACATTTTGATTTGGACACTTCTTTGAACCTTTTTTCCCTCTGATTCTCATGAAGTATTTTAGCCATGCTAGCTTAGCGATGGCAATGTTGATCGTTGGTTGGTCGATCCACCTCGAAACATCGTGCTGATGATGTTTCTATCTGCCTCAGCTCAGTGGTGGTCCTGCTGCCGTGGTCCTGCATGTCGCTTCCTATTCTGACGCTGCTATTATCACTATTACTCATATATCATTAGTCTTATAAATTATAAAATTTGTAGCCATAAAACATTATCAGTAATTTATCTCATTGTATTACAGCTGTTAGTACCACCACTCATCATTGATCATATTTACCACCATAATTATCATCGTTGTCATATTCTGTCACCTTAGCTGTGCTTGTTTCTACTGTTCTGCTGTATTAACTGCCATAACATAGAAGTCATATTCACATTACTATAGATCATTTTATTACTATATGTTACTTTTGTGGTTGCATGCATCTCTGGGAATGTCTGTCTGTCTGTTAACTTTCTTCCTACTCAACCGGTGCAGACAGATGTCCGTCCTCCACAGAGCTGGGTCTGTCTGACGTCCCTGTCTGTAATAGGGAAGGTTTTCGTTGACACCGTACTCTACGGGGGAATTGTTGGGTCTATGTTAATGTTAAATAAGTCATAGAGTGTGGTCTTTACCTACTCTGTAAAGTTTCCTGAGATAACTTTTGTTATGATTTGGCACTATAAAAAAAATTGAATTGAATTGAATTGAATTGAATTGTCTGTCTGTCTTTGTGTCCTTTTCTCTCTCCTTTTCTCCCCAACCATTGAAGACAGATGGCTGTTAGCTGGGTCTGTTTGACGTTCCTGCCTGTTAAAATGAGATTGCTGTTGCTACTCATGGGGAACTGGTCTATGTAAACCACAAATAAGTCATAGAGTGTGGTCTTTACCTACTCTATATGCGTAAAATGTCTTGAGATAACTTTTTTTACGATTTCGCACTATAACTAGAATTTGATTGAATTGAATTGCAGTGATAAAACGTAAGTGTTAGCAACATGCTAAACCAAGATCATTATAAACATTGTTAGCGTTGTCATTGTGAGCATGTTAGCATTATTGTTCACTCTAAATCAAGTCCCTCCTGATTGAACTAATATCCGCTCGTCTTTCCACACGCCACCAGGAAACACATGGAGGGACTGAAGGAGGAAGCGGTGACTTAGTAAACCACAACTATTCTGCACCATCACGCAACTATGCCTGCACTGTCATGCAAAATCATATGATGCAACAATCTACGCTATCTATTATGACTGTTGGATGTCATCTTTGCTTTGCTGGTAAGGCATCAAAAATGGGAAGCAGCAGCCTACTAGACCAAAACCAATAAAGGAACAACTTGACACAATAAATGAAAAGATTATTGCTTTATCAGTCTGCGACAGCGATATGTAAAAGCGAGCATCTGAACAACTCTGTTTGTCTTGAATCAAGTCTGTAAATGTACATTTTCTTACAATAATTGAGCAACTGTTGATTTCTCATCACGTTTCAGTAGTTCCCATTTTAATTCAGTTTATTTGAATCCACATAACACCTTCAGCAGCTGTGCGTAAAATAACAACCGTCAAAAAGTGATACAATGACGGAAACACTTTCCCACTGTAGTGAAACATGAGTCCAAACTGCCTCAGTACTCTCTGGATTCATTTATCCCTTTTTAAAATCACTCTCAGTTCAGACCACTTTTCTTTGCTCATGAAAGCCTGAGAATGTTGTTTCAGCACCCCACATGGTTTTCATGGGCACATTTTTTTGCTGAGCCGCCGTATGAGAGGAGCAGGGACAGTGAGCTGCTGATTTCCTGTCTATATTGGTGGGGAATGTTTGTAAGAATACCAGCGGCTGTGGGAGCCAGAGCTGGGAATGGACCATGGTTTGGGAATTATAGACTCTCTGTTTTCTAAAGAAGGTTTCCCTGGGCAAACATATTTTCAGTCTCGAGGGAGCGCTCTGTTTGAGAGATTCAAGTTTTGCCATTTAATGAATTTATACGTCAAAAGTTTGTGTGCAGTTTTCTGTTACTATATACTCCATTCAAAATATGTGTTCTCTCTTCGTTCCATTTTACTTTAAACTATCCAGTATTCACACTGTTTCTCCACAGCAATGCTTTACAAATGTTTGTCACTCTGAGGGAAGGAGTGTCTTATTAGGAACAGATGATCACCATGCCTACCTACATGTCATTAGCAGACCTTGACATGCATCGTATGACACATATACCTTCAGGGCGTGACCTACTTTCTGAGTGTAAACGGGGCTCATTTAAGTTGTGACATGACACAAAACTCACTTGCACTCATCTGCAACAATACTTTCAAATAAGTCTTTATGAAATTAAACAAAGGTTTTTCTCAGTTTAGAAAAAAATGCGCCAGTCAAAACGAGAAATAACTAAATATATTTACAGTCCCTTTCACACATGCACTGCAAACCTGAAGTTATCTCGACATTACCCAGCGCAGCTCAGACTGAGCCCATGTGTGAATAGAGCAGGTCATTGTCCAGGGAATTCACAGCGAGCGGCCGTGTTGATGACGTGGCTTTTGCGGAACAGAAGAAAACAAACGTCTAAGGGTGAAGAAGAAGGGTGAATTACACGAAGACAAGAAGAAGAAATGTCTTATTGGAGAGACGATGGCATTCGAGGACCTGTGTGGATATGGGCTGACACCCAAAATCATCAGACAAATTCAAGGAAAAGCAAGAGGCGTGATTGTTTATGACCTGCACGCTTTTAAGGGCTCCTGCAAGTTGTCTACTCATTCACTGAGATTATTATACTAATATTTAATGACATTAATAATGAAAGCTGCAAGCAGCGATGCCCCGGCTCTCACATCTCACATCCGGGCTCATACAGGCGTAGCCCCGCATTTCTGCGACCCTCGGCCACCACGTATTAAAACTTTTTCCTTACTTCCTGTGTCCCATGTGTGGCGCCACAGAGCACACACACTTTGTGTACATCTGCATCAAGTGCAGAACACACATCGAAAATTTGTAGTTATTAGTTACTAGTTATGATCTGAAATATGTGCAGAATGGAACACTTGATGTAAGGACATCGTCTCTGTGTTTTAGATAGGGGATACATTACCAATGGACAAAAACACGTGAGGAAACATTTTCCTTTATTGTTTATTTCACAGCCGTAGATTTAGGGCGGGACCTGCTCAGCACAGTGTTCCACTATGAAACCAGACCATGCAGTTGCCTTATGGGAGCAATTATGGGTTAAATGTCTTGCTCAATGGTAAGGCGAAGATATTGCTTTCTAATTCTAAGTCTCTACGCAGTTTTCTTCCCAGTAGGTCGCGGAATTTGAACCAGCAATCGTGTGCATATAAGATATACAGTGTAAACTTTGTTACTTTGTGTTTCTTTGACTCCATGCAGATTTTCATTGATTTAGAGTCACACATCGTTGGGCTTGTAACTGCTGAGTGAGGGTAAACAAAGCTAGGCCCTGCACTAAACACACTACCCTACTACAACCATATTTTGTCCCCGTGTCAGCACTATGGCCTGCTTATACCTGCATCTTTTTGGACTTTTATATGTTTACGTACTCAAATGTTTATTTAGTGTCCATAGTGGATTCAAAAGCATGCTGCGACTTGACATTAAACAAATGTCTCGTTTGCTGCTCGCACGTGTTGCTCATGTCCAAATGAAGCACCCGTTGCCCTGTTTACTGCTATCTCTATCTACACCCCTTTCCCCCATTTCCTCTCCTGTCACTGCTGTGTCTGTAACTCATTCAGCACCCGATACTTTTCCATGAACATCACTAGCTGTTCCAGAGGTCAACACCCAAGACGCTATAAAGAGGGTTGATTGACAGCTATTGCTTTCTAATCCGCTCATCACACCCCTCTGTCCCCCTGAATACCCTCATCTGATCTTCCCCTGGCAGCAGCCCCTTTTCCTTCTTCACTGATACAAATAAATTTCTAACTTTGGAGGGAACATTAGAAGACAGGTGTGAGTGGATATCTGAGAGACCTCGTGGCACATGGCGCTTCATGTGGATGCTGATCGTAAACTATGCAACTGCATCTAGTTTGAACCGCCGGGACACTCGCCATTAGATAATTTACTGCCACCGCAGTCCTCGTAAACTTTGTTCTGGACCCGAGTGGCTCCTCGTTGGTCAAAAGAGCTGTCCGTTCACTGGTCTATTGAGAACGAAGCTCGCGGATTGGTGAGGATGAGAGGAGGCAGTTGTGCGTGCTCCATGGCAGCAGCACATATTAAAGTTGGATGGGAGGTTGTTATTGGAGGTTGTTGAGGTCATTTGGCTCTGTTGCATAACACGGTTCACGGGCTCTCAGTGTCATGTATGTACGCTAACATGCACAAGTATGCACACATGTACCTTCTCAATGCCTTCCCTTCATAGATACTGTTTGTAGCATGGAGCACTGAGGTTCATTACACTCATCAGTGCTCCTGGTTTGCTAGGGCTGGCTCGTCTGCATTGTCCTTAGACTTAATAACTGGCATGTCCTAATGCAATTCTCCCACTGCTTCTTTCATATTTGTCTAAATGTATCCATTTGAATAATGCTGGAAGCTACCTCTACACTCTGTGACATATACGTGACTCACTTTCTATCCCAAAGTCCGTCTTGAAATGGGGAAAGGGACTTTTTGGTGTGTTGCCCCTGCCACTTGGAATCTGTGTCACCATCTTAGCTTGTTTCCTGTTTCATTTTGAAGTTCTTTCCTCTTGTGCCATGTCTTGGGTCACTTCCTTCCTGTGTTTCCCCCTGGCTCTACCCTGCATGTCTTCCCTTGTACACCTGTTTTGTGTTAAATTTTGTTAGTCCCCTGTTTTCTCCCCTGTCAATCATCTCCTTGTCTAATCTGTCTCTCATTCCCCTCAGCTGAGCTTAAGCTGCACTTCATCCCCTCGTCAGTTAGGTTTGTATTTAAGTCATGATTTCCAGTTTTTGAATGAGATATCTGCCCATGTGTGATCCAGATGATGACCTTGATGAGTCTTTATTTTTTGCATACTCATTCTGTGACTGGAAATGTTTTCGACTGTAAATGTATGTTTGAAAGTTTGTTTAATGTGCTGCTGCCGTCTTGTCCAGGACACTCTTGTATAGGAGATATTGAATGTCAATGAGGCTTTTTCTTATTAAATAAAAAAATGCATTTGTATAACACAACATAGCTTGCTCATGTTTGCATTAACAATGTGTGCTACATTACAGTAAGTTCTGTGCCTCTGCGATATTCTTCGTCTTTGTTGTGTGCTGTTACTGAGCATGCTCAGTGTGGTGGTCTTCTGTTACACTGCTCTGAGGGTTTTTAGAAAGTCAACTGTTAGAGTTAAAGTCAACATCTCAAGGCCTCTCATCATTACAACTTTTTAGTGTAGGTGACGTGAACTGTCTGTATATGCTGAGTCTACATGTGCTTCTGTGTACTCAATTCTTTTGCGTTTACCATATCTGTGCATATGGAGCCATGTGAACGTCTGAGTCCATCTCTACAACATAGTTTCTCTGTGAGCCGTACGAGTGTTCTCTCCTTGGTTGTGCACATGAAACTCCTGTGGCGTGAAACTGCAGCAGGCCCGCTGTTGGAGAAATGCCTCCAGCCGCGCAGTAAAAACATGCTCGTAAGCGCTTCACAGCCGGTTTGAACAGGTTAAATCCTGGAGAAAAAAGGATCCTTACACGAGTGCACAGAGGAGCACCTCCTTGAAAAGAGCTCCTGGAGGGGCCTCAAGGTACCTTTTGACTGTAAATAAACTCAGCACACATGTAACCACGCAAACACACATGTGAGTGCAAAGGTGTCATTTGTCCCTGCTTACCTGTAAACTTGTGTGACCCCAGACCACTTAAATACTCCACCTTAAAGTGTACGGTGTGCTTTAGAAAATGTCAGCAATGTTTGTTTTAAGATTTATAGCAATGATGGTCTAAAACATTTCAACACCTCTCTCCAACAGCCGGTCTTTATATATCTTTATATCATCCCCAGGTCAACTGGAGGTTCACCTGCTGCGCCCCGGGACTCTCCTAAACACACTCACGGTGGTTCTTGTGTTTTGACTTTATGTGTGTTATTAAAGCACAAAGTTTATTTATTTGAGCCTCAAGAAAAAGAGACATTTAATATGTTTGATTTAGATTTTTCGACTAAAAGTAGAACTATGATCCATTTATCTGTTGTGTTTTCAAGTCCTAATGCTTTTAAAAATATCTTTAAAGACAAAGAGAAGCAGTAACAGAAGAAACAAGCCTCCTCATCTTAAGCTTGACCTTTATTGTTGTATTTATTCTTCTCCTATTGTCAACGTTGGCTAACTCTCATGAGAAACAAGAGCACAACAGGTTTGCTTGAGCCGATTCAAACTAGTCGGTGGACTCGTCCATCCTTTCTTTGATTTAATCACCTGAGCTACACCCCAGTGTTTCCAGTCAGTCCCTGGAACGCTTCACTGACTTTTCACTATGACCTGTTTTTAGAATGATAACATGTGTAAGGAGACGTTTTGTTTGTTTGTGTGTGTGTGTGTGTGTGTGTGTGCGTGTGTGTGTGTGTGTGTGTGTGTGTGTGTGTGTGTGTGTGTGTGTGTGTGTGTGTGTGTGTGTGTGTGTGTGTGTGTGTGTGTGTGTTCAAAGACAACACAGAGGTCAAGACTCAAGAAACTCTGTCAGCCTGCAGCTCAGAACAAAGACTTGATAAATGCTGATGGATAATGGACAAAAGATGCAGTGGAACCTCAAGACAATGAGATGTGTAATAAAACAGTATATACAGTAGTGTCCCTGAGTGTAGGTGAAAAGAAAAGTTGTGACTAGTAACCTCAAAAGTTCTTATATAAAACCCGAGTCTGAAGCCAAGATGCTGATGGAAACACAACAGTAAAATCCTGTTTTGGGAGGTAAAAGGAGCCTTGAATGGGCATTTTATTGTGCGTTACACAACAGTTGGCACTATAGGAAGCGCCTGCGCCAGAACACACACATCTGCAGGGCCTCGTAAATCATGAGAAGAACATAATGGGACGTGCGATGTGTTTGTGCAACGTGCACAGCGTTTTTGTTTTTTAAAACATGCATGGGTGTACACAAAGAGATAAAAAACCCACATGCATGAACACAAGTGCAGAAGTCACTTTGGTGGGCTTACAAAAAAATCCACATGTGATGTTTGATTTGGAGATTTCAGGTCACCACGCCTTCAACATTTGCATTGGAAGACTTGTTTTTATTTGCATAAACAAAATGCATCGGGTTCAACTTTCCCCTGACTCCCCATGACATCCCTTTAACAAACCAAATAAATAACAAAAGGTGCCCGTGTTGTTACCCTATTCCTAATCCCACAGTGGGGAATATTTATTTGCTGTACTCCCCCAATAGGTCACTTATTTATGGACATTCGGTTGAAGAGATAAATGTTTGATTAAGACTGATAGTAATCTGGTGATGAAACATGGTAAGAATGATCAAAACATGATTAATATGAAATTATGAGATTATTTATTGTGACTTTTGTTTATTTCTTGTAAAAAATACTTTGAAGTTTTACCTCTTCAGACGTCTAACACTTGCTCAGATGAAACATCAGGGCGTTAGAGGAGAAAACCAGTTTGTGAGTGAGCTAAAGACGCTGAATTTAACCTGTGAGGAGGAGTGATAAGCACCCTCATGTCTGTTTGAATATGAGGCTACTGCCAGCATCCACTTAGCCTGGCATCCAACATCAGCAACACACAGAGAGACAATAAAAAACAGATCAACACTTTCCAAATAAGTTTGTGTCAAAATGTGTGAATTATTTCTTCAGGCAGTCTGTTCCAACGTGTGGGTGCCCTAATGGAGAAAGCACGAGTCTGGCCCCTAATAAACAAGTGTCTTGCTAACTGGCTTTATATTTACCATGCAAATATATCAGCTAACCATCATGCCAGGCCAGAGTCTGGCCATTTCTCTCCTCACACACGTACACACACCTTGACAATACAGCCTTTATTTGGAAATGCTGTTTTTTTCTGCTTTGAAGGGGGTTCCCCGTGTGTGTGTGTGTGTGTGCGTGTGTGTCCGTCTACAGTATATGTGTGTTTTTCTTGTATGCAGACTATTCAAGGGCTTTCCCCTACTAAAAGCCCAATTGAGTGGAGAGAGTGCAGCTATATGACCCCTATCTCTCCTGCCATCCTTCACTTCCCTCAGAGACTTTTATAGTTTTATGTATTTGTCCAGTGCTGCCAATTACCAACCACTTTTGCCAAGGCACATGCACAGACGATCACAGACACACACACACACACACACACACACACACACACACACACACACACACACACACACACACACACACACACACACACACACACACACACACACACACACACAGGTCAACTGTCTTTGTCCAATCCAAGTCACAGCGGGAGTTCGAAAAACAGGCTCTCAAATGTACGGGCCTCATGAGGACACCAGTGGACGTGAGCGGGTGAAGGACATGACAACATTCTGTAAAAAGGGAGCTGAGAAGGAGGACGAGCACACATGTGAGTTGGTCCTTGACTCATGATTAGCAGCAGGTGTGATGTATAATGGAGGAAGATCTCCTGATTCACCTGCACTGATCTCAGAGTGTTTATAGAGCCGCTGCGGTGCATGTGCACTTCACACGGATGACGACCTATTGGTATTTTGCTCACCAACATTAATGAATTCATAGGAACAATAGGCAGTGGTGGAATCTAACTATGTACATTTATTCAAGTACATTTTCTTACTACTTGTATCCCCATTTTCTGCTACTTTTTAGAGGCAAAATTGACTTTTTATCCTCTTTACTTATTTGATAGAACTACTTGTTACTTTGGAGAGTAACTTTTTACACACAAGCCATATCATAAAGCACAGTAAAATAAAATATAATGCATGTAGATTAAAATTAGCCAACAGCATATAAAGAAGTCAAAATGAGCTCCGCCCTGACTAACTACATTGAAAGGCTGCCTTCACGTGTAGATTTGTTGGTGGAAAGTTACTGAGCACATGCACTTTTTACTCCACAACACTTATTTTAAAGCTGTTACTTTGTGCATTAACGTTTGACGAACAAAGATCAATTTAATTTCACCTTAAATATGAAATGACCTGGACAACAAGTAAATAAAGTAGTTCAAATTAGCTCTGCCTCGGCCAGCTACAACATCCAAATGCTACTTGCACATTAAAGCTTGAGTCATAAAAATAATAAGTGTCAGAAGGGTCCTTTTTTTTCATAATTAGTACTTTTACTTCTGAAACTTTAAGTATATTTTGCTGATAATACTGAATGCCTTCTTTTTTCAAGTATTTTGCACAAAATTAAAAAATGCAGGACAGTTTCATTGCTACTTTTACGTGAACAAAGGATCTAATTACTAACAGGAAACCTGTGATGATGCAAAAATCATGTGTGATTTAACATTTCATATGGATTATTAGAGGTGATGTCAGCCCATAAATTGACACTACAAGCTGCTCGGTATGCCAACACCAGTGCAAAGCTCAGTTCACTGAATAATAATCCACTCACTCACTCATCTTCAACCGCTTGAGTGAATAATAATTATGTCTGTTTATCACTCATGTAACAATGGGTTCTTCTAATTGCTTTAGTTACATTCTCACTGCTGGTCTAGATTTGTTTACCGTGTGAGAAGTCGGCAAAGACTCCCACCCTCCTCCTTCCACACCCCCACATACTGCTTCATGCTACTGGCTTGTACATAAGAGGTTGAACCGATTTGCTACAGCCATCTTCCCTTTTGTCCACCATATTAGTTTTCTCGAAACCTTCATCGTCGTTATTTCTCTCCACCTATGCTTATTTGCTTACACATTCAAAACGCACAGATGAAGTTTGATAGGTGGTCCGACAGCTGTTGATCTGTCAGGTGACTTTGAACAGACTTGCATGTCAACACTGTGGCACGTGTGCATGTATATGATAAACAAGATGTATTTTCACACTGTGTTCTCTGTACATTCTGTTCTATGACTCTGGAGCACAGCCCTGGAGCGAGGGATTGTTTCACTGTCACCCCCTAGTGGTTACAAAAGGGAGTCAAGGCTAATAAAACCACACCAAAAAAAGGATGCATCACATGCATATGATGCTCATGCAGATATGGACTCATGCAACTGCAGATATGAATATGGACTTGGGTTCATATTAACAGTGGAAATGAAGGACGTGTTTGTCAGCACCAAATAAAAATCGTAAAATCATCCCAGGATTCGTTTTCTTTTGTCTTTCCAGTTGTCATTAGAGCCTCTAAACACCCACACAGGTGTTTTCAGTTCTTCTCGTTGATTAGACCCTTTGCTTTAATTGGTAGATGTCAGTCAATCACAGTATACACGCCCACACAGTCCTGAGGAGAGGTCTAATCCTCCAGATTAACTGAAAACACCTGTGTGGGTGTTCAGAGCCATTAACAGTCATGCAGAGGATGCACTGAGAACATGTAGATCAATCAGTTTCAAACAAAACCATCCTGGGCTAATATAGCTGAGCAGGGTGGTGTTAACATGT
Organism: Echiichthys vipera; assembly: GCF_963691815.1. Classification (NCBI taxonomy): domain Eukaryota; kingdom Metazoa; phylum Chordata; class Actinopteri; order Perciformes; family Trachinidae; genus Echiichthys; species Echiichthys vipera. The sequence continues at coordinate 8,196,727 of NC_139833.1, forward strand.
GCGGTCTCCATTCTCTGCCAGTTTCTGGAGTGACACTTTAAACCCTCTGTGCAAGAGGAAAAGCAAAACGGTAAATACTCAATGAAACATTCAAATATAAATAGTTTATATACTGCACGGATAATATCAAGACATGACAGACTGCTGTGTGACAAATGCGCTGACCCAAACTCACAGAGACATGTGGATTCAAACAACAACACATCTGTGCTGGATACTGCAGGACAAAACTAAAACAGTAACAGAAACAGAGGACAGTATCATAACGGCAATAAAACCAAGCTTTAGTGTAAAGAAACATCAAATAAAATAAAACCAAACACTGTTACAACAATTAGGATTACTTCAGCAACTGCATGCATACAGTAATACATATATATGATCAGTGAAGCGTTACATTGTTTCTCCTTTTAGCTTTGCACTTCCTTTAAAGCTCCGTCTGCTACAATGACATGTTGTCCATTATATACCCGTATATCCTTCACTTTATAACTGCATTAGCAGATTGTTATGTAATAATAAAGTTATGTTTATAGCGCTCACACATTTTGAAAGATTAACAACTGATGCTTCCTCACAACATCCAAACCAGATGTTCAGCACTGTAAAGGACTCTTGAGCCACCTTGTGGTTATCTGAGGCTATTACCTGCAAGTACAAGGTCTTCTTTTTACTTGCTTTTTATCTGGAAGACATCTGATAGACAGTAACTAAGTATACTCCCTCAGTTATGGTACTTAAGTACAACTTTAAGGTACATGTACTTTACATCAATATTTTAATTTACTGCTATTTTCTACTGCTCTACAACAAAATTGTGTTGTTTTTACTCCACAAAATGTATTTCACAGATAGTTTTGTGTGTATATGTAGTATAGCTACTAGATACTTTACACATTAAGACTGCATGTGTACAAAAACTATATAAAATAATTTAGATTAGCTTCCCCTTGGCCAGCAACAACATCCTTTATACATGTTATTGCATCAATAATAAGAATAATACAAGATATGCAATAACATAACACTCTGAAAGAGGCCATTCTGACATAGTTGTAAGTATATTTAATTGCTAATATTTTACCCAAAGAAGATCTGAATACTACTTCCACCACTGTCTGCAGCTCAGTCTGTGACCTCTAAGCACTTTGAGTCTGCCTTGTGTATGAAAAGTGCTATACAAATAAAGCTGCCTTGCCTTGCCTTGCCTAGTGAAAGGTGAGATCATAATATGCAAAAACATGTGTGCACTTTAAATACAGAGTTAGTGAGACCTTGTTAACTATCAAATATTATCTTTTTGATGCAAAAGTTCTGTGGGGCATAATGTTCTAATGTAACTGCATGTTTATTTTAATAATACAGTCCTCAGTGACACATCTTCTATCATTTGAAAGTTGTATAATATAATACTTTTTGCATTAATACCAAGACATGTAGGTCCTGAAAGAAGCCGTGCTGCCTCCACAACAATCCCCTGCCCCTGTGTGGTGTGTTAACGTGGGTAAATACTTGGGTGTGTCCTTTCCACTCTGAAACATGAGCTGCTGCGGCCACAACCAAACTGGCTGCTCTTCAAATAACATCCATCGGTCTGTGCGCAGAGATGTGTCGTCCATAGAACTGCATTCATAATTCACGGTGGTCTTATGGATATGCCCGACCTTACAGCTTCATTACTATCCGACTGTATGGTAATCAAAACCAGGAAGAGGAAAGATAGGACGAGTTAGATCACATTTCTCTGATTGATTATCATCAAGGCAACTCAGGATAGTCCTGCATCCTGCTGCCATAGTTAGTATAAAGTTTACGTAGTGCTTTGATCAGTGCTAAAAGAGATAGCTGAGGCGTGATAATGTAAAACTGAATTGTTTCTTATGCGAATAAGCAAATCCGAGTGTAATTCCGTCTGCATTGTCATGGGTGGCTGGTGAAACTCGATCAGTCATCAAAGCTTTATACATTGCCTTTATCTACACGACACTCGCCGGCCCTCTCAGGTTACCAAGCAACCAGTCACCAAAAAAACCTTCCCCTGTCCTACCTGAAACTGATTGGTGTTTGACTTATATGCTGCAGCAACCAATGAGAGCAGGAGGAGGAGGACTTGCGAGGAAGTGGCCAGGTAACAGTGGAGTTGAATGGTGACATGATATAAACATGACATGTTTGCAAAAAATAAACTGCAGAACTGCATGAACGAGCTCATTCAAAAGGAATGATGACAGATGAGGCTACGAGTAATTAAGTAAAAAAAAGTCAAGTCACTGAGATGCTGCAGCATAAAAAGTGTGTGTGTGTGTGTGTGTGTGTGTGTGTGTGTGTGTGTGTGTGTGTGTGTGTGTGTGTGTGTGTGTGTGTGTGTGTGTGTGTGTGTGTGTGTGTGTGTGTGTGTGTGTGTGTGTGTGTGTGTGTGTGTGTGTGTGTGTGTGTGTGTGTGTGTGTGTGTGTGTGTGTGTGTGTGTGTGTGTGTGTCAACCAACACTGGCTGACAATGGACCTCTGCCTGAAAGAGACCCTCTGAAATATGCATGAGGAAATCCACACCTGTTTCCAGGTAACCGAGGCAGGGATTCTGAACCGTGACGCTGAATTTAGTGTGTGTGTGTATGTATGTACACCTGCGTGGGTGCACGCACGAACAGCACAGCTTCCTAGCTTTTACCTGTTCAGACACTCTGTGGGGACGAAAGCTGCTGTCAACTCTGTTGGCTTGACGAGACAGACATAATCTGAGCAGGAGATACGCCATGAAACAGTGCGGACCTCGGTGCTGAACAGGCTCCCTGAGCTACTGAGAACTTTTATGCATAGAAACAGGTCAAAGCTGGCCCAAGTGAGAGGAGCTGAAGCTGGACGCGTAGACTCGGTGGAGGGTGGACCACAGAGGCGTAAAGAGGTCTTCAAAGGTCTCGCCCTGAGCGTTGAGTATCTGTTTGTGCAAGAATGAATCCAATGTGGAAGATATACAAGAGCAAAGTGCTGAAAACTCTTAACCCTGAGTATGAGGAGGACACTGCTGAAGAGGTACAGAAGTTACAACTTTCTACTGATTCACACAGATACTGTAGATTCAAGTGTCTGAAAGTGGTGTTTGGTATTTAAGTCAGAAGGTTTTGGTCATTTTTCATTCATCTCAGGGTCAGATGAGCTTTCCAGGCTGTTTTTGTGTTCTGTGCAAAAGGAACTTTAAGGCAGAAGTTAGGCCTTAAATACTTCCTCTTGTGTATTTTGGCCATTTTGACTCTACCATCTGAATTATTAACCGATAACATTGTTAAAATTGGCGTGCAGGTCTTCTGTTTCCAGCGTCAAAGATGAAATCCAGTAGCAGATGTGTTCACAGCACCAATAAAGCAGCTTATAACTGACGTACAGTACATCAAGGCAACATTACAAGGAATGTAATCAGTGCGGAAGAGTAACTAAGTATCACATTTAAGTAGTTTGATAGGAATAGAATTTCTACTTCATGCTTTTTTTATGCTTCCGCTTCACTACATTTCAGAGGGAAATATTATACTTTTGAAGCCTCATTACTTCTATCTATGCACTTAACCTACTAGTTACTTTTCAGATTAAGATTTTCTGTTGATGATGTTATAAAACACAACACTTATTGAAGATTAAACCATTGTTTCCCAATCTTTTTGGCTGGACACACATTTCCTCTCGTAAGTTTCTCAGATGGCTTCATTTGAATATTTGTTTGGGGACCATTGTGGTAAAAGTAGCCAATATTTCACCAAAAATGAGAGAAAATATGATAAAAAGTCCAATAAATGGATGCACATTTGTGTAGCTGATCATTTGTTTGTCATCTTCCCTGCTTCGTTAATCATCTTACAATGCCCCAGATATATTTTTCCCCCCCTCTGACTGTAGTTAACTCCCAAAGTGTTTATCAAGTGATTACAATTAGGTCCATCTCCATCTGCTACCAAAGGGAAAAGGCTATAATAAGAATCATTTTTCTCAAATAGGAATTTTAACACCAGACTTTTACTTGTACTGGAGTATTTAACATTGCTGTATTTTAACTTCAGTATCTGACCACATCCACTTCTTCTTCTACTTCCTCTGTTTTTTATGGCCTCATTGCGACACATGTACTCCATCCAAGCTTTGGTACCAACGAAACAGACACATTGTTGCATTGACCCAGATCTCCGGAGGACTCAGAAACTCGATCCTGGACAGGACCTGAACAAACGGATTAGTTGGCATTCCACTGGCTGACTGACATAGACGGACGAGACAGATAGTCATGGCCTCAGCTCAAGGAGTGCTCAGACCAGCCCGCTCGGACAGCTTCGAACTGTGGTCTCTCTCCATACCAGGGCATCTACAGGGATGACACCGAACACTGTGTGTGTTTGGACAGATATTTTCCATCAGGAGGGATGTGCAGAGCAGATATTTGAGTCGACAATGCTCCACGCCTGTGAAACATGAGACAACTAAAGTGCATCACTTTGACCTCATGTCAAAACATATACTAATGTGGAAATACAATTCAAATAATGTCTAACGCTGCCAGCACCTCAGGTTCCAGCAACCAATGTATTTTTATGATTTATACCTTTTAGGTTTTGCTCTGGGTTTTCTACAAGTTGTAGTGTCCACATTATGCACTAGATGGCGACTATTGTTCACAAATCCTGTGCATCTGCTGTGTGGACAGGTAAGGGAACATCCATTTTGTCTTTTTTCTGCTGTTGCAGGTCACAGAGGTGGAGAATGACATGAGTCCTGTACAGGAGGATGAGGGACCCAACGCTGTATCCCAGCTGGCCAAGAAAGTATGTGAACATTGACGGCTGTAGTCTAAAGTTTGGTGTTAAACGTACCACACATCTTCCGTGTTGTGTCAGTAATGAGCAATATTACAATAAGTTGTTGTAAAACCATTCCAAAAGTTTTCCTCTACAAGATTCAGAGGACCATTGTTCCAGCTGATCCTCTGAAACCACCTAAATGTATACCTACTTTGACCTTTGACCCTGTTTGTGTGGTTGGTTGTGTGCTCAGATGCAGGGGGCCGGGACTAAAAGCTGGAACAGGCTATCATCTCTCTTCAACAAAGACGATGAACACCAGCTCCTAGAGGAGACTGAGAGCCCGCCAGTCGCAGACCAGTGAGTGGGAACCTTTGTCTTTTGCTAACATCTGTCCTCTTTCTGCCCCGACAGATGTTGTTTTTGCACCTTGTGGGTTTGTGTCGGTAAAATAGGACTGGTTGTGGAATTATAGGCATCGTTTTATAGTTTACATGTGAGATATTGAGAGTTTAAGGAAGCCCAAATAATGTTGCAGATGAAGTTAAACTATAGTAGCAGAATTTAGCTCACTAGCTGAATGACAAATCGCAGGACTGAGGCTTTGATTTGGTGTGCATCTGGAGAAAATTTGGTTAAAAAGTCAACGTTTCATAAACTTCAAGCTTATATATGACTATTGCAATCACAGCATCTACTGTAGATTACTATATTGAAAGCAGTTGTTCAACATTTTGTCCACGTTTAGTCCACTAAATATGAACATACAGCCAGTAACCTAGCAAAAAAACAACATATTAGCTTAGCTTAGCATGAAGACTAGAAACAGCGTTGTCCAAAGGCAACAATGTCCGTCTTCAGAGCAGTTCTGCCTCTAAGAAATGTTTGTTTGATTTAAAACTGCTATCTGCTTCCTATCAGCACTAGAATAAAATCTAAATTCAGAAAACTTAGGTCACAATGGTGAATTCCAAACCAAAGCACCCACCGATATGTGACTGACTCCAAAAGTTAATCCCTATACTTTCCTAAAGTTCCTCCCTCTACTCTCTACTTTCTCTCAATTCTCAGTCCACTTGCAGTAAAGCCGGAGGAGCCTCCTCGACCCACTAAGCGCACAGCATTCTGGGATAGCTTTGCGGCCAACTGGGCTGCCAAGAAACAGGCGGATGCTGCGGCCGCGGCTGCTGCAGCAAACGAGGCAGCAGCAGGTCAGGGTGAGGAGGGGGCGACAGAGGCCGCAGGGGAGGAGAGCCCGGATGGGCAGATAGCTCAGGGAGAGGAGAGTGAAGGAGGAGGAGGAGGAGGAGGAGGAGGAGGACGGAGCAGCAGCAGCAACAACAGCTTCTCCAAATACGTCTCCCTGGGAGGCGGGAACGAGGAAGCATCCTTTAAGTGGAACTTTGTCACCAGCAAGCTGGCAGAGCTGAAGGCCAAGGGCAACTAGCTGCTCATGATGAATGGATCTGGAGAATATAAACAATATGATGAAGGGGTTAGATGTAGGAGTGGGGAGGAAGTTTAGGAGGAGGCTATATTTTACACAGGAAACTAAACTATACAGCTATTGTAGAAGTCCCTTTTTTTTATAAACTATTGAACACATGCGCCGTCATATATGTCCTTGCACAAAATCACACATCACAATGAACAAAAAAAAGTTACAATAAACCTTTACCTTGCCCTGTTATAGGCCCACAGACTCCTAGCACGCAAATAGAAAATAGTAAAATAAGAATAAAAAGTTCTTTGTTAAATTTTTCAAGAGCAAGGCATTTTATTAAGCACAATGTCATATTTCAAATTAGATCTGCTATGTCACTGGGAGACACAAAGTTAGATCCTAGGAATATACTAATACATACTTTATGTATGCTATCAGAATAAAATGTTTACTTCATAAAGGGGACTTCTAAAATTGCTTGTACTAAAAGAGAGTTATGTGAATTCATAAAAGTCTTGATTATTACTTTGATGAGTCAGGAGTATGATGCATGTCTGCCCACAGAGCTAATAAAATAGTAGTCTCCATACCATCTTGAGATGCAGCATGTAGTTGACAGTGTAGCAGGTGATCGGAGGTAAACGCGACAGATTTACACTTTATCCAGTGTTGAGTTTGGTGTAAATGCTGCTCAATACAGTCCGCTTTCTAGCGCTTGTATGGTGATATCTCCGTTCCCAAAGAGATTTTTAAACCACAAAAAGGCGCCTTCACACCTGTCAGCAAACTTGATCTAATCTGTAGTTTAGCAAAAACCAGATTAAGAGATTAAAGGCAGTGATAGCTGGATTAGTTGAGGATTATCTCACTTAACCTGCGCGGAGGGCAGGGGATTTCAGTGAGGAGATTTGGCAGTGCGGCATAACTATTACATAATATAAGCATTTTTAAACCACTTTTTCTCTCTTTGGACATCAGGAAGGGGAAATGTGCTGCAATCATCTGAAACGTGTGAAACATGAATGTGTGTGTGTGTGTGTGTGTGTGTGTGTGTGTGTGTCGGTGTGTGTGGTGAGCAACTGACATGACGATTTAACCAACTTCCATTTTTTCTGATTGCGACTGAGACCGTGCAACGTGTGAGTTGTTAACATTCCTTATTTTGTGACATGAAAGAAACAAGGCTATATAATTTATTCCAGATTTAGGTTTTTGTCTTGTTGTATGTTTTGTTCTGTGTTGTTTTCTGGTATGCTGTATAATAAAGTCTACTGCACTTAAAGTCCTGGCAAAGTGAATGAGCAAATGCAATTTTGAAAATGTAATTGTAAAACATGCTTTCATCAAGGTACAAGACGGCGTGATGGACCCACAAGACAAATGTAGACGAACGTTTTTGCATGGTGAGGTGGTGAGAGACTGTACCTGAGATGTTTTTACGCAGCTTTAATCCGTAGATTCTTTTCCGACAGGTGTAACTTTAACAAGATGGAACATGTATGTGAAATCAGACAAGAATTATAATTAATATCATTACAGTGAGACAGACTAATGGACCGTCTTGTTTAAAGCCTGATCACAACTCAGTGATTGTGACCTACGATCTGGCTTCATCCCCTCAGCATGTGTTTTGTTCTTGCAGACAACAAAGAGAGCTGGTTCTGATTAATGGTTGAAATGGTGACGGACACAGCAGGCCAGCTCAACTTAACCAGTATGAGAGACCAGAGAGTTGTTCAAACATCAGGGGGGAGTGTTTCAAAAAGTATATTTTTATGACTGCTGATGTGGGTATGTTTCAATCACAGTGAGTGAATTGAAATGCTTCATTGTAACATATTTGCTTTGCTTCTTGACATATAGCACATATTTAAAAAACATAGATGAGTTTTACCTGAAAATCTTGATTCTTGTTTTCAAAAGGTCTTCATTAAATTTTGTTTAATGAGTCACAAACAGCAGGAGTGCTAACAGTGATATATTTGATTTGGCTTTTCTTGTCCCCACGTCGCACTAAAACATCTTGGAAATATCGAGGGCTGAGAACCAGAGGGGCGTAAGTGACATCATGGATGAAAACTATTATTATTTTTTTTAATTTGTATTAAAGCGCTCAGATTGATGAGCTGTTCTTGCTGCCAACAGTACACATGTGAAGTCTAAACCAATCCAGAGATATTAATCAAAAAAAGATCCTGACCCTGAACACACTGAAGTATTTGGGGCCAGAAGGGTGTAAGTGCACTTCAGGAAATAATGTCAAAATATTGTTTATTAACTATATTGTTAACCACGTTTCTAAAGTTTTAATGGTGACTTTTTGTCCAAATGGTACTTACGCCCCTCTGGTTCTCACCCCTCAATACATTAGTGGCTGTACTGACCCTAAACCTTTGTCATTTTCAGTCTTAATCCTGTTTCTGTTCATCGGTTCATGCCCAGAGCCTCTGAGGGTCAAATGTATTGCACCTGTGCTGGTTGACTCCTCAGGCTTTAAAGGAGTAAAGGTGGAGCAGGAGAGTGAAACCAGCTTCCTGCACACACCAAGTCATCTTTGTTCTTTTGAAGCTACTTTTAAATGTGTGTTAAATGTGTGTTAATAACCTATTTGTAGGTTTTGTGGTGTTTCGTTTAGATTGTTTTGGTAGTTTCGGAGGACATGTGCACTTTGCTTTTCTTGAGTTTGGTGTGTGTCTCTGTTTCCCTTTTGTCTGTCTGTGTTGGCTCCTTAAAACAAGTTTAAATTGTGACAAAATCAACAGAAACACCAGAGCGTGATCTTGATCGGTTGATCGGTTGTTCCTCTGACCAGCAGGGGGCTCCCCTTACCTTCTGTAAGAAGAATACAGTATTTGTATTTGTGTTCTGTCTTTTACAGCTTGTCTCTCTGTCCTCCTTTATAGTAGAGACAAAAATATGATAAATTCACTCTTGATAGCACACTGAGCTCTCTTTTCAGTCTCCCGCTTTATTCCCTGTGTTTTTTTCCCTGATCTACACCCATTTCCTCTCTCACTGTGCAGCATTTCCGCAGATACAAAACTGTTTCCTTTTCAATTTTAGGAGCCTTTGTTGACATTTCCATTTGAATTTGACACTACACCCCAATAAAAGGTAAGTATTACGTGAGCAAATGCACCCAAAGCTCGAGTTCATGCTTTTTATAGCTGACCAGCCTCCATTATATCCATGCACTTCCAGTGTCAGTCAGATTTCACTGCTGTCGATGTGGATCCTGTGAAGTTCAGTGAGTCTCAGTAGTTTTGTCCAGACTTCCACAGTTGTCAGCCTTAGTTTGATTCAGAGCAGATCTTCCCCCTCCACTCACAACTCAGTGACTTGCTCAGCTTCTTGGATATATTTATGTAACTCGCCCAGTTTCTGTCAGAAAGCATAAAAAAGCCTGGGAGGTAAATTAATTCCACAAAAGCTGATTTTCATCACAGGAGTGGCTTGCTTGGGAGAAAGCCGACAAACGCTGCCGGCTACTTGATGCTTGTGTGCAGTGCTGAGGTCCATATATTTTTTGACACCCAAGTGAGCAACACTCAGCCGAGATGGGGTTTGTAGAGCATGAAAGCATCAGAAACTGTGTATGAGAAGTCTGTCATGTTTTGAGTAACACAAATGTATCTTTGATGAGCTGCTTCTATCATCAGTGAAACACATTGTTTTGTTTCTCTTCATGTGAAGAGATAAAATAAAACCAAATACAAGTACTCATCTCAGCAGTTTTTCACGTACTTGTACTATATTTTTTATCACGCTGAAATGCTCCATAGAGTTGAGGGGAAGTGTAGAGTCAGGTGATAAGTTAATCGGTACGAGCAACTGTTTCATTTCACATCATTCAGACCATAAAAATTTCAATTAATGCATCTGGATTTTGCTGTTGAGCCACAATTAAAACAGACAATCAAGTTTGATTCCAGGTGGCAAAAAAAAGACCGTTTTCTGGATGAAAATTAGCATTCAAATTTAATAGTTATGCTCAGGATGCCTATTAACTTCTAACTGTTTCACATTGACCAAACCTTTTTGCAAGAGCATCATTGCTGCATCCAGGGCTTAGCACCCCCCCCCAAGAAAGAAACAGTCCGAAGCGTTTTTCCCCTACACCAGAATGTCAGCGCATGCAGCCAAACCATACTCCAGCAAGACTAGTGAAATGGCGGACACAGAGAGTTTGCTGATCAAGTGGGGAGTCAGGACGGTCAAGGATCACACGCCCCGGTGCTGGATTGAGTTGCTACAGCGGCTAACAGAAGGTCTGTCCCCATGCAGAACTGCTGTCCGCTCTTCTTCCAGCGAAGTAGTCTCCTAATGGCCGGTGAGGTGGAAGGACCACGGGGTGCGCTGGCTAGCTGAATCTTGTCTCATTTGTGGTCTGATAAAAAGTAAAATCATCAAATTCAGTGTGTCATATGTCTATTTTCCATACAGCTTCCCATGGGAACGTAGCTGCCGAGGTCAAGGCTTTCATCATTCAGAAGTGGGTGAGGTTTCATCTATGGTCAGTTGTAAAAACTATAGACACGGGCTAAATGTCTCATCTCATCTCATCTCATCTCATCTCATCTTCATCCGCTTATCCGGGGTCGGGTCGCGGGGGCAGCAGCTTTAGCAGAGGTCCCCAAACTTCCCTTTCCCGGGCCACATTAACCAGCTCTAACTGGGGGATCCTGAGGCGTTCCCAGGCCAGTGTGGAGATATAATCTCTCCACCTAGTCCTGGGCTAAATGTTACACAGAATAATTTTTCAAAAAGTGTCTTTAGCATTTAAAAAAATGCTTAACAGGGCCAAACTGTCATCTTCTGTGTGGTGTGTTCCCTTCTTAAAGGACCAGCCATACCTGGTTAGACCTCATCTCATGCAGGACTGTGTAAAACTGTACTTCATTGACATCTGACTTATGGTGCAGACACACTGAAATTTACTCACATGGTGCGGTTGTTAGCATCGGCGAGAGGAAATAGCGTGGGTTTGTAAACACAGCCTGCAGGAGCTAGCACGGCCTGCAGGGTGAAAGCAGCAGTCCACAGATTTCTACAGTGTTTTTTTTTAACTGTTCTTATTTCCGTCACTGTCCTCGAACTCATTACAGCCAAAAAAACAACAATTTTTTTCCAGCAAATGTGTTTCGCCACATTCCACAGAGATGAACAGGAAGGGAAACTCCTTAATGCACTCACGCTCCCACAGACACACACTCCCCCAAAAGTGTCAGGCAAAATTTGTCTTTTGAAACAGGTGCATACATCACCCTGTCTCTCTAAACCAGTGGCCTTTGCCATTTGGCTCACTTTTGGCACTCAAAACACAAGATCCAGCCCCCCCCCCCACACACACACACACCCCTGCACGTAAAAACATTCAGACGTGGTACTTTCTTTTTTCTGCTGATGAATAGCGATGACTAAACTACTTCACACCTTGCCTTGGGCTCTGTTCCAAACACTGTAATTACTTCAAACAAAAGCAGCCCACAAAGCTTTTTATTTCTCTCTGCTGCCTCATCTGGAGATGGTTAGAGAAGATTGTCTTTGGAGGTGAGATTACCTTTGTGGTTATGATGATATGCAGAAATAATACTATTATTAACTATTATGATTAATACTATTAATCATGGCAACAGGTTAATGCTGCAAAGGTGTTCTGGCTTTTCTATCATATATTTCAAGTTAAGTGCACAACTTTAAACACGCTAAAATACACAAGAGCATTAAAATTAGATTTGTAGTATACATAGATGCTTTCCACATCCTTTAGGGAAATTTGGTTATCCACAAAACTTGTTTATTTGTTGCTGAAAAGAAGAAAGAAAAGACATCACATGAGGTCAGTGGGACCATTTTAGAGACACGGTGCAGAATGATGAATTCGGGTCAAGCTACCATGTGATTATGTTGTAAGTTGAAGTTGTATTTCCAGCGTCTGTCCCTTCTTGACTCCTCTTGGCCAACTCGAGTCGTACATTATGCAGCCGAAGTGTCCGGATTGTGCCAGGATTGGGAAAGTCCGTCGTCAAGATTACAGCTCACAGTCTCGAGTTTGTTAAACTTATGAAATAGCATCAGTCGGTGGGCAACATCTATTAAAATAAAACGTCTTTACATCGTCGTCCTCCAGCTTGTTTTGTCTGTAAAATCCGAGATCAGAAGTGAGATGGGGAGATTTTCTGGAAAACAAGAAAGGTGATATTCGACTTCACACCTCTCACACACATTTTTCACATAAAACCCCCCACAGACAGACAGACATGTCTGGTAGCACTCAGGTATGACGACTGCGTCTCAACAGACACGGTGACTCACATACTTACATCTGGAAACAGACCTGCGGGTGCAAAGATGTACACACAAACACTCTGTCTGAAGATTTCTCACCTACAACTGCCACACCTGCTTCAGGCAAAAATGTGGTAACTAGTCTGTGGAAAGCATTCACACACAAACACATACAGTGCAGTCTGAAAATACGAGGGAACGACAGACTATGTAATTGTTTTGTCTCCCTTACAGCACGTTGGACTTGAAATGAGAAAAAAATCCCTGTAAAATGATTCTAGGAATACAAATCAATGTTCTTCTTAACTTGCCAAGTCAGCTGATCTCAATTAAACTGAACATTTCACCTGCTAAACAAAAACAAAAGTTTCTCAAAATGCAAAAAGAAGTGAAGATGGCAGCAGTACTGGGCTGTTAGAGCAGCACAACGCAACAAGATAGCTATTGATATGAATTGAGAGGTCACTGTCAGCCTGGACCTTTCTGTGTGGAGTTTGCATGTTCTCCCTGTGTCTGCGTGGGTTTTCTCCGGGTACTCCAGTTTCCTCCCACAATCCAAAGACGTGCACGTGTTAGGTTAATTGATGACTCTTAATTGCCCTTAGGTGTGAATGGTTGTCTGTCTCTGTTCGTCTCTATGTGCCCCGTGATAGACTGGCGTCCTGTCCAGGGTGTACCCCGCCTCACGCCCGATGTCAGCTGGGATCGGCTCCAGCCCCCGACCCCGGGATAAGCGGTTGAAGATGAATGAATGAATGAAGTTTGGTATAAATCCCACGCGGGGTCGTACCCATATCCGCAGTAGGTCTCTAAGGTGAACAACCTCTGGGATGTTAGATCAAGGTAGACTTCTCAGCACAGTAAATGCAATTTTCCTACTGCTTACAGACCTGCACCTAAGACATAAATATTGTACATGTGATCTCATACAGTCTCAACATGCAACAGGCTATTCCTGACATCTAATCCTGAGGAAAAAAACAAACTTGTGGAGCTTCTTGTTTGTGCTATGGAGCAATGTTTTTGTGTAATGTATTTCCATGTCTTTTTTTCTTTATTGTAAAGCATGTCGAGGTGATAAATAAATAAAGTGAAATGTTTACAAGGCTCAATCCACAGAGAAATGCACACAGTGCGTATTCTGAAACTGTCTCTGAACGAGTCGTCAGGGCCTCTGTACGTTGTGATGTCACAACTACACTATATATAGGTAGAAAGTGCTGCTACAGTGCCGTTACAGTCATTCCCCGGCTGCAGATGTGGAAGACCTGGAAACACGGTCCAATCAGAGCAGACTGGGCTTTTTCTGGAGGGGCCTTAAAGAGACAGGGGCTAAAACAGAGAGTTTCAGACAGAGGGTGAATACAGGTATATTTAGACAGACAGAATGAAAAAGATAAAGTGTATTTAATATGATAAACATGTTCTAATAAAACACAAATATACAAATGAACCTCCCTTTAAGAGTGGGTCCATTATGTTTAAAAAAAATGTGACAATGCACCGACATAGACAAGGTAGGAAAAGACTGCTGGACCGGCAAAAATGTATGTAAATAATGTAGATTTTTTATTTTTAAACTTCTAAAAATTTGCTTTACCACTGTTTTATGCAGAGAGATAAGTGTTTTGTGTAACATTTTAATTAGACAATGTGTTTTGGTGAGTAACAGTGAATGCAAAAAACTCCCCAGGGCTGATTCAACATGGCTCCTAGACTTATCTTGAATAGTCTTATTTGCTTCCATTCTAATACTAAGCTCAACATCATTAACTGGGCTACATGTAGTATTTCAAAGCTTTATCCATTTGTGTTGTAAATCATTACATCTAGTAGAGTTAACAAGCAATTCACCCACAGAATATGAAATATCCCCAGGCGCTGCTAAACTTCTTCTTTATTACAGTCATTACACTAATGTCCTGAATGTAGCGCGGTCACATCTGAGTGACTGGACGTTTTGGAGTTACTGCACAGAGGTCATATTTTCAGGCGGGGGAGTGTGAGAGATTAGCTGTAACTTTGCACCAGACAACACTCTGATAGTTTTATCAGCTAAAAGCAGGAGATCCCCAAAACAAACACGTCGCCGAAGCAGTCGCCAGGATTAATCTCCAGTGTTTGCAGTAATACGTCTGCGGAGATAAGAAGGGGGCAATTTGATTTCTTTTTCTTTCTTTTTTTTTAGCAAGTCTAACTGTGCTGGGTTATTATGACCTCTGTCTCGCAACCTGTGGCCTTGTTAAGCCTCGAGAGATAATGTGCGGATCCCTGTGAAAGTCGGGTTTAATTTAATGAAACGCTTGTCACTCGGACACAGGATGTTTAATCCTCAAATATGTTGCTAGTTTGAAGTTACAAAGCTTAAAATATGTCTCAACGACCACACATAATGCTTATTAATTGTCAGTGAATATGTTTGAGAGTTTTCCATAAAATGTGAATAAAATCAGTGTTTTGTTGCTTTTTGAAAGGAAAAGCAAGCGTAAGTGGAATGGCTCTAGAGCCTCTGAAAGGTTTTATAGTGTTTTAAAGCACAATGGAGGCTTGAAGGTGAATTATGGAAGGTGGAGGACCCCCGATCCTCAATCCCTCATCTCGTGTTAAGGAGGTTCTCACAGGGCGTTTCATCCTTCTAATCTACAGGCTCAATCTCAGTTTTGTGTTCTCGTGGCTCTTTAGGAACGGATTTGGGACCCCCTTTGATAAGTAAACCTGCCTCCTGTACCCCCTCTTTTTCCCAGAAGAGGGGTAATCTCTCTGCTAAACCACCCCCTCTGGCTATCGAAAACACAAATACGCACAGGCACAGGCACGCAAACACAGAAACACACACACAAACACCCCCACACCCCCACCCCCACCCATCATCTATCCCCATCGCTGTTGAAATCGGATCACCCACCTCCAAATGTAGGTCTGCGTCTGTCTGCTGTAAATAGATTGATTTTTCTACAGCTATTGACACTCTAACAAGAGCTCAGGGCTTAACGGATTGTCCTATGACCGCAAGTCAATACATTTTCCTTTCCAATATGTGTGTGTTTTTGCCCAGTTCACGTTTGTATGTGTTGGTTGTATTGATTGTATTGATAGGGGCAACCTACCCAGAGGAGCGCTGAGCCCGTAGAATATGAGCCTTGGTATTTCCATACATGACACAGAAAATATAACTGAGCAGCTGAGATGTTTCTGACTCCGAAATTATAGTTTGTAGAGTTATTTTTAAGGGAGCGATATGCCAGAAGGTTACAGTTCTTCATCAATCAAACTGCTTTTCAAAGCTGGATTGTCAGGCTGCTACTGGTCGTCATGGTCGCTCCGACAATAAAAGTGGTGGCGTGCGCGTGATATCTTTACGTTGTGTATTCTCGTATCATAGTTGCTGGAATGCTAATCGATTCTTTAGCCTTCCACAGAGTCTCTGTCCGGATCAAGTTACTGTTGCTACAGCTGTTAAGGGTCGTTGTTCTTTGCTTTTGCTCCCGACCTGCAGCTACAACCTCTAAGCTTAAACACACACACACACAGAAACACACACATATACGCACACAGAGCTCACCGTGAGAACCCACTGACTCCAACAAGACACTGAGAGAAGGCATTCGGACTCTGGTCTCCTCTACTGTATTTATACTGATATGAGTTTCAAAATCTATAAAAAGTACAAGGTATAGGAAAAGTCTCTTGTTTGCAGAAGTTGACGTTGTAGGACCAAAAGTATACCAAGTCAAAGGTTCTGGGTTTGCTTTTTTATTGTCGAAGACGTTTTACCATCGGAGATTGGTTTTGGTGCAACGCAATTCCTGCTTTAAAAGCCTTCGTATGCTTTAAGGGATACTTTACCCGATTTATTCCAGGTCAGTGTCATCATGAGTGGTATCGAACTCCAAGCAAAATAACAAATAAGCCTATTTTCCAAAACGTCAAACTATTCCTTTTAAAGGTTTCTCACAAGCTCTCTTTTCTCATTCTTCATGCAACGACTTCTGTCAAGTTTCTTGTGTACAACCAAGTGCATCACCATACAAGTCTTGCAGGAGAGGCTGTCTGAAAGAGCGCTCTTATCGCCATTTGTACAGTTAATTGTGTTCAAACAAGGACACGTAAAAGATGAGTTTGTGACGGCAGAATGACACAGACCTCGTTCGTTTTAAGCATTGTAAATCCTTCAAGGTTTCAAAGAAAATAATCACACTATTCACATTCACATTTTATCAAACTGTTGTTTTTGTCATGTTATGAATACTGTACACAAGTACTCAAACATAATGTGAATAGTATGAGACAAAAAACAAGGCATCAACCAATCGCAATGTACCTATGAGAGGCTCCAGAGTCTGAACCAAGACGGCAAACTTTATCAACCTACTCCTTTCGAGTCCAAATAGATCTCCCTCTCCTGTTCTTACCTTTCCAACTAAATGCTCAAAAACAACTCAGATGCAGCCCCAGCATCCCCAGAAGGACCTGAGGTAGATGAGTAGGCGCCAATCTATTCAAACCTTTGGCTGAACATGTGAAATATTAGCAGGCGATTGTTTCACATTTTTGTGTAGTTTATTCGTCAAGTCATCGGTGTCGAAAAGCCTTACCAGATGCATCTTTAATCCAAGAAACGTAAGGGAATAAAGAAAAGAAATGATATGTGCAGGTTTATTTCACCACACAGCCCTCCTACACCACAGCCCGATCATGCATCCATGCCCAGCAAATCGAGCCTGGAGGGAGCAGTGGCCCGTAACATAACTAGTAAAGTCGGAAATTACACATTGATGCACAGCTGGAGACTTCACTGCTCCTGTTTCTCATCATGTATGATCAGTGCAGGTATGGAGACACGCAGGGTCGGAGCGTAACAGAGCAGACATCTATTCACAGCTACACAAGCCCCTATGGCTCGTCTTACCCTTCTCTTCCTCCGTTCCTGCAGGAGCCATGCATACCCCCGTCCTGCCTGTCATCAAGATGTCATTAAGGCCTCTCCGTCTCTCCTTCGGCTGGTCATTCTTTTGCGTTTCCCCCCTAAAACAAATTCCTCTGCTCTTTTGCATGCTGCTTCTCTTTGGAGTCGTCGTCCTTCTGTGCGTCTCTATTTCTGACATGGGAATCCGTGGTGTCTCAGCGTGTCTGTGAGGAGATTTTGCGGAGTAGACAGTGTCACTTGATAAAATAAATAAATGAAAATAAAATAAATAAATAAATGAAATATGTGTTTTAAAAAAGATTGTTAAAACAGTAGCTCAGTCCATATGTGACTTGGCTGTGAACTGGAGGGTTGCTGGTTCGAGTCCCTGTGTGGACCATGAATGGAGTGTGGACTGGTGGCTGGAGAGGTGCCAGTTCATCTCCTGGGCACTGCCGAGGTGCTGTTGAGCAAGGCCCCGAACCCCCAACTGCTCGGGGCACCGGTCCACTGGCAGCCCCCTCGCTCTGACATCTCTCAATTAATTGCATGTATATAGGTTCTGTTTGTGCGTGTGTGTATTTCGGGCATGTGTGTGTGTAACATGAATGATAACAGAGTGAAAAAATGTAATTTCCCTTGCGGGATAAATAAAAGGAATTCTTCTTCTTCTTTGACATAATTTCATATTTGAAGATCATGCACTGGCCATTTCTTGACAACTAAACTAAATTATGTTTGCAAAGAATATACACAGTTACGAATATGCATATATGTAACTACAGTCGTACAATATGTATTATTTATAATATTATGTTGTATCATAAGTCCCCACCACAGGTTTAACTTTGTGTCTGTGCAGGTGGAGATTACACAAAGCCCAATGCTTTCATTCAACTCCTGAGCTCCTTTAATGGAGAGAGTAATTGTTCCTTTCGAGGACCTCTCCACCTGTGTGAGTGACACACTAATTGGCCAATTAGACACCTGGATCACTCACGCTTAAAACCTCTTTGAGGAGACACCACTGTCCCAGAGCATGACCCAGTCCTCAAGCTGGATGTCAGATAAAAGCACCACATCATGTTTTAGACAATTCAGTCTCAGCTGTGGCCTTTACTCCTGCACTTTGAAGATGTTGCAGAGCTCCTTGTATCGCCTGAGGCAGAGAACGGCAAACTGCTTTACAAAAGAGAGCCGGCTCCTTTCTGTGTTTCTATGATAAGGTTTTCTGTTTAGTTTGTTTACATAAAGGCTACATTCAGGTAACAAGCATTACATTTTTGTCCTTTTGTGACACAAAAGTCAGATCTGGGACACTTTCATATGTGGTCCTAAATCCGAAACAGATATTAGTCATGTCTAATGACTCAAGTCATATCTGAAATCATGTGTGTTATTCCCCAACATGCTTCACTGAGCAGGTGCAGCTCACTGTATAGATGAGAGTAACACGAGGCCACAGCCCCATTCTGGTGAAAACAAACTGCCGGCTTTGACTGGTGGTAAATCCACCGTATTATGTCTTGATTTTGCCTATTTTAGGTTTCGGGTCGGTTAACGTAAAATAGGTGGAATGGGGAATGGGGGCGTGGCCTCCTGTGCTACTCTCATCTATTCCACCTAGTCCCGCCCTACTTTACTGTGATTGGCTAATACATGTTGCCTCGACGTGTCTTTCTGATTGGATGCCATGCGGATAAGATCGACAAATCTGTTTTAGCCAAGCTAGCTCGCTAACTAGCTTGCTCATTCCACCATACTTCCATGCTTTAATTGTCACAAAAAAGTGCCAAACTAAGTACATTCATCAGACGATAGCAATGTGCTTTTCTACACTGTTGCAAGCGTGTTTTGATGAAGCATTACATTGTTAGATTTTACTCAATTAGCAGCTAGCTAGTTAGCTAGTTCCACTCTGCTTCAATGCTAAACTTTTTACAAAAAAAAAGCAGAACTGCGAGAGGACTGCAGAGATGGACCTTCAGTTAACGGCTGTTGCCCGAGCTGCGTTAGCGGTGATAGCCTCGACATGCCTGTGACATTTTTTGTTGTTGTTCCAACGCATGTATGGAGTATGACCATATTGGTTGCGTGTGAGGTGTTTCAGAGCAGAGCGAGGGGTAGGTGCATGAATGTGAACAGCAGTAAAAAAGATTGGATCTGGGAAAATAATTGGAATTGAGCGTTAAGCCCTGTGAAGTGAACGTAGCCCCACAGAACGACTTTGTTTGATTTATTGTGCTTGTTTGCTCTAACTTCTTTCTGCCTACAGTGAATAAAGTGATCACAAAAATGGAGACTCGACTTTTACATAACTCAAATATTCTGCAGTATGTTACGTCATGGAGCTGCATTCCTCAGGATCTTGGCAATAAGTCAGGAGAGCTCATGCTGATGCACTGAAGAATGTAATTAGAGGAAACAGACTGTACTGGGTCAGCATGCAGTTCACATGTTAAATGTTGAGAGATGATTTGTTTTCAAGTCTCTTATCTGTCAGGTGAGATCAGCATTGTGGACATAATTACTTGGTGAATTTATTCTTGCATTTAATGTTCACACTTTTTAAAAAATTAAATGTAATGCAAGTCTGTTGCTTTGCTTTTGCACCAATACATACTGTAAGCAATACTGTTTATTGTAAATAATGATATTTACATTGCAGGTAACTAATCAAACAAATGGGTCAGAGTTATGGTTAAAGTGTTACTGAGAGATACTGTAGGCAGAGATAGTCAAGTGACACTTTAAGAAAACAAACTATTAATGACATAATAGCAGCAAAAACAAGAATTGAAAAACTAACATAAATAGCTTTAATCTAATGTGATACCTCCAACACGTTTATGATTGACGGGTGTTCTCCTGTACGATACAATTAGCCCCCACAGAGGATGATATGTCAGGTGGGGATCCTCTGTGGTTTTAGTGGGGCTGTCATTGGCCAAATCCTTAGGGGAGGTCCTGCCCAGCGTGGCGCCACGGCGATGGGCCTTTCCTCGCCCTTGTGGTTAAATTGACTGGGGTTAAATTAGGAAAAGCTAACCCCAGAACTGTGGTGGAGACGAAGGCGAGGTCAAACGCTCTGGTGTGCTTTGATGATGGTGGAGGTTGGAGAGAGCAGCAGACTCTTCATCTGCAGCCTGAAAGGACGGATCAAGTGCTGCTGGTCATTAATGTGTGCCCTGCTGTAACATACATATGCAGATCCTCTCATTCATGTGCATGTGGCTGAGAGGGACATGTAAATGTCACCATTCACTCTTGTGTGTGTCATGTGCAAACGGTTGGCTGCATCTTTTCAACTAACCCTCCACAGTGCCACAGCTTGACCCCCGCTCTGTGAGAATGCATGGGAGTTTTGTCTCCTGTCATCAGCGCTGGAGAAAAGTCTGTCTGCGCAAGTTAATATTCTGGGAGAGGAGGAAACCTTTTTCAACCCGTTCTGGCTTATATTTCCTTTAATCTGTCACAATAGTCTTGGGCGACATTGCAGCAACGAAGCCACGGATGCAGCGACGATGCCCTTGCAAAACAGATTCTGAATGTAGGCTGAAAGAAGCAGCCAATGGGAGGCTTTAACCCAACAGTCTACATCCAGTGAGTCAGACTAGTTGGCAAATGACTATTCAATGAATAACTCCACCTTTGGATTTCTCCTCATCTTCATAATAATCAACAAAAGTGTGTGCCACCGTCATCAATTCAGACGACAAAATGGTCAGTCACCAGCCAGAAACGAGAAAACTTCTTTTGTTGACTTCTGTGCGAAATGAAAGACCTGTTGTCTAAAGAAGAACTGAGAATTTCAGATGAAAATTTGCATGTGCAGGATTGGAGTGGGGTCAGAGACATGAGGAGCAGACAGTGATTTACTCTGCAGTGCTGGCTCTTTTTGGTGTCTGCATATCTTCTATTACTCTCTCCGGAGCCTGAAGGCAGAAGTCTAAGCCAGGACTCAGTCTGTCTACACTGGAGTTGAGCTCAGAATTCACCGCAGAATGATGTGGTTTGACGTGATTCAAGTAAAGTTTGAATGCAGTTTATGTTTTACACATTAAAGTTTGATTAGATTTTTTAATTGGCATTTGGGAAAAACACAACGCCACATCCATATTGCAATGAACTCTGGGTCCTTAAATCAGTGAAGTACGCACCCTCTTTCTGGAAGTCTGCAGAAAGTGTGCTTGAGGCCTCTCGATGACAGGAGGAATTGGGGATTTGGACAGCCCTTCACGAACACGCCCGTAAAGTCTGCGAGTCTGCAAGTGCAGTGAAGTCCGGACATATGGATTGAACCTCAATGTTAAAGTGAACTATACCTACATATATTATAACAAATTACTGCTGCTTCCTTTGAAATCCATGCTACAAATCCATTGTGCTGACCTGAAGATAAGTGCGTGGTTTGAGGATTTTACCGTCCCTGAAGGCTTGCGCGAGGAGGAGGTGCTGAGGGAGACTATTTGAAGTTGCGGATGATTTGTCTTTTAAAACATACATTTTCCCAAACAAATTTAACTGGCTGTGGAACACATCAAAGCTGCCATCTAAAAAAGAAAAGGCCTGTCATTGGTTGTACCCGGGCCATGTTGTGAACATATGGCCCCAGGAGACGCTCTTACCCTGTTTGGGGAAAACATCAAGACCTGAGAGTGAAAGAGAGTAAACGAAAACCATAGGGGGGCAATAAAGTGACCAATAAAGTGACTGTATCGAGGAGTTTGGGTTATGAACTCTGTGCCCTCGTGGGAGTCGAATATCACAGCCGAAGAAGTGTGGATGAATGTTTTCTTGGATACTGACGGAGAGCGAGGGCCAGCTGTCGACCTGATGTTTTCTTGTTCCCACACGACTGGGAATAGATCTGACTATGTGATTAGGCTGCTTTCTCACTACAGTGCTTCCACAGTGAAAAACACGCAGCAGAACTGTTACTGTTGAAGTGAAGACGACAGATTTGGATACAAAATGTAATCATTTTCAACTTTCAACTTCAATTCTTTGAAGAGAGTAGAAAACCTTCATTTTTGGAGATCTGCACACTCCCATGTTTTTGGACTCTGTTAGGGTGCCATGTCAGCTGGTAATCATAGAGTCCATCTGCTCTAACAGCAACTTTACAAGTTTGAATCCTGAGTCATCAAGTCACACAGCTATCAGACAGTATTTGCAGATAGAAAGGCGTAAATTGCATTGTCGTCGGTGTATGTTTCATTGGTCACCCCAATTCAAACTGGCTCCTTGTTTAAAATATTTAATTTTGTCACAATGAACTGATGGGATACCAGAGCAAATTAAATTTAGTGCATAGTCAAAATACTGGTTTGCAACCAAAGGAAAACTGACTTTGATCACTCTCGCCACCCTGTTCACCAGCACCATCATCTAACTGGTTAAAGATGTCGTGTGGCCGACTGTGGATTTTTTGATTTACCCCTATAGTTTTACCATAAACCTGTTTACTTCTTGTCATGAGAAACATCTGTTCTCAAACTTCTCCAACGAGTGTGGATATGTTTTAGGAATAAACCTGTTTGGGCAGAGTGCCATCTTCTCACAGTAGGAGAAACAAATCTGACTTGTTTTGTGGTATTCTGCTAAAACAGTCCTATAGTTTTTTGAACAATGACTTTTATACTGGTAATTTGTATGTCATAAAACAGCAGATAACCTTATTAAACAGTCTTAAAGATGATGCTGCATATAAGTCTCATATCACTATATGTCTTTGACTTCTCTAACATTCTTCAAAACACATCTAAAACAATTCACCACAAGATCTTTGCTAATTTGTTTGTTAAAATCTTCTTATTCTTCTTCACCAAATGGGAAGGATACAGTATCCAGATGGGTTACATTGTTTGAAATATACTTTACAGTGAGAATTTCCCTCTTTCTCATAGCAAAACTTGCAGTAACCGTGCTAATCTGCCCTCCGAGCAGGTGTAAACAGACACTGAGGAATATTTGCAGCTAGATCTTGGCCCAGCTATCCAAAACACTGGACTTGTCACAGCAAAGAACATTAATTTCTCTTTCCTGTCACAATAAATACAAGTCTCAGGATAGCAAGTTATACGGTGGCTGCTCAAAAGATGTCAGATGGTTTTATGATCATAATAAGACAGAACATTTAATCCCATTCATATTTCTTCTGCTATATCAGCGACAGTGCAAACGAGGAATCAGTCAGACTATAGTTGTACATCAGATGTTTATTTGGATATTGGGTTTCAGTCACTCGTTATAAAGAAATTATATTCCAGAATAAAAGCTTCTGCCCTGCCAATACCATAGACTGTAGAAAAGATGGATGGAGCCTCTACGTCAACTTGAGAGAACTTGATCCAACCATACTAGCCTACGGGAGTCGAGTGACTTTGACTCCGCCTCATTTCCTCTAGGCAAAAAAGGGCACTGATGTGACGTTGGGGGGAGGGAGATACGTCCATCTGGGTACCAGGCCTTAAATAGGTTTAATTATGCTGTAAAAACTGGCTATTAACATCGGGATCAATGAGAAATTGCTCTATTATGAAGCCTGCCCCTAATGGACACTCTGAGAACTGCACTTTTTGGCACTTCAACCAGTGGTAGTAGTGGATAAACCAGGAAGTTGCTGTGGTGGGGGCTTGGTCAATATATGCACAACAGATTCAGTCAGATTGAGTATTCCTACTCAAGAAACCTCATTTAAAAAGATTGAATCATATATTCTACTCATACTGCTTTGTTTTATGCATATTTCTACGCGTGTTTAGCCCTGTAGTGAATACAGTCTTCACAGCAACAATGAAAAAATAAATGAAATTAGAAATATTTTATATTTTCAGACAAGAATCGAAACTTCAGAGATTTCAGTATGAAAACACACACAAACGAGTCAGGGAAAACTCTCAGATATATATTAAATTGTGATTTATTTACAATATGTGCATATATATTGCATAACATGATGCATAGTCAAAATATGTGTTATGACTAAGATAACCACGTCAGTTGATAAATGATTCAGTCAATTCTCATAATTATGTTGGGTTGTTCAGTTAGATGGATTATTAAAGCAGCAGTAGAAGCAAATAAGCAGAGAGAATACACAGTTATTCTAGATATGATAAGAGTTATGAAAGTTTATGGATGCTGCTACATGAAGGGATGTTTTATGACTATTTGATTAATTTGACTATTTGAAATTCGACTATTTCTGGCAGTTTAATCTATTTCTTTAATCATTTTGGGGGGTAAAAGTTCAAGAAGCAGTCAGTTATTAATTTTTCTGCAGTATTTTACCAATGCTAATTCAGTGAGAAAGGAAAAAGCTGACAGCTAAGCCTCTTGATAACTTTGGGTTTCGCTGTTAATCTGTGTAATAAACTACAGGGCTAAAAACATAATGGTTCCATTAATGTATTCATACCAATGTGAACTCTTTCTTGCGGCAGCAGGGGTTAAAGTAAACTACCGTATTTAACCTCTTAAACACCTAAACCAGGAAACTGTCAACAGCTGGACATATACCGTATATATAAAATATATTTCAACATTCAGTTTCAGTACAGCCCAGCTGCAGTCAATCCCTGCCGTTGTTCAACAATGAGGGTCAACTGACCTCACTGCTCACTGAGGATTAAAACACATAAAACTCTTGTCTCCTTTTCGTGTAAGTTTCAGTTGGGGTTGAACCCGAGCCCCTCCGGCAATCCCACCGTTGTTCTGCTGTAGTCTCTTGTGACGTCAGATGGTTATTTGAAGAGGGTCCGTGGCTCCTGGTCAGGTTTCTCTCGGGCCCCAGGCTCAGCCCATCTCCCTGACCCCCCTGGATGCGGAGGTCACGCATGTGAATGAAAAAGGGCCACTCCTCTGATTTATGACCTGACGCAGCTATAGGATACCTTCAGCTCAGGGGTGGTTTTTGTTAAGGAGGTGGGGGTACACCAAAGCAGATTCCCCCTGCACCTCCTGCCAACGTTGGTTTAAGATTTCAGCCGTTTAGGGGGAGAAGCCTGGTATTCAGAGTCAAAGGGGGGGAAAGAGCTGAAATTGCTTTGTGCTGTGTTTGGACAATAAGCAGATGAAACACAGTTGGTTCCTTTCTGATTGATTTTCTGATAGGCTGCAGTCCCAGATGTGAACCAGCTGTTGGATTTTGGGAAAACCGTTACATAACTGAGTTGACTGCGTATGTTTCTGGATCATTCCAGCCATTCCTTGGATTCACTTATGAGGATTTTATTTTCGTCTCTCAGTTGCGACGGTGTTAAATCAAATCACGTTCTGGTGCCCTCTCCCACTCTTGATTCAACAGGGCATGCAACAGGGTCTGACAGGGAATTTTACAGACGCTCCCCACTGAAGGCACAGCTTGTTGCTCTCATACACAATTTCATTTTGAATTATAACAGTTATAACAGTTCCCACATCTGAACAGCAGGTGAAATTACTGTACAGTAATATTCAAATAATGCAACACTTTAGCTTCTAGTGTCACACCTCGTCAAGTAAGGTTCCTCATGTTTCACGTCCTGTGTTTCCTGTTTCATTTTGGGTTGCTTCACTTCCTGCCCTCCTGTGTTTACCACCTGTGTGATTACCTGCCCCGCCCTAATGAGTTACACCTGGGTCTCATTGTCTCCCCTTCCCTCAGTGTCATTTTGTTGTTTCTTCCTGACTGCTTTCAAGCCATTCCCTTCGTGTGAGATTTTTTTTTGTTTTGTTATCGACCTTGTTTTTGGCCTGCCATATCTGCTCCTGCGTGCCTCTGCCTTATCTGGTTGCCTGCCAGTGTTCCTACTCTGCTTAATTGAACTAACTGAGTTTTAAACTGCGTCTGTGTGTTGGGTCCGCATCTGAGTCCTGGTTCATTGTCTAATATTGTGCACAAACAAGTCATCAGACAGACATCAATAAAACTAGGCATTTGTAATTTTCTGCCATACATTTGCATCCTGGAGCCCTCTTTGCACCAATCGTGTGTGGGTCCTTACGTTTTTCTTCTTTATTGCAATGTGGGACAGTAGTGCAAGCCACTTCATTATGCATACTGACATCTTCATTTTTCCGTTTAGTGTTTAGGTACTCCATACGAAAAATCCCCAAGTAGTATCGTATGTAACTAGGACATAGCTCTTGTCCTCACCTGTAACTTCAGTTTCAGGCCACCCCTGCTACAACGTCCCCCATGCTTTTAGCTTTTTGATGTGTCTGATTAAACTGTGCCTTAATAACAGACGTAATTGGATATCGTGTTTCATTCTTGTACTGGTGCATCATACTGCCCATTGTGCTAGTTTTGTGTGTTCAGCTTCTCTGTCCCTGAGTCATGAACCCAGCGTCTCTCAAGCGTAGACATCCACAGTCTGCTGAAGTTGCTGGCGCAGAAGAACTAGGACAGATTTGACACACTTCACAACCCATGCTAACTCTGACACACATTATTGCTTCTCAAAGCACAGAGGAAAGAATCCCAGCTACAAATGCATCGTAGTTTGAGGCCACTCAGACGCAGATTGATGGTATTTGACTTGAGTTGTTGTCAAACAGCTGGATTGGAGTTTTTTTTTTTATCCCAAAAGAAATTCATGTGTTGCCTGCCTTTTGTGACAGAAAAAACCTTGCTTGACTTGACAGTTGCCAGAAGCGTTCAAGACCAAAGTGAATTTAAAACTCCGGGCAAGAAGGGAATCACATTTTCATTTGTTGCCCTGAATAAGTCTGTCATGCTTGTGTGGTTGAAAGAAAACAAAATGAACAGAGTAAACCCACAAATGCTTGTATTAAAATGTATCTTTGTTCATCGGTGGGTTATTGAATTGCTCAGAAAAGTTTTGTGAAGTTTCAGGAGTTGCTTTATTCAGTTAATCCAGTTTGTGAAGCCAGAACTGGGTCAGAACTTTGCTGGACAGGATTCGCTGGGGGGGGAAAGTGTAATGCAGGAGGTCTTCTGAACCCCTGTGGTGATATTTTAATGTGAGTGGAAAACCACATCAGCAACATCAAAGCCTGGAGATGTGGATTCCTGCCAGTTTGTCATCCACTTTTCAAACTACCAGGCATTTAATGCAAGCACGGCAAAAAATTTAAACAGGTACACCAGCTCGACTTTCACCCAAAAAGCTATACACTAAACCAACCTAAACCACGTCAGCCCTGTAATAATACAAATCTGAATTGTCCTCTACACTACCAGCTGTTGTCTGTTTATTTCCAGGCAGACTGGGGAAGAAAAGGCCAAACCCAAAACATGACCATATGTTTAAACCTTGTCCTATGAACCCAAAACAGGATGTCACAGCAGGCCCTCCGGTCAGAGTAACTGACATAGACACAGAAGCACAGGAGGGCTATTGTTTTCTTCTGCTTTGGAAAAGACAAAACGAGGGAACGGGAAGTGTGGTTAGGGGATGGAGCTATTGGATGTGTGTGCTTATGTGTGTAGTTACACTGTATGTGTTGCTGTTAGAGATTTAAAGACTTAAGAGCTGTCTGGAGAAACAACCCAGCTAGCAGAATTTTCTTCAGCGTCTGCATAAAAGAGCTGGGAATGTGTCCGACGATTGTATCCTTAAATGTCCTAAAACCATTTTCTTCTTTAAAGGAAAAGTCCCTCTTTACATAGAAGTCAAACATTTTTCCCTTTGTGAATTTTAAATCTGTCCTCCAGCTGAACAGTGGATGAAGTCATCTTCAGAAAAACCCCGGAGCTGCTTTATGTTCCAGTGTTTGCATACTGTCATACTTCACCAGAAATAGTATGCAGTTCACGTTTGACTATTGGTTGCATACTAAGGTTCAGCCCTGTGAGACCATCCTGATCTTGCAAGCTCCATTGTATTTTACTCGCAGATCAGTCTGGTAACGCGTGACGGAGAAAATTTGGAGCCGTTTGCCAAACGAACGTCCAATCAGCGTTTGTTTTGAGATGGAGTTAAGTGTGACGCAACAAGAAGTGACTGTTTAGTATAAACAACATGGCGGCTTCCACGGATTAGATGAGCGCAGCTATTTAGCAAGTTTTATCAGAATTAGACACTATTCCTTCTCTGAGGAAAAGATCCAAATATCCTTAACCAGCGTGTTGTTTGCCTCGACGCTCTGTTAGTACATCATATGCTTCGTTGATCTGATTGGTTGATTTGGCCTGTCTATCAACAACATAGGTGGTGATAGGCAGATGGTTTATCCAATCAGCAACCAGTATCCCCCCCCCCCTTCCCAAAAGATCTCTAAGTTTCCAGATGGATATGCTGAGCCAATGCGAATCATGTGAATCAATCCATCTGGCGGAGTCAGGTAACTAAGGTTACGGAGGTACTGAAAACATACTGTTTTATCCTACTGAATATCATGCTAGTATGGACACAACAAAAGAGTCATGGGCCAGGACTAGTAACTTCCTGGAGTTTCTACTGGTTGCCTTAAACAAATGAGATATGACATGTTAATTTGTGCGCTTGCTGGTACGTGGATTGTGTTCTTTGTTGTCTTTGGACAGAGCCAAGCTAACCGTTTCTTTGCTTAGCTAATCGCCTACTGGCCATAGCTCCGTATTTGTCGCACAGATGTGTCAGTGGTATTAATATTGTCATTAACTTTCAGCAAAAAAGTGAATACACATATTCCCACATATCTTAAAACAAAAAATAAAAGCCAGCCACCACACTGACAACAAATAGACCAACTCCAAAGTGTCACCTGATATTTTCACTTCAAGATTCAAGCTCTGAGACTGGGAGGGCTAAAAATAAAATACTTCTAGCCTAGTTTTTTTCCCCTAGAGATTCAACTACACTGTGTGGAAACAAAAGCTGACTCAGGTCTCAGAAGGAGAGTAGAGACAAAGAGTGTCAGGAGGAGTCTGCAGACAGGGTGGAGGGTCAGCTCTCGGACGGCGTAGACATAGCATCGGGCCACACAGAGGCCTCCTTGTCTATAAACACAACCTGTTGCAACTCACTCAAGAGCATACCGTGCAGGGAATGCTAAAAGGATTAGCGCGTAGCCACTTGAGATAATGTGAAAAATGAGACGTGATGTGGTGGAGGGAGGCAACAAAGAGTCAAGGACGAGACAGCGTCACAACACTGGACTCAGTCGACCGTAACCCTCTAAGAAGATTAGAGAACAACACACACAGCTTTTTCTCTATGTTTTCACATTGACTGCTGTAATGTTATGTGATATAGATTAAGTATTTAACTG
Organism: Echiichthys vipera; assembly: GCF_963691815.1. NCBI lineage: Eukaryota > Metazoa > Chordata > Actinopteri > Perciformes > Trachinidae > Echiichthys > Echiichthys vipera. The sequence continues at coordinate 8,226,350 of NC_139833.1, forward strand.
AATAGCGAATATTATAAACATTTCAAAGCATCATTTATGCAGAAAAGCTTTTTTTTTTTATGTGTGCTGTAACTGGTACATCGAAATTACCCCCCAAAAATAAGGCAACAAATAAATAACCAGCACACAATGATTTCTTTCTTCTGTGTTTATTTGCTGTGTACATCATACACATACCTCTTTGGAATAAAAACTAAATCTCTCATATATATATCAAATAAAAACAGAGATTCTGATTTTCATGGAGCCTCTTTGTAAACATGCAACCAAATGGTTTTTAACAGGGAAATATAAAACCAAAAAAAGTCCAGGTTGAAGGAGGTTTGGGGAGTGTGCCATGCTCATGATAAAATACAGAAAATCAAACATATCAAAGCTGCAAATAATTGTGTTAATTTATCACATGTACAGATATACCGTGCCCTTGGGTTCAGTAATTCTCAGCTCACAACGCCTCCCAGTCTAACCCTCGCATACCTCGGCAGACCCCCAGTTCATATTTCAGTGGCATCCTCCAGGCCAAGCTATGGAAATGACCCTTCATGGAGATAAAGCGAGAATCACTGAAGGATGGATGAAGTGAGGTAGGATCTGTGCTTATCAGAGAAAGGAGGACGGCTTCAGCCTCCCCTGCTTGTTGTGATGGGAATCGGGCTGACTGAGCCAGCTGGGAAGGTTAACGTCTGCTAACTGACAGATGGTGAAAGTGACATCCTAAAACATTTTTTTGCAGTAAAGGTTTGACAACTTGAGCTCTTTAAAATCTCGAGGTGGTGAATATATTATTTTCATGAAATGTTAAATGTTTAAACTTGTGAGATCTGAATTCACATTGTGCTTATATTTGTTTGCAAAAGTCCACTTTCGCTGTTGCTCGTCTTGCAACCATATAGCTTACACAGCCGTGAGCACTGAACACACACGAAGCACTAGCTGTGGTAATCAATGACTTGTGTCAAAAGTGATTATCGGACAGTGTTTATACTGTGTGGTAAATTGACCCTTTTTAGAAAATGAGATGAAAATGATGAAAATTACTAGCCAGGCATGGCTCCTGGTCTTCCACTATGCAGGTGCTCCTTTGAATCCAGCTCAGTGTTTAAGGTTATATGAGATGAATCTCTGTAAGAGTCAAATATCTCTATCTTTCATTTCCTCTCTCTCTCTCTCTTTGTCCAGTTCAGTGCATTAACAACCCCACAGGGGTGCCTAGCATGTTTTTTTTCCAACGCCTGCGTTCAAAGAGTAAAAAAAATAAAAATAAACACACAAACTAAACTGGGACAGATCCGAATGAGGTACTCATGGTTCACTTCACACTCACACAACAGTTTCCCAGTTTAGAAAAAAATCATAGCTTAGTGGTTTTCCATTTTAATTTAGTCATTAAGGGAGAGTGTTGGTGTCAAGGACACGAAACTGTGTGTCCACTGCTTCATGACAAACATACACTTATGTGCCTTGTGAGGGGTCACTGGGTTGATTTCAGTTCAGTTCGACCAATAACTGAAAAGAAGCTACAAATTTAGAGGACATCAACATCCACTCCACACACATATACACACACACACAGATACCAAAGCATTTTGCTCGCAGAAATAGTCGCATTCACCAGTAAGGTCTGCCTATACCCACACAATGAGTCCATAGGATCTATAAATACAATATATAAATCTGACCCGAAGATAACTAGTAGTAGTTGTTGTCCTCTCATTAATAGAAACAGTCTCTTTGGAGCTCTTTGGGGACATCAAGGAACTAAAGGTAATCATGTGCCATGGAGTGATAGCCCTCGGTGCAGACGCCTGAAACAAACCCTTAGTTGACTCTCATTTAAAAGAAAAATTATTTTGTCTTGAGAGCGAAACTGACTTGCAGCTCAAAAATAGAAGCAAGTCCTATTTCTTCCTTCTATGACGCATCGCTGCAGTGCTGCTCGCTAATCACAGCCCAAGTGAAATTCAGTCATGATTCACTGCTTTGTCTTTTGGTATGTAGTGCATCTCAACAGAAAATCTCTGCACAAAGCTAAATGTCTGCACCTAAATAGTTCCTTCCCTCTATGTAGGAATGTATGGATCCCCTGGTTTACGGTTTGATCAGAAAACAGAGAACGCCTTCAGATTCTCAGCACACACGGCACAAGGTTCCTTGTCCCTATATTAAACAGTAGACTCTTTGGGTCCCTCTCGGGCGGCGTTCTTGCACCCGTAAAGCCACTTGATGACACGAGCGTTCCTCTCAATGATTGACACACCAGTGGGAAGCTGCTCAGCCAGCTCCTCCTGAAACAGTCCGTCTCCCGAGTGCTGGGAGAACTCGCTGGGCTCTGAGCCGCCGCAGCCGTCCCCACTTACGCTGCGGAGGGCCAATGAGAGTGTGTCTATCGAGCTGGCGCCAGAGAGGAAATTCTCACGACCCAGACGCTCTATCAAGTCCATGTCCAGCCCGCAGAAGTCAAAGAAATGGTCCTGCTCTGATAATGCCACTGAGCAGCGCAGTTGCAGCTCTGACTTTGAGCGTCGCAACTCCCCAAACCGCTTCCTTGGTGTCGGTGGTGGTGACGCCCGCTTCCATGGGTCATTCTCATCGTCGTGGTTACTTGAGTGGTTGCCATTGGTGATACCATCACTGGTACCATTTGTAAATCCATTCTTAGTCCGTTCAAGCACACAGCTCAACCCTGGGCTGGGGATAGACCCTGGGCTGCGTTCTTGGTCAGTTTTACTGGACCTCCTGCTCCCTGGTCCACCATCTGTAGTGTCTTTGTCATTGGTCCAAGACATGCGGGAGTCTCCATCCCGTGATGGTGCTTTCTCTTCGCCGATAACCATCTTCTGGATTCTGCCTTCACCTCCACTACTCTTCTCCCTCATTGAGCCCTGGAAGAGGCGTCGGACAAAACTGTAGCCCTTCAATTCTGTGTTATTGTTCTCCCCCACTGTTGCCCCATTAGGGCTTTTGCACTCTTTCTTCTGCCTGTAAATGACGAGGGAGTCCGGCCTCAGCATGCGTTTGCCCGTGCTTCTTCTGAGTACAGGGGCACTGTGCGGTGCGACCAAGGTGTTGATGCCAGGAGTCCTTGGGTTGGGAGGCAGTACATTGTTCTTATTGCTCCTGTTATGTGCCTCAACGTCAACAGAAGTCCGTCTGTTCTCCTTCCTGGAGTCGTCATTTTCATTCTCATCTCTTGAGGTGAAGGAGCCAGAGAGTGTAGAGAAGGGGGTGTTTGATGAACAGCGTGGGGGAAGACGAGGCGTCAGGCTACTGGGAATGGATATCGCTCGCCGGGGCTGAGGTGGTGGGGTAGCACAGGGCACCAGCACAGGTTCCTGTTTGGTGTTGATCACCTGCTGACTCTTAACATATTTGGCCTTGTCCGCCTCAAGCCTCTCCACAGCACTGATTGAGCGGCCGTGTCCTCCACCATCTATCTGCCTGCGCAGGTAATCTGGACCCTTGTTGAGGAGCCTCAGAGGAGAGGGGGATCCAGCTGGTGTTAAGGGCTTCATGTTGGTTCACTGAGATGGGAAAGACATCAAAACAGCAGCCACCCAAATGACTGAAGGTCTCTAAATGTAGAAAATGGTGGCAGCTCTCATTCCTGTCCTCACAGCTCTTGAATCTTCCTTGAGGGGTAATAGATAGGTAGCAATTTAGGAGACCACAAAATCCAAGTTTGTTGTAACGTCTTCTATAGATAGCTTAGACTCTCTTTGTTGGGGAATGTTAGAGCCAAGACCAATTGATATCTCTATCCAGTATTTATACAGGCATTTGGATAGGCAGGCAGGGAACACGGAAGTCCTTTTTTTGTCAGCCAAGAGCACTCCCAAAATGAGACGCTGCCTGCCCACACCGCAGCAGAAATAGCAGGCAGGGTGCACTTTGAAAGGGTTACTTCTTCCTCCCCCACTTTTTCTTCTCTCTTTCTGTCCCAACAACACCCTTCACTGTTGATCTTTTCAGTGACGGCTGCCCTGAGAAATTAGATATAATGGCTTCAAATATTTGCTTTGTGCAGGCTGTCTGAGGGACACCGGGTCAAGACTTTTATTGTTTGGCGCCCGTTGTGGTTGAGGTGACGTGAGGGTGGCCGGCACCAAGGCACTTGGTTCGTTGACGGATAGATGGGGCAGACGCAGATCTCGTCCGTGTCCTCACCACACCTTCGTAGATTCCTGGGAAACACAGAGAGAGAAAGAGTGGGTTTAGTTGGAGGTGTTGTTCTCCAGGGCAAACCAGAGAGACCAGATGGCAGGAAGGACGGTGGTCCCTAAAGCTTGGCTCAGATGGTGCTTATTTAAAGCTGAAGGGAGTTACTGTAGACAGTATTGCAGAGCTGATGTGTGTACACCTTTAATGATCCTCAGCCTTACACATTAAGTTCAATACGCATACTATTTTTAGACAGCGAGCCGATGAGTAAACAGGTAAGGGTTCAACTACAGGCTACGTTTACATTGTTGCAGCTGAACCTAGAGGCGAAAATATTTCCTGTGCATGCACTTCTTCATCTTTTGTCACCGGTTTGTGTCTATTCTCCTGCAGTCATTTTTATTTTTAAAATTTTTTAACTGAGAGATGTATGTTGTCTAGGCAGTACTGCAGCACCCTGTAAGTGTTAGATAAAAGATGAATGGCTGCAACAATGTCTGTTGTCCAGGCGCATGATGATGATGTCCGCCTCCAGACATTTTCTGCACAGGATGTTGTACAGATTTTTTTAGGCCATGGGATAGTGTCTCAAATACAACATCCTGTATGACAGAGACAGTTTGGATGATTAATTTGACGTTTTAAATACAACTCACGGGGTGAAAATCTGTCAGACAAATAAGAATGCTTCAACAAATCAGTGTAGCTGACCTTCTTAAAAGTTTTAAACAAACATCTCCACTGAAAACCAGACTAAACGTGTTGCCATTTAAAGTTCTGCTCAATTAAACCAGTACACTTCTGAAGTAATGACTCTTTCATAGTCACAGTTAAACAGCTTGCTTTACAAATTAACAAGCCACTTAAAAAGTTACATGACACTTTAAACCAAACCCTAGGCATGACTCACACATTTTATATTTATGATGTGTTCTGTGAAGACAGGCGTTCATATCTTTTAAAGTTTTCATGCTATATGAGGATGTTGGAGGGGAGGGGGAGGCTGCACGAGTCTATTATGGGAAAGGCTCTACCACAGGAGTATTTATAGCATGAAAACAACCCAGCACAGTTATCATATGTCTATGCATGTGTGCATGTATGTGCATGCAGTCATGGGTATATTTATGTATCTGCTCTAGTTTTGCACCTGAGCTTGTAAGTGTGTGTCAGCACGAGGCAATAAGAGGCTTTCCTTTAAATGAAAAAGGCCATGTGCATAGCTCGTCTCTTATCCTGCACCTATTTCATGTGCACAAAGAGAGGCAGGGTTTCCCCTCGCCATGTGCGAACTGGGAAGACAAAGAACACGTCTTTTAAACTTGAAGCTGTGATATATATACACCCAGACGCACAAGGGGAGCCTGTTTTTCATTCACTTCCTTTCAAAATGTATTACGAGTCCATCTGGAGAGATAAATGGTCTGTGTGCTGTGCTAGACAACATTAGGGTGTCATGCTTATTGTTCACTCAGGTCAGCCTCAAGTGTTATCAAGTGCTATTTTAACTTTTCCTTCACATGAGGTAAAACAATGAACAACCTTCTTTGGCAGGAAAAAGGATCCATGTCTCATCATTTAAGGCAAACCACATGACCCCACTGAAAACACAAGCAGACACTAAGCGTGAGGTCTTCCGTCTTATATTTCTAAAGCATCTTTGATAGGTAAGATAGTAAAATAACAGTGACAAATAACAATGACATGCAACAAATGTCATAAGCCACATTCAACACGAATGTATGCACACTCAAATCAAATCAAAGCAACTTGAAATAAGCCGGACAAAAATAAATAAAGGTTGATGTTCTCTCATAGGAAAACAGATCATTAAGTCTTATATAGACTCTTGTATTTGCCACTCAAGTGAGATATTTTCATTTAGTCCCAGTGAAATAGTTCATATTTAACTTTAAGTATTCAGAAACATGAAAAGGGGGCAGATTTATTTCACTTGTTTTAAGAAATGAAGTTAAGCACTCAATAACAATGAAACTAGAAGGGCATTTGGAGAGCGCAGACCTTTGCCAAAGGCCATGCCCTTTCTCGCAATGTTAAAGAAAGTAGAAAATAATTTTGGTGCATCCGCCCAGTGATTCGGATCTGCTTGAGAATTCAATGGGTTCTTCCTTGGCCCATGATGAACCGTTTCATAAAGTTTCATGTAAGTGAGGCTAGTAGTTTTTCTGTTATCCTGCTGACAAACAAACAAACAAACAAACTGAGCACAACCTCCTTGACTGAGGTAATAACTGGTTAAAATGGAGAGAAGATGTTTTTTTTGTTGTGTGCCACTACAAAACTGAAGATGAAGTGATAAACCAGAGTAACCAAACTCAACCACATCTGTAAACTAGCAAATTAGCAGCAGTGTGTTTATGTTTCACATTAGAAGTGTGTCCTTTCATTTCTTTTATTTGGCTTACAAACATGCACATTAGCTGCAATTACAAAAATATTCGTTCTAAAACCATACCATTCCTAAAATTCTTTTAGTTTGACCAAACACTAAACACTGAACCACTATGGACACATTAGAAGGTGATATTTCACGTTCACGTAACTCTACCTGGTTCAGCCTGTAAACTCCCTCACAGAGAAGCTTGAGTCTGCCAAATGTCAGGCCACTATAAATTCTCTGAGAAAGGGTGGGTGGGTGGGTGGGGGGGTCAACGGCCAACTAGCTGTTTTTTCCAGATGTCGGCTGTCAGAGCTCGGGAAAGTCAGTCATTGTTTTGGTAGAGTTCCGGGAAAAACGTCTCGCAACAGGTGTGGAAGTAAAAAAGGACATGAAACAAGAATATAGGCAGAAAATGAGGAGGAAGTGGGACTATAGAGGTTATGGTGCGTGGCTGGGGTTTGGGCATTTCTTAGACATTTTTCCTCCGGAACAATCTGTTCCCCATCTGTGTTGAAAATGGGAAAAGGTGCACGCTAATGCTATTGAAGCATTAAAGGGGATTATCGCCACAGGAGCCTAAACAAAGTCATTAATCCTGATGTTAGCTTTCCATTGAGGGGGGATGGGAGCATAGTATGCTAAAGTTTATGGATAATACAATAACTATGGATAGAGCCAATGTTAATACGTACTGACCCACAGTCCTAACCTTGAAATCCACGACAATATGGAAGATATTTGTCCTACTTCTCGTTTATTTCATTACTTCTCTTGTTCTCTCGGTAGCGTTCATTGAATCTGACATTAGAAGCTTGAAAGAAACCAGCTGCTCTCAAAGGTTATCTCTAGCTTCAAGTGCTATCTCTGATATCATATGCCAAAGTCTGAGTCACAATGCTAACTGACGGTTGTTTGGGTCACAACGGGCCTCATGCAAGAGCCACTCATGCGAACAGATACTTCAAAGGATTTAGGAGAACACGCTGCATTCACCAATTTTCTTGTATTTTGAATTTTCTTAGTTACGAACGTATTTTACAAGTGGTCCTGACGTCATACGGATTTACAGTTAGTCTGCCGTTATCCAAACCTCAGTCTCTCACGAATGGATTGTATATTTCATTATTTTGAAGCTACTTTGAAAATCCTTGAATGAATTACGCATAACTATGTTGACTGTATTGTGTTTGCATTATAATATAAATCTAAATGTAATCCTTTTGCCTGAAGATATCATCATTATTTCTAGATTGGCTATTGATGCTATTGTATAACACTACACTATCAATATGATCAGCTCAAATTGCAAAACAGCTTGAACTATTTGACCCAGCAGTCATCGGTCGTCTTGCTGTGGCCAGACGTTTAAGAAAAAACATTTAAATATCGAACCAATCCCATTCTTTGGCTTTAGCAGGTCCCTTAACTCTGATGCTGACGCTGTTAAAAAAAAACAACTTTTCTTTATGGATCTAAAAGCAGGACATCAATGGGACACATGGGACAGGACACAGAGAGTTGGTAATGGTAATATAGCAGCGTTACTTATGCTAATTTAAAATTATAGTGAACGTGCGTTCATTTACGCACCGGTGATATCTATCATGTTTACGCAGGTCACAGTTATCGTTGGTGGAATCTGTCGTGGCACACTCGGAGTTAAGACGTTTTCTTCTAAACATAAATTAATAAAACAGAGGAAGAAATGTGCATGATGAAAAGGTTACGTTTGACAGCACAAACACAAATAGAGTGAAACAATAGCCATCATTAGCTCCATTGACCATAATGAGCCAGATTAGTACCCAGCACCTTCTTGTGTGATCTCCAGGTTTGTGTGAATCTTTCTCGTCCCTCGCTGTAGGTTGTCATTAACCTCTAAACCCTTCGCTTCTTTCTCATCTCTGTGAACAACCCCCCACCTTCTCCCTCCTAATGCACCTAACCTTGTGTCTTTCATCCCCCCTGCACTCTCCTGCCCTCCTTCCCACCTCTCTTCAACTCTCTACATCTCCTGTATATGCCACAGGGCCTCCTTACCCTCTCATTTTCCTGCCTGCTCTATCACTCTCTTCCTGTATACACCCTGTTCCTCTCCTGCTCTACTTACTGGATACTCCCTGTATCTGAGTGCAATCTTCAAAAGCTTTTGCCAAACAAGATTCCTTATTTATGAGACCTGAGTTTGTTCATGTATTGACACTGGTATTTGAGTACTAATCTACATTTTCACATGGAACAGCGGTTCCCTAAAATGTTGTATGATAAATGAGGGGTCACAATATGATAAAATTCTCATTTTTTTCTTCTGGACCCTGAAACTTTTCAAGTGAAACAATCTAAGAAAGGAAAATCCTACCTTGGTTAAACTGGTCACAGTTCAGAGACTTGACCAAGCCCAGGTTGACGAGGGGTCAGGAGTGGGCACTACATGACTAAAAAGGGTCACAAACCAAACAGGCTGAGGACGAGTGTTTTAGAGTCACATTTATCTTTCATAAGAAACATCCTCTGTCATGTGAAAAACCTTTGATTTTAATATTTCTTTTGAATTTTTGTATGTAGTTATAAGCTGCTTACAAAAAAAAAAACGATCATGGCACTATATTATTTGTTTCCACTTTCCCTCTGTAGCTGTGAATTGAGCAAATATACACATGCAACAGAAAGAGAGAAGCTCATTAGATACTTCCTTGTCTCTTTCAATGTGAGGTGGCAAACTGAAATATATGGGAGGCTTCAGAAGCTGTTCAACGATTCAACGAGCACTCTGCTCAATTTACAACTAAATATGTATTATGCAGCTTATTACAGGAGGTGCTAGAGGTCAGTCTCTGGCTATTGTACATAACACTGGTGTGTTACTGTTCGCAGAGGCATACATGGATAAACATACACAAAACAAGTCCAAAATGTCTGCAGAAAGGTCAGACAGCCCATTCTAACAGTGATCTCTGGGATGTGCAGTGCGAAAGATATCAACAGAATCGTAAACTTTAACAAACTTCAGGATTATCAATCTGTGACCGCTCTCTTACACCTTCCATCACTTTGTTTTAATAAGTCTAGTTCTAATAAAAGTCCTCCTTCCTTCTGTCTGTCTGCCCTCTATCTTCCTTTCCTGCCTCCCCCGTGTCCTCCCTGTGAAGCGGATGGCCCGGCCTGCAGGGGAGGCTTAGCCAGGCGCCCCCCTGGCAGCTAAAGAGGAACCAGATGCTTTCTGTCATGCTTCATCAAGATGCTCAGACAGCCCTGATAGAGACCTGTCATGGGAAGGGACTGTGTACTTCAATTCTCCTTTTAATCAACACAGTTGTTTGTGCGTTTTGCATTTGACCCCTTGAGAACAAAAAGCATGTTTAAGGTCTTGATGGAACCGTCACACAGTGAATAAATGCAGTTCTGCTTATTTTCTCATGTGAAAGCGGCGCCCCAAAAAGAAGCTAAACACCAGGAAGTGTTTGTTTGCTTCAAGAGAGCCCACAGAATAATAACTTCATCTGGGCTTGTTGGGCCCATCAAAAGAAAAAGAAACATCTGGCCTCAGATCAGAAGGTTAAAGGAAGTTCCAGTGTGAATTATGTATTCAGTGAGGTAAACACAAGATAAGAGGTTGAAATTCACAAGGACCACCTTTGAAGCTCCTGGGAATGAGCTCCAATGCATGCTTACCTGTCAAATTAATCTTTGGACAGATGAGAGGCATCTGCTGCGGACAAGGAACCAACTGGCCCTCTCTAACGTCGTTCCTCTCTTTCCCTTGTCCTCTTGCAAATCTCGCTGTCTTTATGCTAACATCTGGCAGCGCTCTTAAGGATGACACAGACTAACGATCACCTTAATGGGCTGAAATATCTGAATGTTCAAACGTTAACCAAAGCTCTTTATGTCATGACGAAGCATCTGTGCGCATTGATTCTCTACAGTGTGAATATAAAGCGCCTGCACGGCCACTAATGAGCCGAGATTCATGAGTTTGTCCGGTTCGGTCATTAACCACCACGACAGACACAGACCTCCATAAGTCTGTTATGGGGCAGGACAAAGAACCGGATTCTATTATCCAAATGACGAGAAATACCGGCCTTTCTTTTCATTATTAATGGACCACAACAATGCTTCTCCTCCAGGTCTACAGATAGGTCTTGACCTGCTCTGCCTCATTAGCCAGGGAGGGAAAGGGACAAATAACAACATGGTGACTCTAAAATGTAAGAGATGGAGCCACAGGACACATACGTCCCCTCAAAGACAAAGCCTGGTTGCCAGTTGTAAATCCTATTACCATTGTGAGGCCTTGAGCCCCATTAACCACTTGATCTACGGTGAGAGGCTACCTAGGGGCTTTCTCCACAGCACTAGGCCACCTGGGACGACTTAAGGGACCCCCGACCTGGATAGGCCTCCCCTCAAACCGTAAAAATGGACCTGATGGGCTCTTAACTCACCGCTGCAGCTCTTTTGTCATTCAAAGCAAATCATCGCAGAGACAGATGAGCTCTGGAGCCACGAAACCAAAGAAGCAGACTTTGAGATGACAGTGATAAGATACATGCCACTCAGAAACATGCTGAGTGTCTGTGCCAGTACACATCAATATTTTAGTTTAAGATGGCAGTCAAGAGCGAAAGCACAGACGACGGCAAAAGGGGAGCATGTTCTACCCACAAAAAAACAAAAACCTTTAAATGTATCTGCTAATTAATCAGTAAATTTATACCCTTTTTTGCAGAAAAATAAGCTTATACGTAGGGTTCTTAAAATGAGGCTAAACCCGCTAAAAACAGGTGAAGGAGTTCCTGGTCATGTCTGACATCACCTGAAAGCAGCACGGGAGGCCAGTTTTTTTTTCAATACCAGTTACTTATTCAGTCTCTCTTTCAAACTCCGACTAATTTGTGTTTGGACGGACACGGTCTGATTATGTGGCTGAGATAAGAGTCACAGAAGTTACAGACAAAGGCAAGAAATAACAATTAAACATAACAACTAACTTATTAGGCAACTGGTTTATCAGCTTAAGACATCTAATGAGTCTGTTACCTGTGATGGATATTATAGACTATACTATAAGTCACTTTTAAACATCACCACCACCTTAATCAACAGAATTAAGATAAAAATAATTGTTAGTTGGCTGTTTTCCACTAATCAGAGGTAATAATCAAACCAATTAGATTTCAGTGGCTGCTTTAACGTGTGACAAAGTCAGCCTTGAACAGCCAGTGTAGGGTAAGTCAGGCCTTTATCAGCACCGTAACACCCGTACAGTGCTAACACAGATAACGTCTGCTGAGATAACATGTTCACATTTATTCTTGCCTTTATCAACAGACTGGCCAAGTTCCTTTTCTTCTCAGCTACGTGCCCAGGAAGACAGCTGGCACTGTTAATAATAATTAAACAGCTCTGACCTATAAAGTTTTATGAGTCACTGTTTACTTTTTCAGCTGCAGTTTTTTTTCCAGCAGAAAGAACTGTTCTCAAGCTTTGTCTTAGAAAGTCCGGCCAACATTTGACTTGAAAACGTATCTTAATTTTGGTTTAAGATCAGGAAAATAATAAGAAAGAAGACTATCATTAGAATGCAATTCCAATTTCAGAGCTCAAAGTTTGATGTAAGTGATGCAAAAGTCACGTAGATGATCTCTACGCCAGGTGCACTGTACCAGGAAACCTAATAACCCAAACTGTAACACAGAGACACCTGAACATGCCTCCCACTCCAGGAATGTTAAGCCCGGCTGCGATACCTCACTGTCGATGAGTGAACTACTGACGGGTGAACTTGTGCACTCACGAGGAGATGACGTATACCTGGATCCTGCACGGAAAATGTATTAATAATATTATTAAAGCCAGGCACTCAGAAACATATTGGTGTGAAATAACTAATCAAGATCTTAAGATTTACTAAACAATAAGAAATATGACCCCAAAATAGCAGCACATTTCAATAAAATCTGCCTGTTCACCTCCTGGGCACAGCCGAGGTGCTGTTGAGCACCAAACCCCCACCTGCTCGGGGCGCCGGTCTACTGGAAGCCCCCTCGCTCTAACATCTCTCCATTAATTGCATGTATATAGGTCCTGTTTGTGCATGTGTGTGTATTTCGGGCCTGTGTGTGTGTGTGTGTGTGTGTGTAACATGAATAATAAAAGAGTGAAAAAAAATCAAATTTCCCCGTTGGATTAATAAAGTAATTCTTCTTCTTCTTCTTCTTAAAGGACAAAATACTGCAGTTCCAACTGTGGCCACTAGGGCTAAAACAACCCGCTGTGCTGTTCCTTTGTATAGAATAGAAATACTTTATTGATCCCAAACTGGGAAATGTGTAACAGCAGCATTACACACAGACACAATAAAGCAGTAATATAAACTTTTTATATATATATATATATATATATATATATATATATATATATATATATATATATATATATATATATATATATATATATATATATATATATATATATTTAGAACAGAGGCTTGATAGAAGACAATACCAGTTAAAAACAGTTTTTCAGATAATTGGTGAAATGACCAGTCAAAATCTTTGGTTAGGGTGACAGTGTGCAGTGTGTCTTATGACTGTTTGTGCAGAGAAGACACTAGGCTGTATGTATGCAGGAGGAGGAGAGAGCTGAGTGTGTATACTAAGTGTCCCGATCTGGGCTACATCAAGTAGACGTCCCGGCTCTGGACAGTATTGTTTTGTAAATTATGACCACCGCTGCTGCTACTCCCTCCACATGCCAGCCTGGCTTATGTGACCAGCAGCATAAACCCCAGTGACCTACTGTGTGTGAATGTGTGTGTGTGCAGCACTGTGCAGGTTTGGGAATGGCCGTTGCAACTCAGGGTAACACAGATCCCCCTAAAAAAGCCCGTCCTGAGGCTGTTTATATAGCAGAGGCAGAAATCTGGGCACATCCCTCTATCTCCCAGAGTCTTAAATTATGAAGGCCTGTTCCCACACTGTGCACCCTCATTAAGCTCTCAGCTGGTGAGAATCCTCTGAAAGACAGCACTGTCTGGCCAGCCGCCAGATGTTTTATATCACAAGTCGGCACATTTTTCACTCTGCCAGGCATATGTCTGCTTCATCAAAGTGATAAAAGACGCTTCGTTGGATGGTAGCTGTTAGACTCGCAAAGAGCAACTAAAATGTCAAAACATGGTTAGTGGTGTTAAATCATGCACCTGTGTACCTGCATCTGAGCGGACTGAAACCCTCCTGAGAACCATAGCAAGAAAAAGCCCCGTTACACTGTGCTGGATAAAAGAGGTTCATACAGAGAGAGAGGAGAGAATCCACTATTTCTAGGCGTTGAATTAATTAAAAGCTGGACGATGCACAATACTTGGGGAAGAACTCCCAGAGCGACTTAAAAAGACAGAAAATGAAGTGTAACATCTGCGTAACCCCACCCTCTTTTCACACGCACACACCAGGTTGTGAAAGGACATTCACACGACATTCGGGGAATTATTCTAAACACATGTTGCTGATGTTAGCAGGAAAAGGTTAACACTAAGTTGTGAGGACTTGTGACAGGGCTGTTTGGGGTTGGTTAGAGCTTAAAGCTGCTCCAGCTGTGCTGTGTCCCCAAATACTGGGTCATCTGTGACTAGTGTCAACCCCCCCTCCACCCCTCCTACTGTGTTACTACACCAGTAGTACACTTTAGATGTGCCAGCACTGATTTCCTATCTGCACAGCTGAATACTGTTTGACAAAGTTTGTTTAATAAAACCCTGATGAAATAAAATGCTCCATTAACACACCATGTAAAGGCACCGTTTTCAAATTGAATAAGCAAATGTAGGATTTGAAAGTGTTTTAAAGACCCTGAAGTTTTCAGGTTTAAAAGTTTTAATATTTCTCAATAACAAAAATTACTAAATCTCCCCTAAAAAGGTTGTAGTTGTTACGACTCAACTCTGCGGATTAATTTATTCTGAAACTGGGCCTTTAAACGAGCCATCAGGACCTCTGTATGGTTGTGATGTCACAACTATGCTATATATAGGTAGAAAGTGACGCTACAAAGCCGTTACAGTCGTCCCCCGGCTGCAATGATGGTGCAGAGAGTGCAGATGCAAGCAGAGCAGACTGGGCTCTTTCCTTTGAATGAATTCAATACAGAAATACCAAAATATTAGCAAGATGTTTTATGTTCATGCCCTTCACTCAGAGTAAAAAGCTGATTCAGATTGTAGGTTTTGAGAGCCTTAAATCCAACATGAATCTCAAACCCAAACCTTAAACAAGCTCCACTTCTCCATAGCCTTCCTAAAACAATCACCACAAATCTCTCATACGCAGACCCTCGACTGAGCTCTTCGGTTTTTCCTCGCTGCCATCTACGCTTAGCTGTTAACCTCCACTGAACCTGCCAGCTGTCCTCTCTCATTACAGATCGACCGACCTGCCTCTCGACAAACAGGCCCCCAGTGCCACAGAAAGAGACCTCAGTGTTCGTCCCTCATCTCCTCCTCCCTTCCTCTCCTCACTCGCCCCCTGTCAGAATCAGAAAACATCTGGAGGAGCTGGAGGAGTTTGCGGAGCTGCATCTATGCCCCCCCCCCCTCCCCCATTCCCCCACCTCCTTTGTCGGAGGGAATGTCCAAGCCTGTGTCATCTTCCTCACGGTTGAGCGGACACAGCGCTGCATCTGTTGAGGGTGATGGGATGTGGCAGAGCTACAGAGGCGCCCGGTCGCACTGTGAACAATTACGGGGATGTGAGAGCAACGGAGAGAAGGGCTGCTCTCACAGCTGTCACCTACACACAGGGGACTGTCAGGAGACGGAGATCTGTCAGATCATGTCTCATGATTTCGTTGCCCACAATGAATTATGGATTGAGGTATGAGCCCAGGGAGATGTGAGTGATGTAAAAACAGACTTTAGGCCTCGGAGAATGACAAGACTGATTATGATAATGATCGTATCAGTTCCAAAGTTATATACAGACATTTGGTGCAAATATTCATTTCTGCTAGAAAGCTAAAAAATGTATTCAAAGACATTTCTCGAGAGTGCAGCGTCATAAATCTTTGAAGAGATGAGCCAACAAGAAAGGGTTTCACTCATCCATTCCCTACATCCATTTTGAAAAATATGTCTTTGCTCATTAAATTATCACTTGAGTGAATATGATTTCACACCCTGGTGTTTACAAAACAGTAGAAATACTAGCTTGGTACCATAGACTGCATAGTCTATGCTTGGTACATACAAAAGATGGTACTTCTCGTTTCAGCCATTAATCCTGTGTAAGAGTGGGTATTACTTTATCATAGGGTGGCTGCCTGAATATGTTGTTCTGCTGCTGGAGGTAACTGAGAAGCTGTGACTTTTTTTTCTTTGAGTTCCTCTTTTCAAACAGTTCTTTCTGAAAACGTTCAGCGAGGAAGTTCCCAGAGACAGTCTTCACAATGGCCCAAACAAGGCGACAAAGAGCAATAAAGCTAAATTATAAGCCTGGCTGTTTGTGTGCGAGTGTTTGAACTCACACTGCTGTGAACCTTAACTGTCTCAAACCAGCTGCTGTTCAGCAACTCAGTGCCAGGGGGAAGATGATGTCATTAGCAGGGTACGTTTTCTTCTCTAATTAGAAACTCAAGCTTCCCGCCGTAACTCGGGGGTCTTTAACACGTAACCATGCAACCGAACGGGGTTTAAACAGAACAAATGTTTGACATCCCATTTGAAATGTGACGTGTTCAAGACTGTTCTCCGCAGGAAAGCAAAACCATGCCTTCGCTGTGACTGTGGTACGGCTGAACTTTGAGTGATAAGAAACACATTGAGCGGCCCATTGTGAACTGAAACCGTGAAATATCTTGTGGCTTCCGCTCGTTCTCCGCAGTCAGCACTGATGTGGCTCAAACCGATCCGATTATACACTTGCATAGCCTCAAAAAAACTGCAGAGTGAAATCGTTTTGTTTTTAAGGGGAGAAAATGGAAAATAAAAGACTAAGAGAAATCCTGGTGTGGGATTATATCCCATAAAATATCCCTGTCTTTGAGCTCATAGAGAGATCAATGATATGACGGCTGCTTAGCTTCTGTTCAGATGAAGGCTTCCCCCTTTTAGTCGATGAGTCGACTATTCGGTCATTGGGGTCTTAGTTGACTAAGATTTATTTGGTTGATAAGTAATTTGGCATGCATGTTTATGCTGAATGACTTATTTGCAAGACGTTCTAGTAAGAACAATAATTAAAATGGTGCTTTTGCAAGATTCTTCGTGGAGAAACGTGGTTTTACAGATCTGTGGATTAAATCAATGAACCGATTACTCATCATAACTGTATGAGTGTAAGTCAACTAATCATTTATTCAGACAGCCCTAGTTTAGATGGCTGCAGAGTGATGAGTGCGTGGATATTTATGAGTAAGTTTACTGTCTCAAAAGTCATAAAGTCAACATGATACTCCAGCCTTTCTAAAGTGCTGCACCACCACCACCACCACCATCATCATCAATATCACTGCTGTTGCTGTGAGCCAAACGGGGAAGGCAAAGACCTGAATTAAATTTCATTTAGTCATGTTAATGATGTCAGGCCTCCTGTCAACACCCCCAGACGGTGACGGAGACTGCAGCGAGCAGCTCTGCGCTCCGTGCCCCTGGGCTCTCTGCTCTGTAACGTTAGGAAGTATTCCCATCTGCTCCACTGGGATCAACATCAAACACAGATGCAGCCGTATTACAGCTGGAAAATTAGCGCAATGCCACATGAATCAGGGGAGAAAAGGGGGGGGGGGCTGTTTACAACAGCTCCAAACAGTCATTTTGCAGGTAGGAATTCAGTCAGAGAGTTGTTTGTATCCTGCGTTTAAACTTGCGCAATATGAAGGATCGGTGTCGGTTGTAGGTGTTTATGAGCTATGACTCATTGTACCTTTCAGCCAGAGATGCAAGCCAGGACCGATTAGTGGGCTTAAACTCTCAAGAAAAACAAAAGTTGAATGAATCATGGAAAGGAAGAAGGATAATGGTCCTGAATTTCTAGTAATTCATTATGCGTCATGCATAACCTGCATTCATATTTTTTTTTCAAGTGCCTTGAAGGCCATCACACCCGATGAGGAGAGTAATCTTATACAAGTTTATCTTTTCAGCCAACATGGACTCCTTAAAGGGACGGTTTTGAGTTTTTGAAGTGGGGTTGTATGAGGTACTTAACCAAAATTAGTGTGTTACCTACAGTAGATAACGGTCAACACGCCCCCACATTTGGACAGCTTTACGCGTTTTAACCACCTGAACAAATTAGATGTTTTCCCACCTTTACCTAGCCATCAACAGCCTTGTTTAACTTTATGCAGGGGAAACTGAAGCCACTACCTATGCTCTTTTCAAAGCCACCAGACTCATTTGACAAAAAACTTAGTTTTACCTCACAGAAAAGTGAGTTATTGGTTTCCCGCTGCCTCGATCGTTTAGCTTCTTCGTTAGCTTTGTTACTTTCTAAACGTCACACGATAACACAAATTAAACCAAGTGATCAAAGCAGCGGTGGGCCAGTAACTCTTGTGCAATTACTGTTTTTTCCAATGGAGTCCGGGGGCTTCAACAAGCGCATAGAACAGCTTCAATTCCTCCCGTGTAAATATAAACAGGACTGTCTGACAGCAAGGCAAAATATAAATCTAGCAAACTGATATTTATTTTTTAGGTGGCTCACATGTTTTGCTGTGTGTCCCTGTCCACCATTATGCAGTGAAATGAAAGATCACCTCTCCCTCTGAAAAGTAACAGTAAAGCTTCATCACTGCCAATTCATGATCTGCTTTAAAAGGCATGAATTAAACCTCCTGCTGCTGCACACAGGCCAAACCAGCACATGCTCACCTATGAATTTCAGGGTGACCGCGTTTACAGGACATGTGTGGTCTGTTTAGTCTGGCTCCAAAGTTGTTTACGCTCCTGACCCCACACTGATCAAACCATCTCAGAATGCATTAAACATATCAGTAGAGAGTTAGGGGGGGAGGGGGTGGGAGGGGTAGAGGCGGGTCAATGTGGAGTTGACCCTGAGGGCACGTGATTGTCTCCTTGGCGAAGACAGTCTTTACAGTCTTTTCAGTCTTAGAGTGGCTGAATTGCATAATGACCCCTCTGGTCCTTTGTAAGTTCTCAGGTAACACTGTCTTTGCCTTTCTAATGTTTGTATTAGTGTGACTGGCTACAAAGCAAGACGTGCATTTGTCATTTATGAACTGATTGGTAGGAAATGCTTAATTTAATTCCACGTTTCAAAACTGTTCTTCCCTGATTACACCTCTGGAAGCCAGAGCCTCATTTGTGCCGTTCGCCTGATTTCATCCAGATGTAAATATTTAGAGCAGAGTAAAAAAAGGGATAAACCTGCAACCCCAGGTTAACTGTATCTGCTTCAATCAGAGCACAGTGGTCGGTCATCTCCCCCGTGCAGCTATGCCGACTGGACTCCGAGGCTGAGTTAAACCAGAGAGTCCACATATGGGTTTACATGGCAGATGATGAATTGCTGCACTTGTCAACTTCTGTTTGGGTCAATCCATAAACCATGTGGCTTGTTTATGGATTACCCAGCTACAAAAAGATATCCATCACAGACATACAGCAGAGGAGCTTTTGCTTTAAAGGGCATCAGCCATAAACACACCATAAAGATCTCAGGCATGACTCTTAAGAAGACAAAGTGAAGTAGTGCAGTGGGGAATTTTAAAAGGGCAGACAAGTGTACGATTTTTTGGGGTGGAGATTTATCCAATCTAGGATTTAACTTATATTATACCTATATATCAATAAATTGACTTTATAGCAAGTAGTATAACATGAAGTCTGGTTATTATAAGGTCATTTTTTAGCAACCAGGCTGTTGGTTATTTGTCATTTCAGCTGTACAGTTCCCTAGGATTCACTTCATGCGCGATCGATCCGTGCCCACCTTTCACTACATCTGTAAAATAGTGCCACATCACGAGACAGAGAGAAGGAAAACAATCACGCAAGATCACAGATCCGATGGATCGATTCATTCCCGGATCCAGCCCGATCGGTACCCGGAAAACTTCCCAAATGAATCTCTCTCAATGACTCAGACATCTTCTTGTAACGGGACCGTTTAAAACATGACACAAAACGTCAGCTCACCTTGTTCCCTCAGTTTATCCGCTCTTGTTGTTTTTGAAATCCCGTAAAGGTGCGGAGCTCCTCTCTGTGACAGACGGCGTGCTTCGGCGCGGCTCTGCGCTCTGCGCTCTGCGGGGACTGCTGGCACACTGACGGCGCGCTGCATGGCAGCAGCGTGATAAAGAGGGAGTCCCTACGGCGGAAGGGGGGTGGGCAGGTACGAGGCTGCGTGTGTAAACTGACTCCCGTGCAGCCTGCAGGGAGCTGAACGGAGCGGTACGAGGGGCTGTAGACTCTACGGGGTCAAATATCACATCAGAATAAGTCATTTGGCTGCGTAAACATTATTGTAGTATCAGTGGCAGAAGTTTAATCAAATCGAGTGACATATACAGCTTAAAGTAGACTATCTTGAAATATGTGACTGAAGTAGCCTACAGACAGTATTTCTAAAGGATCCCACTTTTAGAGTTCCACCTAAAGGCACTGTTAACAGTTCTTAAGTTAGTAAGGTGTTGCAGATCATATATAAGACAATAATAAGGACACCTTTGGAGTTTACAGGGTGTTAACAAATCTGTGAATGCTATACCCTGTAATTAATCATACTTTTTTATCTAATGTTACATGTTTGTTTACACTAATGTTGTAGCCTTGTGGTTTTGAGATTTGTTTGTGTAGGACGATGTGACCCATCTACTTAATTTGTTTAGTTTTTATTTTCTTAGTTTATAAACTGGAGAACGTCTGAATCAAATCTGTTTATTAACAATGTATGAAGTTTCTATAAAGCCAGTCTTTCACTGTAGCGTATCCTACATCTTGACTCAACTCGGATTGATTTGATGTTTTAGTTTTCCATTTGCAAAAGTTGCGGATAGTACCTGCTGGTGCCTGGCTCTTTTTTGGTACCACTGTGAGACGATACTAGGTGGAGTTAAACACTGCAGACCACCGTTGGTCAGAGGGAATCGTCGCTCGACATTGGACATCCTGCACAAACCCGCCATTTTCTAAATAGCCAAGCTACCGTCATTAGCAATCACAACATTTTTAATTCACTCAGACCAGTTTTTAAAAAGTGGCATCCTGCGAAACAATGCCATACAGAAGAACGCAGACTGTTCAGTTGACGATGGAAGGATTCAGCAAGTGTCGCGTTGAAGATGACCTCACTGCAGTCTGGCTTACTGGGCTATCGGCAGTGTAAAAAACAAAAAAAAATGGCACCAAAAGAGTGAATTGACTGGTTTAGAGCTTTACCCAGCACAACTCAAGAGTTTAGCCATGCTAGTAGCTCTGCGAGGCTGTAGGCACTGCGTTGCTTTGAGCTAAAAGCCAACATCGGCATGCTAACATGCTTCCAATGACAATGCTAACATACAAGTATCAAGTTCATCATGCTCAACTTATATTAGTTTAGGTCCTGTAGCACGCATGGTAACATTTGCTAATCCGCACTAAACCCAAAGTCTACAGCTGGTACAGTTATGACCTGCTGGTGGCGCTAGAGGACCACCAACGTAAATTTTATAATTATTGACTATATGAGTTAGTTACTTAGCCTACTTAAGAGTTTAAAAGTGATTCAGTCATGGTGATTGGATGCACTACTTGTTAACTAAAATCAATACAGCATTTGTTTTTTGTTTGCTTGATTGATTGAGCTTCAATCATCAGTATTGTTCTCCTGTTGTTGATGAATGAGTCTTAACAGTGCACTTCACACATCGTCTTAGCAGATTTGAATGGTCTCACATTTACCACATAACACACATGATGTGAGCAGCTTTAACCCGTGTGATGTTGTTTATCGTCACATGTCCCTCATGTATGATCCATGGACCTGGAAAACATCACATTTACATGACACTTTTATTTCTGGTCCACTGCTTATTGCTGCCTTTCTGAGTGAAACTTATTTGTCGATTAACTGTGGGCACTTATTGATTAAGTATCAAGCTGTTGTCCACAATATGTGATTAAAAGCAACTTAGAATAAAAAGAAGATTGTGCAGCTATGTGTTGCTTGTTCTCAGCAATCCTCCTCTCCCCTTCTGTGTTTTCTCTGCTCACCCTTTGTCATAAAACACAGCTCAACACGACCGGCTCTGAGAGGTCAGGAGAGGGGGAGGTAGAGTGAAAGAGAGATAATGGAGTGATCCGCACATTTCACACACACCTGTTTCTCATTCTCAAGCTCATCCCTCTTGACGTGGATAGACAGGCGAGTGAGGAATCCCAGTGCACGCAGATCCACTGGAAATATTTTACACAGAATAAAGACACGCTTCTAAACAGAGCCATGGGTCACATGAACCATACATAATGCATGCATCACATACACACTCCTTTTCTTTTTGCTGTGGTACCTGTGCAGAACATTTCACACTAAATGGGCCAAAGCTGCTCTTGTGAAGCAGCTCTGTCTGCTTCACAAGAGCAGGAATAGTGTTAAACTGATGTGTCAAGTTAGAAAGTAAAGTGTTTAAATGTGAAGTTTAAAAATAGCAAGCACGCTCAGGAAAAACCTTGACAGAATACAGGTTTTAAAAAGAGATCAATACACTGCTGTATTATTAGAGGAATGGCATTTCTCAAAATAGAAGTTCCTGCAGTCACGCTACATTTGGGGCACCCTCATGACTGGAGCCATGTCTGTCCTCTGCCACATCTGGGTGCAGTAATATGATCCGCTGATCCCGTTCCCTGACCTCTGCCCTCGCAGCCACGACTCAAGGAAGCCACGCTTCCTGCTGAGCACTGTGTGCGAGGTGGCGAGCGACCTCAACCTTGTTTGACGCCATGTTTTTGCCCTCCAGGAGGGCATTTCCTGTGTCGAGATTTTTCCCTGTGCTGCTCCTATGTGGTTGTGGAGGGCCGATGTAGCAGGTGGCTAATTCCTAGCATGATTCCTGGTGCCAGTCAGCTGTTTAAGACCCTGTTAACTCAGGGTGATAATCCCGTAAAAGCTGTGAAAGATCACGTTCTGAGAGGAGAAGAGGAGACAGAGTCCAAAAGGATCTGTCATGTTTCCACTGCGGGGGATCAGAGTGGATTTTGTTGAGAGAACCTTTCCTCAAAGATGTGTGCACAACAAGGTTATCTCTCTGTAGTCTATAGGTTTTTTTTCTATAACTGAGCCCTAAACATTTTGTTTTGTCTAAACTACGCAAGGCAAGGCAAGGTAACTTTATTTTTATAGCACTTTTCATACACAGGGCAGACTCGAAGTGCTTCACAGCACAACATGTCATGAATTAAAATGCTTTACAGAAAGACAAAGAGAATAAAAACATAGACAATAATAAAAACAGTGCAGACGTTAAAAGTGCAAAGATTTGTCAGAAAGCTAAGGTGAACATAAAAGTGTTCAGTCTAGTTTTAAAAGTGGTCAGAGTGGGTGAAAGTCTCACATCTTCAGGAAGTTTATTCCAGCTGATTGTTGCATAATGAAAAATAGATTCCGTTTCAATCTGTTTTTGTGAAAAATCAGAAGAAATATCTAATTTATAATGACAGGGAAAGTATGCATTGTCCATTTTCTGCCATTCATTAAGCAGGCTTTTGGCTCAAAACATGCCTACATACATGAATATCATGGTTCTCCTAACATGTTAGTCACAAACAGGTCTTTATTTGGTAACCATTAATCGTTACGCATTGAATTTAAATGTTGTTTTTTAAAATGGAACATGTTGGAAAAAGGCAAAACACAACTTTATTCGGTAACAGTTTGAAATCATCTCAGTTCACTGACAGATTTATTTAAACCTGTTTTTAAGAACGCAGTACTTTTAGGCTCAATAATGAAAAAAAAGGCAGTTTTTGCAGTGTGCACCAGGCTTTGTTAGGTTAAATCTTCCTCAGTTTATATTTAAGGATCACATTTGCCAAAATCTTGATATCTTTAGCACGTGACTCACAAAAGCACTGTATGACATTTGGGATTAAGCAACAGAAGTTAACAACACTCCTTAAGTTTCTACTTTTGCACATTTAAGGGGATTGATCGACAGAGCCATGTCTATATAAATACTTTTTTACATCTTCTTATTCAAATACCTCATCATAA
Organism: Echiichthys vipera; assembly: GCF_963691815.1. Classification (NCBI taxonomy): domain Eukaryota; kingdom Metazoa; phylum Chordata; class Actinopteri; order Perciformes; family Trachinidae; genus Echiichthys; species Echiichthys vipera. The sequence continues at coordinate 8,250,125 of NC_139833.1, forward strand.
GCTGTCTTTGAACCAGTTTTTTAAGGGACAGGGATGAAGGCCCCTCCATGCAGCTCCTGTTTACACGTTACCTAACACGAGGAAATGTGATACCCACAAAAAATCTAGGAAATATTACAGAGGTTGTGTTAGTGAGGACCCTCTGTGGGTTTGAGTGCTCTTGTACAGTCTTTGTGAGGACCAGTTTGAGATTTAGATCTTGAGAGTGACAACATTTTTAGAAAATGAGGACATTTTGACACTTCAGTAGAAAATGACTCTGATTCTGAACAAAACATTTTGCTGCAAAATCTTAAAGAGACATCTCAAAACCTGGGAGGACTAGATATCACCAGAGAGATTCTGAAGTCTAGTTTAATCTAGTGATATTCTATATGTGTCTAATCTCTCATCTCTCTAATCTTCCAACAGATCTCACCACAAGACTCAAAAAACAATAAATTAATTGTACTCATAAGTTCTGTATCTTCATTTATTAGTCAAATTGTGATTTAGCGTATTCCTCTGTGACATAGAGCTCCATTGTTGTCCAAAAACTATTTTGAACACACTTCACTGAGCTTCAACCTTTAAATGAATGGCATCTTTTTCGTTAACATGAACATGAAGACTGTAGTTTATGTTGAGAAGATCCCACATACACTGTCCTGCTGCTTAAAATACCCTGCACACTAAATGTGGATAATCCACCGCTGAAAATAGTCCCCAACAAATTCACTATTTACTCTTAAAAAGCAGAACTATTTGCCACAGACATGATCAAAATGTCAAAATGTATTCACTTTCACACACACACACACACACACATACACACACACACACACACACACACACACACACACACACACACACACACACACACATAGCTTGAGGATTAATGACACTTCAAAGGGAGGAAGCCGCACTGTGGCCAGCTTCCTGCCCCGGCCCATCTTAGACCATTTGCTGGCATCTCTGCAGCTGATGACGGCCTTGTGAGCCATGTGGTGGCTATTTGCAGCCACAGAGGTAATTGTCTGTAGTCACACTTTGTCTTCCGTAGGTTAAGTTCAACAACAAGGGGCCTGGGGCACCAAAGGTATCGCTCAAACTTGATGGAGCCCATTTGTCCTGGAATGAAAAATGCTCTTCGGGTTTGATTGTGAACAGAGTGAAAAGAGGAGGGCTGTGGAGGAATTATTTTCTTTCTTTTTACTTGGATACGCATCATTGCCACTCACTGGTACTGGTTTTTCTTTTGGGGGTGTTGTGTTTTGGCATCCCCGGTAATATCTGTCTCGGTCATCTCTCACAAGGAAAACACACCAAGCAGTGGTCAAGTGCGGCCAGCAGCGTCTATGAAAATCTGAGGAGGCCGCTACAAGCTCGACTCGCCACTGAGTGCGGCTGAACTGAAAGTTAGGGGTAGTTAACCTTTTAGCTGCAAAGTGCTGCCAGATAATACCCGCAGCGTCCTGTGACTCCTGTGAGATGTTGACCTATGTTTAAAAAGAATTTCTTCCCACTTGAAACACATGAGCGCACCTCCCAGCCGCAGAAAATTTAGATTTTTGCCGCGAGTGGGACACATCGCTGCTGCTTGGTGCGTTTTTGGTGTTTCAGTGTGGAAATGAAACCTCCAAACTATAAACATACCGTAAGAGTATACACCGTGCCAAATCAGCTGCTGCCATCCCTGTCTCCTACAAAATAGTTTAATTTGCTTGGGATTTAACGTAACTTTTGCCTGGATTAGATTTGCTGGTAAGGTTTCTTTCCAATCAAGGAAGTGTTTTTGAGGTCACAGGGAGGAGGTGGTTAGGTGGATGTTTGGATTTACTAGGACTGTAAAATCACTTGGTAAAAGCTGCACTACTTGTATGTTCACAATGGACCAGATGACTAATGTGTTCAAGGATGAAACTTGCAGCTGAAAGAGAATTATAAGACATATTTCAGCAGATTGTTTTGGTCAAACTGTTAACTCAAAGTACACCATGTTCCCAACAAATGGCAGACTGACACAGTAAACAACTAGCTGGTGAACATAGTGGAGCATTTAGCAGCTAAAGAGACAGATATTTCCCTCAGGAGTTGGAGACCAAAACATAGCGAAAAGGAGAGTGACCCAAATGAATGCTGATGATGTTCTTTAACCACTGGATGTGTAAATATGTGACTGTTACCGTCACCCTAGCAACTTTATAAGGTAATAATAAGATATCAATGTTGTGTTCTTCTACTGTGTGGTCAAACAAATCCATAAATGCTGCTTTAATGTTCAGGAACGATTCTGGTTTCGGTTAGATATTAGAAAAAATAAGCACATGGTGTCGTGCTTTAACCAAGCTTGATCCAGCGCTCTCGAAGCATTTGCTAATGCAGAAGAGAACATCCTCTAAAAGAGCTCATCTCTACATGAGTGTGTCTCAGGCCCAGACCTGGTGGCTGACCTAAACATGCTCGCACCGGTGTGTCCTCCTCCTGTTTTCTTGCCCTTTGTGCTGACCTTTACCCCTCTCCCCACCACACTCCTGCCAGTTACGACGCCTTTTGTTTGGAGTTTACATCTGGTGGAGGAACAGCACCCCCTTACATTGTTTTGTTTTAGTGCTCACAATCTAGCTCGGAGGAAAAAGAAAGAGAGGAAGATGTTCGCAAAAAAGTTGAAGAATATGTCAGAATTGTTGACGCGGTGTCGCAGTTGTTCAGACGTACATGGAACATTGTTCTGTTTGAGCTCCGACATGCCACAGCTCTGACTGACGTCTGGGTTGTTGCCAAATCCTAGCAATGTGTGAAGTTCTGTGTTGTGGATCGGAGCCATCTGCTGACATGTCTCTGGGCAGCTCATATTGTTTGCTGAAGAAATGTACAATGAGAATGGCAGGAATGCAGTGTGTGTAATATGTCCTGATATTAAAGATCAATATTTGTGTAAGTACAGAGAGAAGCAGCTATCTCATCACATAGAGAGACATTATCTGGGCATTTCCACTTGGCTCAGGGAATCACGGCCTCTGGCAGAACATCTTTCCTGTGGTGAAACAATACCAGACGTTGAAGGGCCTCAGCCAGAGGAGGAGCTGGCATTATGAAAAGCACTCTACAGTCAGCCTTAGAGGTCAGTCAGCCAATAGGTCTCCGCATAAACAACCGACGCCAACACATTCAGGCTTTCTGTGAAAACAAACAGTGGAAAGTAGGGGATTACTTTTTGTATGTGGGTCAGTGTCTGTCAGCTGGATGGCTGGAGAGGTTGTCATGTCTAGATGGCAGCGCTGCCACCTGCAATAACACTAATCACTGTAAAAGTTTGTTGGAACAAGACAAAAGTTAGGACGCTTTGATGTTGTCTCGTTAAAGTCCTGATATTAAAGGGATACGCTACCCAAAATCAAACATTTGAGTATCAAACACTGACCTAATAAAGGCAAAGTTTGGGAAAGATTTTGCAGTTTGCTCCAACACAAAGAACAGCTGTGGTCAGCTTGAACTTTAACTTGCAGCCGTGTAAAAAACATAAATCAACTTATTCTCATCAAATGATTTGTATGATATCTCGCAAAAGGTTATGCACCAAAGGTTGTATAGTATCTTTCAAAGGACTTGGGTAGGATTAGAAAAAATGTTGTGGTTAGGCTTCCGGGACATGAACACCGGCCCTCAGGTGAAAGTTCTTTGTTTTGGGACCTGTCCATCACTCCGACCTACCTCCCTACGTAGGGTTTAGCAGTCTTATAAGTCACCTGGTTTCCTTCTTTCCTTCTCCTACACTAATAAAGACATACATTACACAATGCAATACTTGTTGTAGTAATATGTACGGACAGTAAATGAGGACAGCCTGCATAAATACACATAATTCATGTTAGTTACTATAGATTCCAAGACAAGGAATCCATAGTTTTCAAATGTTGAGTCCATTAATTATAAAGCAAAATCACAACTTTGCCTTAAAGGGCTTTACAATCTGTTCATACAGCAACATCTATCCTAAGACCTTTGGTTTTTTACAGCAAACACACATCAGAAGGGATACATGTGGATAAGTAAGATTCAGTGGTGTGACATAGAAGCAGTATAATAAGCTTATAGGTGGCTAATGGAGATATTCATTTTTGACTGATGTTTCTAAGGATATAGAAATTGTCCATTCTGTGAATAATAATCATTAACTGAATTTAGGGTAATGAACATACAAATTAAATTAGGTGCTTTTAATAGAAGAGAAAAATACAGACACTTAAAACCACCTATAAAGTGTTTTTTTTTTTATCATGCAGTACTTCCTTTTCTCATGATCTCACTGTCTACGGAAGTGGGAAAGCACATTTTTCCACTGTAAAATATTACCTTGCAATTCATATTTCACACTTTTCCAGACACTTTTGCGACCAATTTTTGGAAAGAAAATCAAAATCCTGTGAGGGTGTTTTTATTTTTTGGAAATATTCTAATACCCTGTAATGGAGGATGAATCCCAACAGTCAGCGCTTACTGGAAGCAAGACACACATCAAAGGTCCAGATCACAGCACTCCAAAAGTATCTGTCAAACAGCTGGCACAGAACAGATGTGGATCTAGTTCCAGGCTAACCCCCTTAGTACAACCTTCCTCTCAAGACTCAGCAGCTCAAACCTGTAAACATGGGCATAGTCTGCTAATACACCACCAATTAGTATCATTATGGAGAGCTCCACATCCTAAACAGGCCACTTCCGCCTCGACTGTACCCTTACAGCAAAGGGGCCAGGTGAAATCAAAATGGTTTCCACATGTCTGGTGATGTATGGCTCCTGTATGCTAGCTAATGAGCTACACCTACCCTTAGGGTCATCTAGGAGAGATGGTTTGCAGACTGGACCTAAATCCCACAGTTAGTGAACAACCTAAACAAAGCCCTCATCTAAGGAGAGTCATGCTCCAACAGCTTTTCCTGTTGTAATTCACCCTCGGATGCAGTCGGCTGAAAGAGGATGTTGTCCCTCTCTCTGTGGTCCGACGGCCCTTTCTGATTTATCCTGGTCCCCTGCGGGAAGACAGAGGCTTCATCACCTGTCCTGTGGTGGAGGTGTTGAGCAAGTTAAGTGTCCCTGTGACAGGCCTTATTGTCCCCTCAGGGATGGAAGTTCGGCCTTCTTTTGTGCTTGTCCCTCAACAGCAGACACAGACCTTTAGCCATGCAGGGGTCCCAGCCTGTGCAGACTTGCATGGCTTCACATTTACTTCATGAAGCCGCTCTGCTTTTTGAACAGCGGGGTGGTCGGATGTAGGCAAAACCTCTGCTTGTCAACACCTATGTTCTCCCAAAACACGAGACTAAGTGGACATATCTTGTAGGGATGTGAAGCGTGGTGACGTGGCGCAGTTTGCTCGTCTCCTTTTTGTTCCCGATTCGGCTCACACGAGTACGTCTTTCATTAGGTTGATTTAATCTTCAACAGATAGTTTGGAGCAGAATTCTGCATACTCAAATGGTTTTTGGTTTTAAAGGCAAGAAGCAAGCATTATGATATAATTTGAAACGCATGGTATACAGTTAATTTATGGGGGCTTGCAACTTTCTGGATCGGCCATGTGTTCACCAAACGGTGCTCTGGTTTAGAGCGCCGCAGCTTGTTGCCAGGTTAAAGGCTTCACACCCAGGTGCTAGAGTGTTTGTTGCCTTTTTGACGAGGACAGTGACAAGCAACCAGCGTCTGCGCCAAGATGTGAGTTGTAATTCAACAAGTGTCCAACTGACCGTGAAACCACTAGTCATGGGTCAAAGCCGAGAGCACCAATATGAAGATCTTTAATGTCTGCATCTTCTAATCGACAGGGCTTGATTTAAAATGACAGCCATTTATCGAAGACTTCATTTGAATTTACAACTTATTATGATCTCAATTCTATTGAGAGACTGTCTCTGATGAGTGTGCAACCCCAGGGGAAACTAATTTACAGTCGCTTGAAACGACTACAAATGTTTCATTTTAACTTGTTCAGTTCAAATATGTGGGTACTTTTCATAATGGCCCACAGTAGGCCGTTTGCCAGTACTGTGTACAACCTTTTTGAGCTCCCATGTTTCACGGCTGTCAGTCACAAAGGTGGTCTTAGCTTTTAACCCTGTGGAGGTTCAAAGAGAATGGATTTTCCCAGTGCTATCAGCCTTAATCAAAATCACATTGTCTGCAGCTATTGGCCCATGGTAAAACGTGGGGGCTTATCCAGAATTTGACTTTGATTAGCCTGGATCCTTGGATTGAGTTGCCCACCGTCCTCTGCTCTTTGATCTGCTAGAGCTTCTGCAGGAAGCTTTAGTACCCCTAATCAGCAGTTTGTGGACCAGTCCAAGTTTCCCTGAGGGGTGCATGGAGAAGACTGACCCCACAATGTCAGCATTAAGGGGTGAAACTAAGTGAGAAAAACTGTGCCAGATTGGCAGACACAGAGTCTGGCTCCAGCCATGGATAACCTCAGGGTGCTCCCATGCCTAATGTCACATGGTCATTAAAGCAAGGAGCCTCCATTAAACTGGACACAACTTCTATTGACACCAGTGTCTGACACACTGACACCCTTTATGTGACCATTACTGGGACAATTGCCCAGTTCCCAGTTGTTGACATAAAGGGGGAGTTTGAGGGCAGTGGTAAAGCTAAAGAACACTCAGCTGACCAGTGGCTTCCTTGTGTAGCGTATTGTGTAGACTGCCTATAGTCCAGTGGGTAAATGGGAAGATAATTAAAAAAATATGTATAGATTATGGTGGTATATATCTACCTATGAATGTTAAATCACATTAACCATTAAACTGCCAGTTACTAAAAACTGACCACCAACATGAAATAAGACTGAGCTTCTTCAAGCTGCACGTAGGCAAACATGGGTCGTTTGGGGGCGCCACAGTTCTGTGATCACCATGTCTTGCATGAAAAATGTATTGTAACATTATCAAACTTGATAGAGTCAAAAGTGTTAAATAACATCTTATTTAAATCCATTCAAAAGATCATATCTGGAGCATCTGTGGGTAGGAATGGGTGATATGGACTAAATCTTTTATCACAATGTAAGTCATTCCTTATCTCGATAACAATATATATCATGATGTTTTCTGGTAATTTAATAAATAAATGTATAGTCTATATGAAATAACCACATAGAAAAGCCATTTTTTGTATGCCCCTGTTCCTGTATGAATTAAATACTTGACAAATGAAAAGTACAGAGTATTTTCTTATTTTATGAAGAACTTTAGTGCAAAATGAACGGGCAAGGATCAGGATGTTTGAATTACGTAAATATTGCTGCAACACAGTTGGGCAAATTTTCTTAATATGTTTTTTAATATAGAGAATATACAGTATATGAATATATATCACTGCCTACATCTATGAGGGGGCACTGGGTTTCATGCCCACATGAAGGGTCCATAGTTTGATTACCACTGGGACATTTAAAATCCACGCATTCTTAAAATATAAAAGTATATTTTTGCCGATAGCAGCAGCCTGTACTGCTCATCTGTAAAGCATCCTTCAGAGGTTCTCGGGGGTCAAACAGTTGAGGGTTAGGCCTTGGTTGGAGGCCTGAGACCTCTATGTTCTCAAAACAACGTCAAATGGAGCTCGACCTCAATCTTTGCCTTTTGCCTCAGACCTCCCACTCACATGTTGTTTTCAGAGGTCACAAGTCTGCCTTGGTCAGTGTCTTCTGTCAATTTGTGTGGAAGCTTTGCTCTTTTTCTTGTTTTATACCTGCTCACACTGTTATACAATTGTCCTTGTACAATAGCGGATGTCCGATTTGTTTGACAGGATCATATTTAGCTTTAGGTTGTCCTGCACCTCATCCTATCAGTCTATATTTGATTTGTTGTGCTGTAAAGTGAAAGGAAAGGCAATCATGCCCACACTCCTCAAAACAGACAGGCAAGACCGTAAAAGTTTCTAGAAGGCAAGTATCCCATGTTTACAGATAGTGCTACAAGATTACTGTTCTGATATCACTAATAAGAGATTAGCTCCAGTAAAAACACCATGGTAGCTTCAAATCTGTTTGTCCTCTTGTTATTCTTAACTCTTCTTCTGCTCCTTTTATCAGCCTGAGGTTTCTGTGTTGTCTCTGGGGACAAAGCATTAACAACCAAGATGCTATAAACAGGAAACAGAGACCCTCTCTGGTTTCGCTGCTCATTGCTCCCAGGAAGAGACAGCCTCATTTCAGTGAGTGACACAAACCAGAACCCACACAGACACACAGACACAAACACAAAGCCCTCAGCATCTATCAAGTATCAGGCTTTATTTACCTACTTGACACCTTTAATCCTCCACTTGTCGACGCAGTGAGTGGACATTTACCTCGGGCACTGGGCATTGATACAGCCTGAAAAAGCCCAAGAATGTATATGAACTATTTGAAAGAGACAGACATGGATGCGAAGCACACTTACTGTAGGTCAGGATGTTTTGCACTGCTCAGAATTTGCGGGTAATGTGGGAGGAATGCTAATTGGAAATCTGGTGATTCATGAATGTGGAAAATAATGTTCTGTTATTACGTCACTTCCTTGTTATCTTTAGGTTGCAGGACTCTTGTTTTCTTTAGAGTTTCTGGATCTGATATTTTGATAGGAGGACAATAACCCGAGTCTGAACAATGCCTATGAATCAGTGCGAAACTTTGCCTGGGAAGGATGCACGATTTACAAGCTTATTTTAAGTCTGTAATATTGGAAAACCTGAAGGAAATTTGCTTCATAGATTACAGACGTTGCAAACTTTCCACTGAACGATAACAAGTGGCAGATTTAATGCTTTAATTCCCTGTCGGGAGGAATTTGTCTCTCTCAAACAAACCCCACGTCTTCAGCTTCTATCAGTTGGACAAACACACACCCACATACAGATGAGGATTGTCAGAGTGGGAGTCCAACCTGACAGACTTGCAGCTGTGTCAGCAGGCGTTGAAAAATCCATGAGGAAAAGAAAAAAACACAAAAGAGAGAGAGAGAAGGAGGGAGAGGGATGAAAGGAGATAAGAAGAGGAGTGGAAAGGAAATGCAAGTGTTTATGCTGGCCTGTCTCTTCCTTCAGTCCCTGGAGGTTTACTTCTATGTTTAAATATGGGTTCGCATTTTGTGCGTGTCAGTCAGTGTATGCCCTCTTCTGTGTACCTGCATCATGTTTTTGAGTGAGTGAGTCAGTGTTTGCAGGTTAGTGCTAATGGGACCGATAATGCTGAATGATGAAGTGCCTCTGACTGACAGAGCGCTGTGGGCTGATGTGAGACGGACTGTCAGGCATCAGTAAGCTATATGACGATGACGCATAACTCTTCTGATTAAGCCTGACTGTGTGACAGTTTGCTCTTTCTATTATTTTCTTTTTCTAGATTTTCATTGGGAAAAAGTGACAACTAGGCCAACATAAAGGTATGGTATTTCTCTAGTTTACTGATCATGGACTCTACCCGGACTCAACCTTGTATAGTAGAGCTTGATGAGTTCATCAGTTGAAAAAGTCATAGCAGTCTTGTTAACCCGAAAATAACAAAAAACTGGTGAGGTTAATATCACATGGGAAGATGTAATTAGAAAAACGGCTCCTACATGGAGTCTCCATGGAAGCGATGTGGCTCATCAATTATTTTGCCTCTTATGGAGGCTGCGATAGACTGAGGCTCTTGTTACACACAGAGACTACATAAGCAGTCACCCGAGAACAACAGGTGTCCCTGAATAAACCCGGGAAGACTCAATGTCAAATTTATCCTTTAACACTGAAGGTGAAAAATCAACATTTTCAGAGTTCATGCAAAGAACTTACTGTTCACTGAATCATCTGGAGAAACTGCTAAGTGAATGATTTGAGGGAGTTTCAGATTCCAGCTGCTTTTTTGTTTGCATGGCACTAGAGTTCAGTTGAAAAGTAAAACCCATGAATATGTATTCATTAATACGTTGAAACAACTATTTTTATTATTTACTTTTACTGGAACAATATGATTCATCCAGTGATCAATAGTAGCACAAGACAACTGACTTGGTGATTGTAGTTTCTGTTAAGTCTGTATATCTGCACTGAATGCATACGTTCTACTGTTGATACAGTATATGTACCACTTACTGTTAATCCATACCAGCCACTGCACTTTACTGCTTTTTGCACTTCTGGTTCAATGCTAAATTTTGTTGCCTCAGTATTTATACTCTCTGCAGTGACAATAAAGTTGAATCTAATCTAAATGTATCATTCTGTAAAACCATGTGATCTGAAAAGTTATTTTCCCCCTCCTTCAAGGCGACATATGTAATATTAAAGTACAGTACAGCATGTTTAGTTAGCATTTTAATGTCCATGCATATATAATGTGCTGCTATGTTAGCCAAAGGGCCTGACCCTAAATTAGTCCCTATGAATAAGTAATATGTTAGAGAGCAGAGCTCAGCAAAAACATGCTGTATGCAGTATGCCGTGATCTCAAATTGTAGACTAGCAGAGCTTTATAGGGACATGGCATACAGACATGCATGCGTTTTTTTTTGTTAGGCTCTCTTTCATATAATGCAAACATAGACCCATTAAAATGTATAATTGGGGTGCTTTGTTATGGCATGGATTATATTTATGTGTAAACACATGCAGACATACAATGAAGTTAACACACACTCCTCCACTCCACCCAAGAACACACACCACATCACACAGTCCCTTTGCTCCCTTCAGTATTAGGGATTGCGGTTCAAGTTCTACCCCAAACGAGCACCATGACATGATTCTTTGTTTCGCTGCCCCCCTTTTCCTCATGATCGCTGACGTGGAGAAACTCAACAATCGCTCACTTTTTTCTCCTCTTCCAAAAACAGTACAATTGTTACTTGTGTCATGTCGTCTTCCTTTGCTGCTGTTGTTGTTGTTTCTGCTGTGGACCAGAGACTCAAGACAATGGCTCATTCAGAAGAGGCCCTGTGAGTGTATCATCTTTTACGAGACATAGACGATGTGGTTGAGACAGAAGAGGGGTTCCTGTGTTGCGGCGGCGGAGATTGAGTACATCTGCATGACCTCTTTCCTAGCTCCAACTGGTTTAGGTCAATCTTTTCAAAACATCTTATTTTCCTAAAAAATGTCCACACAGATTAGATATAGCCCCTTGACTGAAGCTGTTGAGGTAGTATCGTAGACTGAATAATAAAGATGGGTGTAGCTCCAGGGTCCTTAAAGTGAAGCCAATGCAGAAGTGCTATAGACCTGCATTCTTTTTCATTTCCAGCAGAGAGCGTCTCCACTGCAAAAAGAGGCTGTTTGTATAGAAGTCAATGAGAAAATGAAGCTACTTCTCAGTTGATTTAATACCTCTGTAAACATTTTCCTAATAAGTTTATGGTCTCAATCAATAGTTTCAAGTCTTCTTCAATGCAGCATGATGATCATTTATTATATTATGATCCCATTTAGAGAAAAATAGCCAATAAAGCAGGGGATGCTTAAGGACGTGGCTACCTTTTGATTGACAGGTCGCCGTGCTAGCGACAGGGTAGAGGTTTAGTGACACATATACTGTGTACAATAAAACAGCCGTGAACCTGTGTTTGGGTGTTGATCAGAGTTTGGTTGCACCTTGCTAACAAAGCTTACATTAGCTAGCGTTAGCTGGTAACTGATTTTCAACCGGCTCTATGTCACTACACTGACCAGAACTCCAGGCTCATTCGCCAGAAATATTCCACCAGATGACTCACGTCAACCGGTTGAAAACCCGTGAATTTACCTCTTTAGCATTTAGCTTATTGCAGCATCATTGAAACGACAGTGGAGCGCAGCCTGACTCAGCTTAGCGCTCCTCCCTGGCCCTGCCTTCTTGTCCAAATATGGCTATGTCCGGTTGCAAAAAACCCAAGATGGCGATGGCTAAAATGCAATCTCCTTGGCTTCAAAACAAACACAGTCCACTCAGTCTGTCACGGTAACTACCTCCATCTCTGTTATACGGTCTATGGGTAATGGAGTATTGATCACATACTTTCCCAGTCTAGATTGAGTTAACTACAGTACTTCAGTCGCAGGCCTGTTTCGACAACATTTAAGCTAACATCCTCTTTTGCACCAGTTCCTATCAACGTTATTGTTTTCCACACAGACTTGTGTAGTAGATGACATCTTCATTTGGAATCCATCAGTGGGCTGGGCTGCTTACAGAGCAGTGTTTGTCTATTGTATTGTTCCCCTGGTTGCCAACAAGTCTGGCTTTCCAGTGGGCATTGTTAGTAGCTGTGACTCAAATGAACACTCAACACAGTGTTGGTTTTAAAAAGCATTACCGTATGTGAGTGTCGCACTTAACAATGCCTGTTGTGGTTAATGGTTACATCTAGTGGATTTTGGGCTTTGTACTTTTGCTTTGTGGCCATTTTCGTTTAGTCAGATCATCTTGAGTTGAGCTGCCACTTGTGCCTACAGCCTCTCTCTTTTAACATTTCAAGGGTGGTGAACTATTTCCCTGCGCCCTACTGTCAGAAATATTAGATACATATTTTTTCATTTTGTATGAACTAGCTTTGAATCTCTATCCCCTCCACATTCACTTGTTTCTGGGGCAGAGTATCATGTAACGATGTTGTTTTCCCTTCAGGAATTCTCGACATCTTCTTGATTTTTTATATGCAGATCCTTATCCTCTTTCTACAATCCTGCAGCGCTCAGCCAAGCCCATGCCTGTATGCTCCCACCCGCCACCACTCTATACACGCTGGGCTTTGTGGTTTTGGGTTTGGTCCAGAATGCAACTTTGTGGTCAGCCGCTACTTAGAAAGGCTGAATAAAACAGGAGCACGGTTTCCCTCTCCTCACAGTAGCACCTGCATAACACGTCAACGCATTTACACAGACAGAGACACGTCAGCAAACTGTGGCTCACACTCGACCATGGGAAACTCTTTATGAAATACACAGAGGAAGAGTCTGGTCTAACTCCATCAGGCTGAGGCTCTGTGATGCCGTTCCCCAGATTTAGGGGAGCTCCACAGAGCCTTGGGGTTAAATGAAGACAGCTCCAGTGCTCTAATGCAATATTCAAATCTTGCCTCTGTCTGATGCTGCAGCGTGCTGTAAAACTGTCCTGTCTCATCACTGTCCACGCTGAGTCACGCTCCCCACGCCCCCCACGCCCCCACTGCCTCCAAGCCTCTTGACATTCTCTGTACCGCTTGAGGGCCGCGGGGGTGAACACACACATGCAGGAACATGGACACATATGCATGCACCCGACCCGTGCTTTAAAGCAAACATAAGTAAGCATGCTCTTTATGCACCTATACACATGCATATGCACACACGAACACATCAGGATGAACACACATACCATGTTTGACCGACTTCGATGTGTAGAGGCTTAATATGTACAGTGTATATGGTACTAATTCCATATATTATACATTTACTCAAGTGATGCACTTAAGTACATTTTAGAAGTTTTCGTTATTGTTTATTGGAGTATTTCCATTTATTTTACTTTAAACTTCCATTTCACAACATTTCAGAGTGAAATATTGTACTCTTTTACACCCCTACATTTATCTGACAGCCATAGATACTTGCTTACTACAATTTTACACACACATGTGATCATCTCATGACACAGTGGAGAAAAAAAGTCTGTTTACAAGGTAGTCCTGAAATTATATATAAACATGTATACAATATTTGTCCACCACAAAGTGCAGATGATGAAGATTATTTTTCTGAAACTCCAAAATGTTAAAATCTTGGTCACACTTTTTTTAAAATAAAAACTAAGCTTATTGTTGGTTTCATGTGTTTACATACTTTACTAAAACTCTAATTAAAATGCTGCTTACATGTTAATTTTACAGCCATAATGAGCAGAATTATCATACTTTTACTTTAATACCTCAGTACATCTGGTATATATGGTATTGTGCAACTTCTCCACCTACTATTTTGGATGTAGGACGTCTATATATTTTGTGGTTTTGCTTCTTTACACTCAATTTAAATATCTGAATATTTCTTCTACTACGTTTTGTTTTGGTTATCCCTAAGTCTCATTTGCATTTGATCCAGTTCCGATAACAAGTTTTGGACTTAGTAATGTTCAGTAATGCTGTTTATTGAGTTACCCATTCTTGTTCCAGTACAGCAGCTTTTCAGAGCCCTCTCTACAGCCGACTCATCTGAAATAAGTATGCATTAATGCTCTGTGGCTACTCCCACAGAATTACTACTCAGGAAGTATAATTCACATGTACAGTATGGCGGACAGAGATACTGTGAGAGCCAGGAAGGATGTGGCCTCCCCTGCCCTGTGCTGTGCTGTGCTGAGCTGGCTCGCTCTTCCTGCCTCCGTCCATGTATTACATACTGTACATTCACAGGCAGTGTTACGCTTCACATTCTCTTTCCCTCATAAAACAAGTCATCACGTTGTAACAGTGAGTCTATAAACCGGTTTAAGGCATGCTCCAATAGGTCCCATAGCTCCCTTTAGTATAAACTAGCTTTCTCCCAGAAATAGTGCCCTGCATATTTTATGAGTACTTTTATTTTTGTCTTTCCTGAGCTGAAAATGGGGTGAAGACGCAGTTTTGTGGTTCTTTCTCTGCAACGGGCTGCTCCCTTTATAGACCCGATGGTCACTGTGTTTCTCTAATGTGGTTTCACTACGAGGCAACAGTGGCAGTGAACTCTGGAATTGACTCGTCACCCTGAGCTGACACAGTGGCAGCGGTTACCAAAACTGAGAACTGCTGGGCTGATTAAAGAGGGTGACAGAGCATGGTGACATATTTAGCAAAGCAAATGTAAATGACAGTTTACTTAAGAGAAGCAGTGTTTAGAAAGAAATGCACGGTGTTATGACACAGTGATCCACGGCCCAAGTTTTTGTGGGTAAGGCTCACATTCAATCCGAAAAAATCTCATCACTGTGGAAATTACAGCTTCTCTGCCAAATCAGAAAGCACCCTGTGTTTGGCAGGACAAAAACTGAATGCCTTTGGGAGCAGCCTGAAGCCAAGGTACAACACCGCTGTTTAACGTTATTATGTGGAATCTGTAAATGGTGCATAACCACACACATGCATGGCGAAATAACTGACTGCCTTTGACAAAAATAACCAAAAAAAAGCTGTCGAAATGCGATGAAGTGTTTAATAATATGATAGTAATAATGGTAAGAAAACATGATATTTTATAGTGATTTTAACTTAACTAAGGCCTCTTAATTCATATATAATTGTATTCACTTTTTACCCAATAAGTGTTTTGATTTAAACTGAGTCCTTACCCCAAGTGAAGGAGTTCAAGTACCTCGGGATCATGTTCACGAGTGAGGGGACGATGGAGCGTGAGCTTGGCCGGGGGAATCGGAGCAGTCGCTCTACCGCACCGTTGTGACGAAAAGAGAGCTGAGCCGGAAGACAAAGCTCTTGATCTACCAGTCAATCTTCGTTCCTTGCTTTGAAAGGAGCCAGTTGAGGTGGTTCGGGCATCTACTAAGGATGCCCCCTGGGCGCCTTCCTAGGGAGGTGTTCCAGGCACTACCAGCTGGGAGGAGGCCTCGGGGAAGACCCAGGACCAGGCGGAGAGATTATATCTCCACACTGGCCTGGGAACGCCTCAGGATCCCCCAGTTAGAGCTGGTTAATGTGGCCCGGGAAAGGGAAGTTTGGAGTCCCCTGCTAAAGCTGCTGCCCCCGCAACCCGACCCCAGAGAAGCGGTTGAAGATGAGATGAGATGAGATGTGTATATATTTTATTATCATGTTGCATCTTAATGTTATAATATACGAGCTAAAATTCCTCAAGTTTCCAAGTGCATCGGATGTCCAAAATATAATTATAGCTACACGCTACAGGCACAAAGTAAAAACACAGTCATACTGTAAAACCAAAAACAGTCTCTATGCATTCCAAAGCTTCATTTACTCTGTTGTGTTTCTAGATTGAGAAACACAACATGTGACTATTAATGTTTTTCAGTTTTCTTTATTAAAAAAATTCTCACACAGCGCTGTGTGTACATAATTGCACAGTGAAAAGTGCAGAGTCCAAATGACGGGTTATTCCGTTTAATAATACACGAAAGAGGTATTTCTTGCGCTGGTAAATTATACATGAAAACTGTGGTGGTGAATTACAGAGCCACCATGTCGAGGTACATGCTGGAACATCTCCTCTTGGCTGGCTGCACCTATCTGAGAGACTGATTTGTGTTCACGCTTGTATTTTGTGAGAGGTTGAGTCAGAAACGTTGTTAAACACCGACAACTTTTGTGAGTGGCGTAATGTGTGTGTGGGTTTGTGGGCGGAGTGCTGATCTGAAGAAGAGTGAAGACAGCAGCAGATAATACCCATGGTGTGCATGTATTTGAAATTAGACAGAGAGCAGATTGATGCTCTTTTATGTCTTATAGTCTGTAGAGTCATATCTCAGCCTGTTGAGGTACTGATATACGGTTCATATCACAACTGGCCTTGACTGGGGCAGCCTGAGCTAAGTCATTCTCTGTCCCTCTGTCCTCGGCCTTGTGGATGAAGTCATAACTCTAGCAGATGTTCACCAGCAAACATCACTTAGGGATGAATAGGGCCCTCTACAGGTGAAGTAAAGAACTCAATTTGTCAAATTGTGACATAAAAACCAATTCACTGTCTAAAATCTGCATCCATTAATATAATCAGTGCTCTCAATTAAGCAGGCAGTTAAAATATTCATAGATGCGACACGTGAGAGGCCTTACCTCTCAAGTGCTCCATCTCACAACTCATGTGTGTGTACAGTGGAATAACTTGAAGCAAATTGTATCGCCGGCTTTGAAGTTCAAAGTGTTTTCCCTCCCCACCCCACCAGCACCCCTCGTCTATTCAGGGTGGTGCCAGATGTGACCTGGGCAGAATCGCTGAGTGAGCACACCTTTCATGGTAATGAGGAAGTTATGGTTCGCCCCCGAGCCAAAAGGTCTGCGCGGAACGCAAAGAGAAGAACACCTTGGCAGCCTCGACCTGACAGCACAGAGCAAAGTCTGGCTCTGGTGCACTGAACAGACTTTTATCAAAACGGGGTGTTGGTGTGTGTGTGTGTGTGTGTGTGTGTGTGTGTGTGTGTGTGTGTGTGTGTGTGTGTGTCTGTGTGTCTGTGTGTGAGTGAGAGAGAGGAAAACAACATGTGATGTTTCATTTTGGGCAAGGCCACATGGCTCCCATCTGAAATTGATTTACACCGCTCAGATATGAAGTGCGTCTTTGCTCAGGGATTTAAGCCTGTCCTCACTCATGGAGTTGAAGTTGTTACTTTAAAGTGCCACGATGGACATTGAAGGCTGTTTCATACAGTTCTGTATTTTGCCTCTGCCCCTGACACCCGGACAGACTCTCTGGACCCTGTTGACAGGCATTTTGAGTTCAAAGTCTCTTTTTTGCCACTAAATCTCCCAAATCCAAAACATGATGATGAAAACTTTCACAGTTTTTTTTTAACCTTACCTTCTACTTACAGTATATGATTCCTTAGTGAATACACTGTAGGTTTAAACAGAGTTTGACCTTAATGCTGTGTCATTGAATATTTCCAGACTGACGGCACCACCTTCAGGCCGAGAGCTGAATGTGCACATTTTCACAATTGCAAACAATGACATCTGGTTGACTTTGGGAGGTGGTACTGCACCACCACAAGACAGTCTCAGTGACTCAGTGTATTTTCTTTTTTTTTTTTACATACATTTTTATTTATTTCAAACACTCAACACACTGTTACAGAAAAAAATAGTTAAAAACACAAAGATACAACAGATTCATCAATTCTGATTGATTCCATCAAAGAAACAAAAAGTTTGCGTTTGAAAAGGAGCAGGCAGAAAAATAGTGCTTATATAGTCCTGCCCCCGCTTTACGTAATTACAGAATAAAATATGTATATACAGTGGATGTGTGTATACTGCATAAGATTCATCTCATCTCATCTCATCTTCATCTGCTTATCCGGGGTCGGGTCGCAGGGGCAGCAGCTTTAGCAGGGGACCCCAAACTTCCCTTTCCCGGGCCACATTAACCAGCTCTAACTGGGGGATCCCGAGGCGATCACAGGCCAGTGTGGAGATATAATCTCTCCACCTGGTCCTGGGTCTTCCCCGAGGCCTCCTCCCAGCTGGACGGGCCTGGAAAACCTCCCTAGGGAGGCGCCCAGGGGGCATCCTTACTAGATGCCAAAACCACCTCAACTGGCTCCTTTCAACGCAAAGCAGCAGCGGCTCTACTCCGAGTTCCTCACGGATGGCTGAACTTCTCACCCTATCTCTAAGGGAGACTCCAGCCACCCTCCTGAGAAAACCCATTTCGGCCGCTTGTAACCGCATAAGATTCAGATGAATACAATACAACAATGCAATGCAACAATGCAGCATCATACTTGTCTTCTTTGGTGGGGCGCCCTGGTGGTAGCTTACAGGGTAGAGCATGTTCTATTAAAGCTCAGTCCTTACTGATGTGGTTCAGGTTTAAGTCCAACCCAGCTCCCTTTTCTGCATGTCTACCTCTTCCTTTGCCATAAAAGTAGAAGATGAGAGAGGAACAGAGGATGGTGAGGGAAGGAGGGATCGAAGCTTGCTATCTAATTAATGAATCCCATGCCGCAGTGGAGAGGCAGTGAGTGTTAACCCATCACAAATGAAACAGATAAACCTGTGACATCATATCAACCACATCGTGCATTTGGTTGGTTTTGTAACTTCTTTATTTGTTTCCTAAACCGTCAATGTCGCAAATGCATTTCTTCATCTTTGTCTTGCCGTTTGAACCCAGAACAGAAAGAAACGCTGAAGGACAATGATTAAAGAGAAGTATGAGACAACCCAACCCACATTTCATAGTGATTAAAAGAGTACTCTACCAATTTAGCATTGCACTCGTATAACAATGTTGGACAGTCCTTCTTTCTTGGCAAATCCTGGCAAGTACATTACCCACGATGTAACAGTCGAAGACAGTTCAGTCTGAGATTTATTATGGTTACTATGGCTATGGCTACTGTAGCTTCAAGCTGCTAGGTTTAAGCAGAGATGAGAAGCAGGCTATAGGTCTTACTTTTGTCTTTCCCTGTTGAGCTGATAATGACTCAAGTGAAATACTGTGAGGCAATTTATCATACTAAATGCAGATCCCTCAGGATCACTTTATAATAGTAACCTCAAAGACCTGTAAACAGACTTTGATGTGTAAAATCCCCTTTAAGACTGATGTGACATGCTGCACTGTTACTCTTGCAGTTCAGATATTGGAGCACACTATTCTGCACACACGTATTTGAGTATTTATTTAAGTGAAGAAAAGACCTCCTGCTGTACGCGGTGTTTCTTCAGGCCCCACATTATAATAACTTTAAATGATTGCCTGCAGCGTGCTGTGAGCTACAGTAAGCTGCTGAAAACATTACAACGGTTATGTCGATTCCGAGCAGCCACCAGATTACGTCAGAGCCATTATTTGGATCATTGTCTGACCCTTAGCATGCCATGACCAGATGGCCATAATTAGGAAAATATCACATCGCCTTAATCTAAGATGAGCGAAATTATACCCTACGGACTCCAGTGGTCTGCAGGAGCTATTGTATACTTATCAAGCAGTGATGTGATCTGGCATTAGTTAGAGCAGTGATATTTGCAAGGGCTGAAAGGAAAGTGGAGGAGAAGAGTTTTGTAGCAAAGCACAGCGTGAGAACTGGACATTATTCAGATGCTTCAGCTCTATGTCAGAAGTGAGTGTTAACGCTGCGAATCCCCAAATAACCACCTCTGCCACAGGGTGTCCAGAGTGCGTTTAAAACCGTCAAAATATTTTGCATCTGTGCCTGCTGACAGACATGCTGTCAGAGCTCGTCATCATTTACAGAGCTTATACCAGGTGGTTTCATGTCACCATCTGATTTGGGGTTGAGGTTTTTTTTTTTCAAAGTTTCACCCCAGGTCCCCACTGGGTCATCATCTTCGACCAGGAGCTGACAGCTCTGGGTCCTGCGGCTAGCCTCTAATGTGAAGTCGCACAGCCAAGAACACATAACAGTGCAGACAGAAGCACAGGGGATTGAACAGGGGATTGGAAAAAGCAGTTTTGCTGTAAATTCGATGTATGAGTTATTGATATAATCCGACTCTTTGTAACCAGCATGTACTGTATATGTAAAGCTGGATTTAAGGTCCCATGTAGCTTAATGTAACGTGTTTGTGGTCTGTTTATCTCGATACATACGAGATTCTGAACACTTTGAGTCACTTTTTAAAAATGAAAGAAGCAAACAAAGACAAAAACCCCACAAAGCATGTCAATTGTCTTGTTTTTAAATCCGATGGAAATGGAAAAATTGCAGCCATCTTTTTTTTCCCTCTGTATGAAAGGTTCAAATGCTGCCTGGCTGGCAATAATTGACTTGTTTTGTTCCACAGTGTGTGGTTCGTTCGTGGGAGAAGACACACACGTGACTAGCTCCATGCAGATAAAGGCAGAAAATAGAAACTTCAAAGCAGACATATAAATGTTTTGGGGTTAGGGTGAGCTGGTAGAGTTTTATGATCTGAAATTGTGTAATTGCACAGTTCAGACTTCTATCACTGAGACTGGACTTTCTTTAGCTTCAGGAATGGGAAAGAAAGCCTCCCATAAGCAACTAATCTAGGCTTTTTCGCTAGGTTCAATAAAATAGTTTCTGCCTGATCTTGGATGGATACAAAGGTTTCAACATGCAGCTCCTGTTTCTTCAGGCTGTGGATTTATTTTAGTACAATTCATCTTTGATCAGGTCTGAGTTTCTGGCTTCAGGGTACTGAGTGGCCTTGACTACAGCATCCAACCCAAAAGGGCTTCTGGTTCATCTGGCCTTCAAGCACAGTCTTTTTTTTTTTTATATGTCTCAGCAATCTAGGCATATGTTTACCTCTGTCCAGAGAAATCTCCCTCATATCTGCTAACCACAGCATCATGCCTCCTATTATTTTCTCCAAGGTTTTGATGACGTTTGGAATCATGTTGTAGAAATCTGGGATCTTGCATCAAAGCGCTTGGCATCGCAACCTCACCACATCAGAGTTTAAAGAGAGCGTGTGTGCTTTTATGCGTTCCAACATTGACTGAGATTACCTCCTGTTTTGTACGGGGGATAATTTACAAATTGGTTTGTAAAGTCATGCCTGGTACGGGACACACGTTCTGTTGCAAAGTCACTGTGCAGTAGCGATAAGTACAGCGTTAACCCTCCTTAAAAATAGACTGAAATTAAAGAGGAAGCAACTCTGAAATAGGTCCTCATCGAAGTGAAAGGACGAGACCTTAGTTTGACCTTCATTTATTATAAGACCAATTCATTAAGAAACATAGCAAAATAGACACACAGGGTAAAAAACACACAATAACATAAATCTTGGCAAGATAAAAGTGACACTATCAGTGGCAGCATCAGCATAACTAACAGCGCCCCCCACAAATGACATGTACAAGTACTATTAGTGAAGCCCTCCTCTCAAACGGTGCAGATGCTGCAGACATAATGACATTTGTGATAAAGATGGGGACATGAACCGAGCCCTGAGGCATGCTGTAACTATTATCATGACCACTAATTCAGCTCAGCTCAGCTCATTTCTGTGGGTCAGCAAAATAGCTAACCTAGCCTGACTTAACAGAATGTGCTGCAGTGTCAGTTGTTGTTTGCTTCAACTTCAACTAACTCACTTTAACACAGTGGCCTGTTAAAATTGAAATAAGACAGAAATAAGCTTTTTGTTATCTCATGAAAACAAACGGCTAGTGACACCCAATTTCATATGAATTCTAAGCAATCAAAGCTGTCAGGATGCATAATAAAAACCTCTGAAAATGTATGTTCTGTGGATCTAAACTACTGTCCAACAGTGCACAGAGGAAATGTATGTGCTACTCACACCTTAAAATGGCACACTTTAAATGTGCACAGTAGGAGAAGCACCGGTGTCACTAAAAACATTAATGGTTTTGTTCTATTCAAGTTTTTCCAGTGTGAGCTATGGCAGTGTGACAGTGAGCCAGCACGCACAATGCCAGGGCCCTGCAACTGAAGCAGCAAAATTAAATTCATTCATTCATTCATTCATCTTCAACCGCTTGTCCCTGTCGGGGTCGCTGGGGGCTGGAGCCGATCCCAGCTGACATCGGGCGTGAGGCGGGGTACACCCTGGACAGAACGGCAGTCTATCACAGGGCACATAGAGACGAACAGAGACGGACAACCATTCACACCTACGGGCAATTTTAGAGTCATCAATTAACCTAACACGTGCATGTCTTTGGACTGTGGGAGGAAACCGGAGAACCTGGAGAAAACCCACGCAGACACGGGGAGAACATTCAAACTCCACAGAGAAGGGCCCCTGCCGGGATTCGAACCAGGAACTGTGAGGAGACAGTGATAACCACCACCAAACAAATAAGTATGCTGTATTATTATATATTAATGGCTAAAACAGTATGCTTTAAAGATCACTATGTACAGTTTGCATAGAATTAAATTGGGACTTATTGATCAGAGGAGGCCCATGGCTTCTACGCCCTCCACAAGACTTAGCAGTGACCAAAGTTCAGGGTTAGGGGGTGTTTACCAATCATCCGTGGTAACTATTTAGCCCTATAGCAACAGGAGGCTGTAAAATAAAGAACACCTTAGAGTCATAAAGAGTGATAAAGACACAGACAGAAATTGCTATTGGCATAGACAGTTTGTCGCCTGAACTCTGACTGTGGCTGTGATGTAGATAGGTGTAGATCTAGATGTGTGTGTATTGTGCAGAACACTGTTATGAACACTGACCATACCTTATTAATGCTGCACCCAGGAGAAATCTGAAAGACTAGACATTATACAATCCATGTTTGTTTAGCAGTTTTGCCTGAGATTAATTAGTGTCTTTAGTCTTGTCCTCCCTGGCCAAACGCAAAGCAGTTATTTGAGCACAAAACTATAATCAACCCATGTGTCTCTTCGTTGACCTAATTGTTGGCGACTCAAGGCACTTTAGACAGTTATTATTGTAATTTCATGTTAGATCACAGTTGAGACAAATGGGTTGTTGATCACTTTATTTAGTTGTATTGTAAAATTACTTCAGTAAGAAATGCTGCTACACTTCACTGTACTTTACTGTAACTTACTGTAACTTAGTTCTGTAGGAAATGCTGCTACATTTTTAACACTGTTATCACTTATCGCTCTTTATCACTTATCTAGTTTGTACTTATTTTATTTCAATCTGCTGCTAAACTGCACAGTGCGTATTGTTGTATATTGTAAATACCTACGTTTAACCACAATGTCTGTTGCACTCTGTCACACTTGGTTCATTGTTTGATTTATTTGATGTAAGCTTTATTTTGATTTGATTTACGTTTTTATGCTTATTGTCACTCTGATCCTTTCCCATCTTTGTTTTGAAACTGTTGCACAATAATTTCCCTCGGGATAAATAAAGTTTCTTGAATCTTTAATCTTGAATTATTAAAAAGCAATAGTGGTGTAGAAGTAGATCTGATTATGAGAGTTGCAACTGGCAATTATTTACATTATCAGCCATATATTTTCTCAATTACTAGTATATAAGATGTCCAAATGAAAAAGAAAAAAATGCTCATTACAATCATACAGTGGGCCCTTTATGGACTAACTATTGCAGCTCTACTTTATGCACTTAGGGTTGCACTCGTGCTGGCACAGGGTCAACATAACTGGCTTGATGAGCCTGTACTATCATGTCAACACGAGCAACCTTTAGCAGGCCTGCTTCAAGGCAATGCTTTTGTTATATGGGGGTTATATGTTACTAAATCAGGAAGGTGTGCTTGGAAATTCTCTAGTAGCCCATGTTGAGTCATAACCTTGAACTTGTAATTCAAGTCGTTTCCAAAGCCACTCCCACAGATACACACCAGGGACAAAAACAGGTAAATGTATACTGATTATTATGACTATCTTTGAACATTAGCGTCTTGGTTCAATATAGCATGCATTTGGTCTTCTTAAATGTCTTTGAGCAATGTATTAAACCTGCCCTGGTAGCTGGAAATGACCCCCGACCTCTTAAACAAACATAATGCCCTTAAAGGACATTTATAGTTAAAGTCAATTTCTGTAAATATATGCACCCCCACTCCTCAGCCAGCCATTGTGAATATCACTGCTCATAATGCCTAATAAGTATTCAGATCATGGAGCTGCCTGATGTCCTCAAACTAATTTTTTATAGATTCTGAGATTAAGACAGAACGTTCACTTCCATGGTTTTACCCATGTGATCAGTGCTGGATTATGAGCCAGTGTCATATAATGACACTTGTGTAACTGGCTGCTTTAGTAAACATGTTCAACAGGGCAGTCACACAATTATCAAGGTGGTGAATAAATGTGAAAATGGTAAATTAAGTAGGGTAGTAGGGTTGTATGGAGCAGTGATTATTAGCCTACCTACAATAAATGGCGGTTGTCACACCCTGTTTGGAGAAGCGGGAGGGAGGACGGGTAGGGAAGTTTAGCAATGTATTTAGTTTTCACTGCTTTACCTTGCCATCACACAGCCCTTTTCAAGTTTATGCAGGGGGGACTTAAGTTATTATATTGCTCTCCTCACAGCCACCAGACTCCATTGACAAAAACAGAAACCTTTTTACCTTGTAGAACATGGAAGTTACTGGTCTACCACTGCCTTCAATGACTAGTTAGTTTGTTAGTTCTGTTAGTTCTTAGACCTTTAAAAACACCAAAGTCACACCATAACACAAATACACTGCCTGATTGAGGCAGGGGTAGACGAGCAACTCCCATGTAATGCGAGGTAAAACTACTGTTTTTGTTAATGGAGTCTGTGTAAACAGACTGTCTAATGGTAAAGTAAAGCGGTGAAAATGTTCTATACATGTAAACTTAAACTGATATAGATTTTCTTTTAGGCGGGGCTAAGGTAGGTTTTGCTGCTGCCCCTGTTCACAGCCGAATGCATTCATCATTTCTTGTTCTGTGCTTGTCCTCCGGTCCGGAGGTGTGCTGACCTCAGGGACCTCCCCAACCGGTCAAGACGGATGTGCGTCCTCCACAGAGCTGGGTCTGTCTGATGTTCCTGCCTGTTATAGTGAAGATTTTCGTTGCCACCGTACTCTACGGGGGAATTGTTGGGTCTATGTTTATCATAAATAAGTCATAGAGTGTGGTTTTTACCTAGTTTGTAAAGTGTCCTAAGATAACTTTTGTTATGATTTGGCACTATAAATAAAATTGAATTTAATTAAATTGAATTGACCACCATCTACTGTAGGTAACACACTGACTATGGAGGATTACCTCATACAACCTACTTCAAAAAATCAGAAATATTCCTTTACAGCTTCAGTGACAGCGTGCACCTACAGCATTTTGGTTCAGTGTCCTTGAGGACAAAATATGTCCTCTGGGCTGTAGTCTGTGATTGATCCTGACCTTTGACCTCCCTGTGAAAGCTAGAAAGCATCATCCCTATGAGATTAGAACAGTATCAGATTACTGCCATTAAGACAAAGACACAAAGACAAATGTGGCCCGGGAAAGGGAAGTTTGGGGTCCCCTGCTAAAGCTGCTGCCCCTGCGACCCCACCCCGGATAAGCTGCTGAAGATGAGATGAGATGAGACGACTCTTATGCAGTATACATACATCCACTGTATATACATATTTGATTCTGTAATTGCGTAAAGTGGGGGCAGGACTATATAAGCACTATTTTTCTGCCTGCTCCTTTTCAAACGCAAGCTTTTTGTTATCCCATATCCCATTCAAGAACAGATGTGTAATGAATTTGGAGATGCTAGCCTTTTATATTTCTACCTCATAAGGCATGAAACCTTAACCCTCCATTCCTATAGGTGTCACTATAGTCGGCCATCCCCCCTCCCCTTCCACTCTACTCCTTCTCCTCCTCCTCCTCCTCCTCCTCCCATACACCAAACCTCCGCGAAAGGGTGTGCGTTTGAAGGTTGTATGGAGCTAAACACCACCACAGACAGGAGCAGTCTTCATTTGGCTTGACAACCCAGGACAAGCCTCTGAAGAAGGGGCAGAGCACACCCCGAGTCTTCCCTCCATCCTCCCTCTGGACTCAGCCCACCAACCAAGGTCTTGCCCTCCTAGGAAGACGGTGGAAATGCCGCATACACGGACATTAATATCAAAAAGTTTAAACACATTGGGTGCGCGGCAAAATGTGGCAGCAGTGTGGCTTCTTATCAAGGTCAGTATTTGAGCGACGCCGCCTCACGGACGTGTTTCTCGGGCAGTCGGAAGGGAAGAAGAGGCGTGGAGGGGGATGCCGCTCCAGCATCAACATGACATCTTTCACCGAGGAGGACGTTCATAGTCACTGACACAGAAACTTGTGAAACACCGCTGTAAACCCCCCCACCGAATAGGCTATAGGTTTGCTTTTTAACAGCATATCTATATGTGTTGTTTAAGAAAAAATAATAAACTCTTTCCAGCATATTGGCGTTTCCTGCTTTCGCCCAACGGCCTGTGTGGGGTCGGTGCGACGGTTCACCTGGATACGAGCAACAACGCAGCTAACGTCAGCTGACAGAATGGACGTTCGGTTCGGTTTGAACTAGTCGACCTCGACCGTTAAAAGTCAGTTGGGATGTTCGACAGGTTGAATTGAGGTTAACGTGACGTTACAACGTTGCATTCAACTTCCTTGAACTTGCTTCCTTTACACACTGGACTTTTACCAAACTTCATATTCAACGTCTCTATTGGTTCAAACAAACATGCCTTCGACACGGACAGTTTCATACAGCCCGGCTGGCATCGGGAAGGGTTTACCGGAGCGGGGGCTGCTCCTGCTGATGGTTCTGGTGCTACTGGAGGGCTCCGTTCTTCCTCTCGGTGCTGCCAGCTCCCCGGATGTCAGCCACCAAGGAAGTATAGACAACCACAAAGAGGAGGAAGGGAGTCATAACTACACTAAAAAAGCCTTCCCTGTGCTCGACCTCGACTACCATCACATAAAGATGCCCTTTGAAATCTCACTATGGGTGCTGCTGGCCTCGTTAATGAAATTGGGTGAGTGTTAACGTACGTGCACCCTTTCCAGGAAATGTCAGCTGAGGGTTAGGTTATAGGTTGGCTACCAGCAGGTGTGGGAGCTGACTATGTTCCCCCCAGCCCTATCATGCTCCCTCAGATTAAAAATGATATTATAATCTCACCTGCCTTTCACGTGTTTTGACAGATGAAAAACAGAAGCTTAGAAAAGTGATCCTGCAAAAAATCTCAAGGAAGAAATATTGAGGAACTAAGAAAGATTATTCCCCACTCAAGTTTCATTCATGAACACTGTAGGGAAAACAATTCAACTTAGCTCAGACTTAAACATCTTTTCCCTCACTTGCACTATCAGTTCTTGAGTGAAATTACGAGTCTGTATTCAGAAGCATCCAGCAAAAGTGCACAAATGTGGACAAAATCCACGCTGAGTGTTCAATCGGATCCGTCTGTATCTGTGTCCGTATTTAAAGTTGAGGGTATTTGAGCCTTAAGTGGGATCTACCACCATACACAATTTCCTAAAATTGAGATCGAGATCACGAGGGAACATAGAGCCTGACTTTGATGCGGGGGAAATTTCATAGAAATGAGGGAACGGGGCCTAATTTCGATGGGGGGCAAGATTTCATAAGGCTGAGGGAAGACAGAGCCCACTTTGAGGGGAAATCCTTGAGGTAACACAGGGGAGACCCCACAGGTGTCACAGCAGGTACGTTGGCACAATTGCAGCCAGTTTGCTCAAATGCTCAATTGCCTGCATATGAAAAAAAAGGTAGAGTCACATGCTGGAAGAAAAGTCTGGGTTCACACAACTCCAGCAGAGATAGCAGAGATAGAATAACTGATATGATTGATTCAGAGCCTTTTACAACATCTGCACATAGACATACCTGCTCACAATGATTAACAGAAAGATCAAACCTATCAATTTTCACAGTTCCAAGATATGTGCTGACCGCTAGTCTAGCCCGTCGTCTGTACTCTGTATACCAGTTAAAGATGCCACTGGTTTGCTGAAATACCAAGTTGGCCCAGAATAGCTCAATTAACTCAGTGACCCAGAGGGTAAATCAATATTGCTGTTCATGCAGGTTACTCATCAGATCTGTCAGCCATCATGCCGAGAGGGTATTTTGCTAGTGCTGTCCTTACTCCTTGTTCCAGTGATGACTAAGCAGCGTGGTTCAACAGTCTGGATGTTGGACTGCAGCTATTTGGCAAGTTTTCAACATTGCCAGGGAAACCTCCTGCTATGCTTTTGTGAGCCAAAGCCTTGTGTCTCTGTCGCGAAGAATGTCTCAAAAGTGTCATTTAAGTTTAACCACTTAAAGATTGATGTGAAACGTTGAAGGAATTGCTTTAGTGACTTCTGTGTCCCCACAATTTGTTGCTCCTTTTTTTCTCCACTCCTCAGGAATTTCCTTTCTTTCCTCTTTTCTCCCTGCTTTTCACAAAACACCGCATTGTTCTCTGGTATCTTTTTCCCAAGAGCCAGCAGTTTGTCAGTTGCCTGTGACATCACGGACCTGACAGAGCACCCGCCTGTAGTCAGGGAGGATACTGCCTCACTGTCTGGGCGAGAGGCCCAGTGTTTCTGGGGAGAAAACAGGCAGAGAGGGACCACCTTGCTCAGGTAGCTCTCTGTAAGGACGCATCTCAAGGGCATGGAGTGATGAGAGACGAGGATAAGGAGAGAGTGAGTGACAGGAATGATGGAAGTACAGGAGCCAGAAAATAAATGAGACAGGGTGAGTGTGTGCACTGACAGTGGTAGGCATTGGTGACCTTAAGCCTCTGATTATCGCAGTGTGGCTGGAAATGGGCTGTGAGTAATTCAGCGTGTCTGCTACACTGCTCAGCCTTGGCACAGCGTCTGAATCGTGTTCATGGACCTCATATCTTACAAGACTTAAAGCATACCCACGGCCCATTTATCTCTTAAGCACCCCTGTCGGTGTGCGTGGTGCCTTTCTGTCCTTATTTTTCACACAAATACTTTTCTTGAATTGATTATTCCCAGTGCAAAAACAGTCCATATAAATCCAAACCCAGGGGATGTGATTTCACCGAGAATATGTCCTTGGGGACATCTTATATTATGGCTCCTTTTAGGATACAGATCAGTGTCTTGCATACATTCATTCATCAATATCACTATTTTTTTATTATCCTGTGACTTATATATGAATATGTATATATAAATATAACTGGATTCCTACTACATATTGTGTTTAGAGGATGGTTGCCTGCTTAGGAACAAATTCATGCTACTAAACCTTTATTTAAATGACCTTGTTCCACTTTTATTTCGTCAGTGTAATATGTAACAAGAAACTCATGAACAAGCCTTCACTACAGTTACAGCACGCTGTTGTAGGTTGTAATTCTTCGTTTATAGTCCCATCAACCACCCACCAGGCTCTGACTTTCATGTTGACCTCCGGTTTGGTTGAATATGATAACATTCACATGAAATACATGAGTGGGCAGAGGGACACACCCTTAATTACTGGTGGCTGTGAAACTGCTTGGTTCCAGAGTTCCCTCGTCCCAGCGAATATCCTTGTAACATGTCTTTCAAGTCCAGTTAGTCTCACCTTCCATTTATAATTCAACTGTCCAAACAATTTGAAGGGAAGGTGTGTTGCTTCAGCGTGACACTCCATGAAAGCCACACAGCATTACCTACAGAGTTGCTGTTCCCCGAGTGCAGTTTTTATTAAACTGCAATCTGGAGTCAAAGTGTAATGAGAAGTATTGTTTAGCTAATTTGTGACGCTCTAATATGAATCTGTTTAACAAGAATGCAAAACATGAAGACATTTTCGATTGCTAGTGCCCTACTTTGTGCAGTGTTGCATCAGATAGACATTCATAAAACAATACAATAAGAGCCAGACCGTGCTTTGAAGTGCAGTGATATATCATTCATGTTCTGTGTCGGGCTGCAGTTTTATTGCTGTGGTTGTCGAGAATTTTCTTGCAGTGCAAATAAAGAATTGAAACGGTTATCAACTTTGTTTATTATTAACAGACTCGTAGTATTTGTAGTTACAGGTAAAGTGCAAAATGACAGCTACTGTGAATGCTATACTCACTACATTTGTGTAAAAACAATATCTATTCAAGCGCATGCAATAAGTAGAATTGGAAATTCATATATTTTTTAAATGTCCAGGTTATCTGTTGCTTTGCTTTTGTAGTTTATCTACACAGCAGGAATTGATAAAAGGGTAAATGCAGAAGACTATATTCATTCATTCCTGGGACAGCGTGGGTGTACTCAGGTCAAGAGGTTTGGGAGTGAACCACTCCACTATAAGTGTACAGTGTGCAGATTTTGAAAGCGTTAAATGAGCAAAGAGTATGTTTTTTTTAGTAAAATATAGCCCAAATTAAATGGCTGGCAATCCAGAATCGCCACTTCAGTGGACGCATCACTGTTAAACATTGCTTTTTTACCCACATGCAGTGAAAAGCCACTGTCAGATATTGTTGTTTAAGGGTTATCGGCTTCTTTGCCAATACTTTTGGTTCTTTCTGGCTTTCTGGCTTTTACATCAAGAACTTTTTCTTTGCCCAGTAATTACCTGACATGACTCTGTGATCTCAAATTTAGTTTCACAGTGTGTTGCTGAAGTTGTAAACGGCACTCAGGTTTAATTTTCTGAGACCCATCATGTGCTAATTCACACGGTTTCAAGAATGCTGCAGTTGTTTCACCCGCTTGTTTGGTGAGTAAATGGTTCACATAGAGACCTGCCCATTCCTTAAAGGATTGCATTATCTATTGTAAACAACTGATTAAAATTAGGTGTGAGACATTATCACTATAACTGGGTTGACCTTATCATTTTTAAACAGTATGTGTCCCTCCCAGTACCTCCTGCTACAGTACCTATATATTTTTTAAAAACGCAATCACATTTTGTTGATGAAATTGAAATTTGAAGCAATGTGCCAGAATCAACCAAGGCTTGACTCATTATGAATGTGCAGTGTAAGACTCTTGGCCACAATTGAATGAAGCGCATGACTCTCGGTGTAATGAATACAGTACATTTGTTGTCGTAGAGTCCAAAGTTACATGATTGGCAAGTATCCCTTATAGGGATTCTTTTGAGGTGGGGTTGTATGAGGCACTTATCCATAGTCAGTTAGTTAACTATAGTAGATGTCAGTCGGCACGCCCTTAGTTCGGAGAAGCAAACAGGAGCCCTTACAATGACTTTAAGCAATGTACTGCTGTGGACAGGGCATAGTGTATGCTATATTTAGAATATTTTCAACAATTTACATTGCTGTCGAACAGACCGTGAGGGATCTGCAGCCATTATATTACTTTCTTCAAACCACCAGACTCCTTTGACAAAAACAGCAATTTTATTTCCATGTTGCTGGTCTTCTGCGTCCTTTATCAGTTGGTTTGGTTGGATGTTAGGTTTGTCAGTTCGTAACCCTTTTAAAAACACCCAAGTCACACAATAACACAAACCGATCATGGCAGCGGCACGTAATACCACCCCACTTCAAAAGATCCAACCTGTTCCATTAATAAATATGGGCTATTATATCGTTTTTATCAATATTTCCTGTGTGGGAAAGATTCCAGGTACTTCATTAAGAAAACAAACCCTTGGAAAGGCTTGAGTAAATGTGTCACTAAGGTAAACACCATTGTACACAAGTTTAGGTTACCTTAAAGAGAAGATTACTCCATGTATATAGTTAATAGCCAAGGTATTTAAGTAAAGAGCCTTTGGTTAGAAGTTTTCTTCCTGCGTCAAAGGGTTGCAGTCATCATCAGTTTAGGTGTCGTAGGCAAAGAACATTCTAGTGATTAATGGAAATGACCCCTTTTTCTGTTTCATGGGTAGACCAGTGCCTTTGACTCTTTACCATCATAACTGTTTTATCTGAACTATTGTTGTTTCCACCCATCTCTTGTCACAAGACAACCTCAAAAAAGTATCTTCTGTTAGTATCTACGGTGATTGTACCGATGTTAACTTGTCCTTTAGTTTCTGTCTCATGAAATCTTTCTACCTGTTTGCTTTCTTAACATTTAAAACATCAAACACTCTTATCACTGGAGGGACTATGTACAGCATTGCTGACATACATTTGATACTGTCACTGAATTGTTTTCCATTTATTTCTCATGGTGTAATATGTGCTTGTGAAGGATCAATCATTACTATTGCTTAGAAAAATAACCATGCAAGGAGTCGCCCACATCAGTCGGTAGTATCGTTGTGCACATACAGCGTCAAGGATCATACTGAAATATACCAGCAGCAGCTCATTATTAATAATTTAAACCATTAATGGTGTTGCACAAGCAACTTGAGGAGCTCAATGGTCTGCATCAAAAAATCAAACAATGACTCACAAAAGCTTGTTTTTCACGCGGCGCTGTTCTCAGGAACGAGGCCTACCAAGCTCTGAAGTAAATGCATAATGTGTCAACATCAGTGTTCAATGGTAAAGCTGGTTGGCCAGTATAACAGCTCGATCTCTAGGCAAAGAATCAAATGAATGTTTTAATCAAACACCTAATTTAACAAAGCAAATGTTTAAATGTTTTCTCTCCTCTGTGCTTGCTTTGTCCAGCAGATTTGGTTGCCAGCAGTGTACAATTAGTCACCTGGCAACAGGACACCGTTCCTGGCTATGGGAGCGATCTTGTGTAGCGAGTACCAGGCTGTGCTGGAACTGGGTACACATACAGAAGTGAAAGAGCTGTTACCCTTTGCTGATTTTCAATAACCTTTCGGCATAAAGGCTCTCAGGAGGGAGTGGTGCAAAGACACAGTGTCAGCCATCATTGACAAGCAGCTACAATGAACTGCGTGATCTTATAGTTCTAGAAACTGGCATAAAAATCTACATGTTAAATACAGTTTTTTCTTTCATTGAGTACATTTACCTCTTATCTCCTTCATGCATGTCTTGACAGCACTGCACTTGTGTGCCTTGAGTTGGCCTTTGAAGTCCACTGCCCTCCTTTTCACTTATCTTATCTCCCGTGGTTTGGCTCTTCACTTGATGAGCACTGAAGGCCATAATTGGAGTCATGCTCGAGAGATTTAAGAACGTGTTAACTGTCACCACTTGGCCTAGGTTGGACATTTCAGGCTTCCTCCACTGAACCTTTCGTTCTCGGGCCTGCATGAAGAGTTTTTTTTACGTTTAGAATGGCCAGTGTTGATGCTGAAATGGCTTTTTGTCTCATTCTCTTCCCGGTTGTCCAGCATGCACAGTCTTCACTTGTCCCTCCTGGTCATCCATGAACGAGTGTCATTCTTTGAACCAATGTTGAGTGTGCCGCTGCTCGAGGCCACAGCAGTAATACTGTTAGTCCATCCA
This sequence comes from Echiichthys vipera, assembly GCF_963691815.1. Lineage (NCBI taxonomy): Eukaryota > Metazoa > Chordata > Actinopteri > Perciformes > Trachinidae > Echiichthys > Echiichthys vipera. Next base: position 8,283,572 of record NC_139833.1, read on the forward strand.
ATCATGACCTTTTTACTCTTTCCTTGAGGACTGTATCACTTATCTTTTTATTACAGGCTTTGTGTAAATTTGCAGAGCTTGATCATTCGAACAGTTCAATTATTTTCTATTCTTGTGATCTGAAAGACATTCATGTGAGCTGCCGAGTATTATTTCACAGCTTCTGAAAGGGGTTTGACTAAAATACCACATTTTAGCATTTGCAACAACAATACTATAACGTTACACACACACTCCTACTTTCTCAGCTATAACATTACTGCAAACTTCTTACTCACCATCACACACGCTGTTACACGCTGTCAAAAGCTCACACGTCACACACACGGCAGGGATGGAGCTTGCAATACATTGGGGGAAACCCAGTAGCTATGACCACTTCCTTCTGGACAACTTTCACAAACGAAAAACTACATCACAACTATGTACATGCGTTCTTGAAAATTAACTTAGTTACTGGTTAAAGGGTGTCGATCACACTCTTCATATGCCTTTCAATTTTTAATTGGCTTATTTCAATTTAAATACCAGTGTGTTGTTGCCTTTATTTATAGATCATGATTCAGGGAGCGAGAGCTGGCTCAGGCTCATCACTTAATGTCACATGGAAAAACACTTCACACAAGGGATCATGAGACTCCTTGTACAATAATAATCCCCTCACTTGGTTTCCCATGCCATCCTCTGTTTCCAGTTTATAGTAGAGCTTTGAAGTATGAGTTGCTTTATGAGTATTCAAAAACTTAGTAGCTAAGAAAAGAAGTTTGTTTAACTCGGCAACTCCCAGGTGTGTGAGAGTATGGATTTGTGAAACCCTGTCCACTACTGGAGGCAGTCCCTGTGGGCATTGCTGAAAATAAGCCTGTGTTTCATTCTAGTCAGGTTTATTTGAATTAAGTTGTAAAAAGCATTCCTTCTTCTGTAATTCCCCATGCACATGAGCTTTAGGCTAGTATAACTCAATTATTAGGATTAAATACTAGAGATGTGCTAGTTTAATTTTCTCCATCCATATACCGTTACCTGAACGGTAGTGTATTAGACAATACCAGGTAACCATCCTATGGCTGTGATAGGATTGTGTACCATTACCATTGTATATGTAAAAGCGAAAGTAAGGTATAGCAAAACAACATAAACTAATTTGAAGTTCATTTTTATCAGGGCTACATTAGGTCAACAACTATCAGTTCTAGGATAAGATTGATATTGGCTCTTTTCTTGGACTTGTTCAGTTTCTTTCAGTGGTTTCCCTCACTTGTACTCAGCTGTTTACAGATGATGTTTATTTTCCCTGTGTACAGTAGTGCAACCGTATGGCCTGATATAATATACAGTGTTTGCTCAAAATCGATTGAGCACAAGGCCCCTCAAGGTCTGACTTGTAGGAGTAAATGCTCTTTGTTTGCCGATCGTGTGTCTTTGGATCCCATAACACCATGACGTATGCACTGACGTCTGCTGCCCTCTGTCAGCTTGCAACATGCTTGTCTTCCATTAAAGAGAATGCTAAATGCATAAGGTTTTTAACCATTGCTCATGTGCATAGAAGAAGTGTTGCTTAATTCAAATTGTCAACGAGGGGATCTTTATTTTTTTGCAATTCTTTACACACATTTGTAATAAATCAAGGTGATAACAAACTGACATAACAGTAGCTCTCAGTTACTGGCATCATTATGTAAAACCCTACCATGGGTATACAGTCTGTTGAAGCCCTGTCATTGCAATCTATTATGCTCAGCTGGGAACCAATTATCTTATTGGAGGTGTGAAGGCCCACTTGTGTGATCTTGGGTCCCCCACACCGAACAGAGATCTTTGCAGTGTTGAAGTCTCAGACACTCAGCTTTATTAATTATGTAACAGTGTCTATAGGGGGTTGGGATGTTGTGAACATTAATGTGCTAATTTATGGTGCTAATTTAGTTTTCAGTTTGAAGCCTCTGGCAAAACAGATAGATGCTTTGTTCTGAAGAGACATTGTTCTGTGGATAGTCTCGGGACTAGCTGTGGAATTTACATCCTGCTCGCCACATAAGCCTTCAGAGGGACTGAGCACACAAGGTTCGCATGTATTCCCTGTCTTTCAAGCACTTATCAAAGAATATCTTTGTAAACCCACCTGACTCCTTAGCCTTTGTGGAGTTGGGGGTGGTGCCTGTTTTCGAAAAAGTGCATTGAAAAGAGAAGAGCACTCATTCTCTGACAGCTAGCTGTGAGGAAGTTAGGTCTCCTTAGACCATTGAAAAGAAAGACTCCCTCATTTTCCTTCCTCAAAGCTTCAGAGCTACAACTGTATGCAGCTGCATAATCCACAGACATTCACTTGTTGAGCTTGTGTACTTAAACAGTAACATTGCTGTCCTTAAACTGCCCAAGTATGACCACCCCTCCCTCAGATGTTTTATATTCACACAGAGGATTTCTGATGCTACAAAAAGCTCTACAAAAGCCCTTAGAGAGAGGGTGAGAAGTTCAGCCATCCGTGAGGAACTCGGAGTAGAGCCGCTGCTCCTTTGCGTTGAAAGGAGATGATGAAGATGAGAGATGAGAGAAATATGATTCTACCTTTTAATGTATTGATTACAATTTATCTACTTACCTGAGGTGGTAATTCGTGTTTACTGGCAGCGTGTGTGCAACTGCAAGGCCTGGTCATTACATAACACAATGGGCAAATTAGTGAATGTATAATTTGCTGCTACACCATCCTGACAGGCCTGAGCTGTTCACCTGCCTGCCCCTCCCCTCTTAGCCCAGGAGGGAACACACCCTGTGGCTACTGTGCCAGATGGTGCTGCTGTCACTGCACCATCCACTCTTGTCCTAAAGTAACTTTGCTGCTCATTGATAACTTAATATATGCTCCTGTTGGTGCTTTAATCTAAGCTTTGGACAACACAATTGCGTTCATCCATTTGAATACAAATTATAGGGGTGGTTGGAACACACATTTCCATATTATATTTATAGCGTGGTGCAGATGTGAAGAACAACTTGTTGACATGGCTCAATTCACATGTCAATCCCCCTGTTACTGTCACTAATCTGGACACACAGTGCAAAATACAGGACATTTTAGCATAATTATTGGCAGTGTTGCCAGAATATGTTTCAGGCCTATTTAATTATGTCATTCAAGAATCATTCAGTCATTCTCTAGCCCTATATGACACTGTTTTGCATGTGTATGAGCATGTAGCCCTTTTTGGTTTGTATTTCTGTGTGTGTTTGAGTGTTTGTGTTAATGCATCATGTCATCAGCCGGTGCAGTGCCAGCTAGAAAAAATGGCATGTCCATGCTACTGTAGTGTGCAGTAAATATAGCCAGGGAAAGACTTCTCACTATGGGATGCACGCTGCAGTCCCTTTTGAAGTCTTCATCTTCCTTTGTTAACTATTTATCCACAGGCTGCAGTTGTCTCATCATCCCACTGTATATATTTCCAGCCCCGTCTAGACTGTGTTTGTAGTTTTATGTTAAACTTCACAGCACTTCAGGATTGGTGGTATGTGTGGACCCATATCAATGTTTTTCATAGTTGGCCCAGTCTTTTAGAGTAAAAAAGACAGGTAATGTTTGTTGTCAGGCAGTAAGTCATACTGCTTGTAAAGGCTGCATTAATATTAACAAACTCTCGGGTATCCCTGCACAGCTGTTTGTGTTGTGACATGTGAGCCATGCAGCCTCAAGCAGTAGCAGATAATTGCAAAATGTTATTTCAATGATGTGGAACTATTCCAAAATCGGATTAGTATTTAAACAAGCATACAAATAGAAGTCGAAAGATTCGTGTCACTGGCAGCATATTTTTGTAAGTCTCATTTCCTGAACGTGTGATCATGGCAGCCTCGACTTGTTGTACATGTTTTGCATGTGATTTCCATGTTTTCCTTCAAGAATTCCCAAGGGCCATGTGTGTTAGCTATGTGTCAAACCAGTAACTACACAGCATACAGGACACTTCTCATGTTCTTTCCCCAACCTACAGCTTCAACACTAGAGAAACCACTTTACGCTTATGTTAAACACATGCTGAGAATATCAGTTCTTTAAAAGTTACAGACAGGTAGCAGTTGAAAAGTGAAAGCAGACAAGCTATGACATGTCTGCACAGCCTACACAAAAATTAGAGGTGTTTCAGAGGAGCAGAACACTGATTTGCATGCTGAAATCGACATCTATGTGTACAGACTGTACATATGTAGCTTTTTCTTACCTGAGAGTTTAGATTTAAATTTAGAACTTTTTACCAGTGTGGTGCTAGTACTCACAGGCTTGTGGTATGTCACAGTAATGGCCTATCACAGGCATAACTGTGTCTATCAGTATCAACATGTTCGCCGATATGAAAACCTTTTTTACAGAATATATAATGCAGAAAACAATACTTGGGATGATTTAGAAATGGTTTCAAATAGCTATTTATTTAATCTTTGTATATTCTTTATATAAATGGTCAGCAATTGACTGATACTGAACATGATATGTATTTAACTATTTATGTAATTTATTTATTTTATTAATATTAAGTATTCTTTGATATAGTCATTTGTTTAAGAGAGCAGCATACTAAGTAACTTTGCATTGTCATTGATGCAAAATGTGTCTGTTTCCCTTCAAGCTCATGAATTCACCCTGTCGGTCCTAGTGGTCACAGCTGATCGCTCTTGTAATATTGTAACATTGTTGTTATTGTTGATCGTGAACATTCAGTTTGCTTTGGCAGCGTTTCCTTTTTATAGAGTAAGCAAAGCGATTCCAGATAATCGTATCTCACTCATCACTCAGGCTGAGACGCACAAACATACAGACTCACAAATACCGTCATGGCCTAAAGCAATGAGTCCGGAAATTGATTTCCAGATAAATCACTCCCTCACTCTTGCTCTTAACTCCCTCCTTTCCATTGCATCTTATGTGTTTTCCATCCCTTTTTCCCAGGGTTCCACCTGATTCCTCGTCTTTCCGGTATCGTACCAGAGAGCTGCCTGTTGATTACGGTGGGTCTGCTGGTGGGGGGGCTCATCAAGCTAGCTGGGGAAAAGGTCCCCCCAGTGCTGGACTCCAGATTGTTCTTTCTCTGCCTGCTGCCACCCATCATCCTGGATGCTGGCTATTTCCTGCCCATCCGTGCCTTCATGGATAACCTCGGCACGATCCTGATGTTTGCCGTTGTGGGAACCTTGTGGAACGCATTCTTCATCGGGGGTCTGCTGTATGCTGTGTGCCAGATCCAGCCAGCCAATCCATCTGAACTCCACCAGCTAGAGCTCCTGCCCTGTCTGCTGTTCGGCTCCATCGTCTCAGCTGTGGATCCCGTTGCTGTGCTAGCTGTGTTTGAGGAGATCCACATCAACGAACTGTTGCACATCCTGGTGTTTGGCGAATCACTGCTCAATGATGCTGTCACTGTGGTGAGTGACCAAAATAGGAAATATGTGGTAGATGGAAGCAGGAAGTTCTCTGTCAAGAATACATATGCCCCCAGTAACATAGAGCCATACCTGGGTGGCATCATCAAATCGTTTATAAAACCTTTCATCCAGAAGGCTTCTCGGAAGCAGCTAAATATTGGCTTTTGTTGTAATTAGTTGTTAACAGACTCTTTGTCATATATCTTAACCTGTGTCTTTATTTCTAAAATGATCTATTCATTCTCATCTACTCATCTTCTCCTAGGTGTTGTACCATCTGTTTGAGGAGTATTCAGGTGCTGGCACAGTGACGGTGTTGGACTGTTTCCTGGGCATCATCTCCTTCCTGGTGGTTGCGTTGGGAGGCGTTCTAGTGGGAGCTATTTATGGGTTCCTGGCCGCCTTCACCTCACGCTTCACCTCCCACACGCGTGTCATCGAGCCACTTTTTGTCTTTGTGTACAGCTACATGGCCTACCTGTCGGCTGAGATGTTCCATCTTTCTGGCATCATGGCGTAAGTTTGGCGTAGAATCCAGAAATTGAGTATCTAGTGTGCCATGTGTGCTCTCTGGTGTCGGGGAAATGCTTCAGCTGCTACAGGGACGTCCCTCTTGTGTCTCATATTATTTTTCATGTATGTTGATCTTCCCTCTGTGATGAGATGTCATGGTCTATATACGACCTTGCCACTGCAAAGAAAATCTATTTCAGTATTTTCTGCCTATGACAGTAACTCAGCTGTACACTCTGTAGATCACACTCCACGTAACCAGTGGTACAATAAATTCATCCGATCAAATGTCCCCTAAACCAAGGCCTAATTTATTGGTACCCCAACATTCACTGAAGTGCCATTTCTCATCAGCTCCTCCAGTACGTTCCAATCCATTTTCTGTTTAAGGTGCTGGGAGTTATTGATGTTGCAGACGGGAGTTGATGATATACTGAGTCTCCCCTCCTGAGTCATGGACGAGGGATGTGAAGTTTCAAGGGAAATCTCTTCCACAGCCTGTGGCTGTTTGCCTGCATCATCAAAAAATCCATCTGTGTTTACAGTTTACATTGTACAGCTGACATGAATGGCGTTCATTTGCTCTCCTCCAAAACGCACCAGAATAGAATAGAGAAGTGGTCCCCAGACATGTTTCCAAAATGAGTGTGGAACTCCAGCCGGGTATCTACAGCACTCCTTTGGTGGAAAACTCTGACACTGCATTGCTGACGAAATAGATTAGATAGACTTACTTGGCTTCATTGTAATCATATGAAACGCCATTTAATTTAAGATGACACTCATCCCACTATGTACAACTAATTTGGAAACATGGAATCTATGAAAATGTGTTTTATAAAATATATATTTTATATTTTTCTTCTCCTACCAGGTTAATAGCATGTGGAGCGGTGATGCGGCCCTATGTGGAGGCTAACATATCTCACAAGTCCCACACCACCATCAAGTACTTCCTGAAAATGTGGAGCAGTGTCAGCGAAACACTAATCTTCATCTTTCTCGGTGTGGCCACAGTGGAAGGACCACATTCCTGGAACTGGACCTTTGTCACCGTCACAGTCATTCTGTGTCTGGTTGCACGGGTCATAGGTGAGCTCTACTGCAGTGATTCTTCAAATGAATGTAGTAATGCCGATGCTATGCTGCGGTGTGTAGCAATTCTGCATGAAGGGGAAACGGTTAACCTGCAACAGGAAGTGTTTTGAGGTCATTTAATGTAAGATTTAATGTAATCTCGGTTTGATTGGCTGTTATCGATAAATCCTTACATGATACAGTCACTTCAGCTTAAAGTGCTTTTGATTTGCCATGAACTGCTTAAAATGCAAATCAAAAAGCGCAACAAGAATAAAGGGAATAAGTATTCATTTTCAAAGGCGATAAATGTATTATAGTGCACTTTGAAGTGTAGACAAAAGGGATGTCTGTGTGTGTAAAAAGACCTTGTTCTCAAAAAGAAAACTGGGAAAAACTGACAAGAGTGAATGTCGCCATCATGTTTCATCACACAGCTGTCGGTGTGTGAGAGGAAGTGCCGCAGAGGATTTCCCTGTTGACTTCATGCAGTCACAAGTCCTTCTGGTGATGATTTATCATACCAGAGAGCGAGAGACTGAAATTGAAAGAATGATGAGTTGTCTTCAGTTGTGCAATACTGAGTTCTTTATTTGACATTCTCAGCGTTAAGAGCTGTTGAGGCTTCTTCCAGGCAGTAATGGATTTCCCTTTTATCTCATCTGATTCAAATTGCAGACATTGTTGGATTGATTTAAAAAGGTGATAGTACATTAATGCTTTTAATGCTGCTTTTTTTGGAAAAAGCAGATTTCCACAGTGATGGATTAGCTATAGCAATCATGCATTAAGTCTTTGTAAGTTGGTTTTCATAATTTTAATAAAGAAAACAACAGCGGTGAAAGACGGCGGAAACCATGTTGGAACATTTTAAAAATGATGTGACTGGAGAGTATTTTATTTTGACTTTCTTGTTATCGTCTTAACATATTATCTTGAAAAGCTAGAGAGAACAATATCTGACCCAGGTCTATAACGTAGACACAAACTCACAGACGCCAGCCTCACTTTCTCACTACATTGTCCTTCCCAGGTGTGATTGGTCTGACTGCCATCATCAACAAGTTCCGTATCGTCAAGCTGACCACCAAGGACCAGTTCATTATTGCCTACGGTGGCCTGCGAGGTGCCATCGCTTTCTCCCTTGGTTTCCTGCTGGATGCGAATCACTTTCCCAAGAGAGACATGTTCCTTACTGCCATCATCACCGTTATCTTCTTCACTGTCTTTGTTCAGGTATGAGTACCCAGCATAAGTTCTCCTGTTAACAGACTTTAGCTTTATTATAGGATGTTACCATGAACACAATCGGTGCACTAAACAAAGAGATTCCTGTGTTTTGGCTCTTCACTACAGTAGTGTTTGACCACTGGTGCATTGTTACAGTAAGAGACAGGATTTTATTCACATTATAATGGTTTGAAATAAAAAGCTCCGTATGGTGTATTATAATTGCCTACCAAGTCCAAATTTTTATTTATATCATCGTTAGAATCACACTGACTGGTACACTAACAAAACCAATCTATCGCTGAGTTAACGTTTTATTTGCAACCATTCCGTAAAGCGTTGTGAATCTTGTTAATCTCACTGGTCATGCTGAGGTTTGAGCATCGAAGGAACACTAATGTACTTGGAGGATGTTGGGTTACAAGAACAAACATCACGTCACATCAAGTAGTCAGGCTTTCTTGGTCTTTTTCTTCTTGAAGTAAACAGCTCCAGCTGTCTTAGAAAAATGTAATTTCCGCTTCTACTCTGAAGTATTCTGACAGACAGGCAGGTGAACAAATTCATGCATCATATATAAAGCATGTGCAGAAGGAACACAAAATATGGTTTATCTTCTCACAGAGTGAACAACAACATAAAAACAGAACATGAAGACAAACAGACAGTGATTCCGTTTCCTTTTTAAAGCAACGTGAACTCCATCAACTTTGTCTTGTCAGATAAGATTCTTGTTGTGAATCTGACCCAGAATGGAAGCGGCTAAAATAAAACCCTGAAGATGTGCTCTCTCTCTCCTCCGAGGCAAGATCAGACACATGTATTATTTATCCCCACTGCTAGATTCAGCAGTGGCAGTCTCATGCTGAGACAGATGCAGACCAAGAGTGAGAGGCTAGAGGCCCCTTTAACCCGCTATGTGGAGTTATTTCAAAACATGACAGTAGGAGAGGGATAAGGAGGTTTTTTTTTTATTTGGGATTCTAGATGGTATGACATGACGATCTTTCCCGTGATAAATGACCATATTGATTATGGTTAATGTAAAAATAACGGTTAATACTTAATGAAGGAAATTTCCTTTCTTGTGTTGGCTTATTTCTGAATTCTCTATTACATTATGACCTGCACTTGTTGGCTAGGTGACTTCTCTGCTTAGTTGTCATTAGTTATTGTAACTATTGTTAACAGGATTATATGGAATTCAGAAAAAGTATTTGCTTAAAGTAAAGCGCAGTGCAGACTTTGGTTAATTCTGTGGTTCGTTAAAGTCATCTTGGATGCCACTGAAGTGGGACATTCCCTTAGTTTAGGGTGAAGAAATCACTGTAGTCATTGAATGACCTTGTCGTGTTTTGTGTGGTTGAGTTAAAATAAGCATGAGATGGTAAAAGTGTATGCTCCTTTGCATGAATGCCCGGTAGCAGGTCTGAGTATTATGAAAGAGCAGGAATCTTCCATCATCCACTTCAGGCAGTTGCAGTTAACCAGATGGCCAGCCTAATCTCTTTAAGAGGCAGAATGATACACTCAAGCTTTTAGGTGCAGACACATACACACACACACACACACACACGACTGGTTATAATCCAACAGTAACCAAGCATCAGACTGTCCTGCAGCCATTCTGTTCTGACCATGTGATTACACATAATTTTCTCATGAACACACACTTTAAGAAGTTTCTGTTGATGTATGCACTTATCAGATGTGTGTACAATCACATTTCTCTTGAAATGATAATCACAATGAAACCTCATGCTAACTGGTTATAGGTATATAAGTCTGTCAACAATTGTTGTTGCAAGAAACATCTCTTTGCCTTCTTAGCTCTTATCCACTTGTATAATTAAAAAAATGTCTGTCCAGAGAACAATGGAAACACAAAATAAGTTGTTGTGAACTTTGATAATGAGAAGGATTTCACTTGGACGTGGAGCTTTCTAAAGATTTCAATTCTATGAAGGTGAAATCTGTAACTTTGCACATGTTGTCACTCTCTGAAGGGGTGAGAGATTTACAGCAATAACAACCGGGTTGTTGTGAAAAGTTGTGTGCAGACCTGTTATTTGTTAATCCGCCATTGCAAAATCTAGGAGTGCCAGATAGTGAAGTGCGATACTACTGAGCTTATTCTTGACTTCAATCAATAAGATAAGATAGGCTTTACGGATGTTACACCAGGGAAACGCACTTACAGTTACAGCAGCTCAAGAGTCACACAGCAAAGGAAAATGTGATTGAGTGATAAATAAAAAATATACAAGACATAAATACAAAAACACTATATACTACTGTAGGTACTTTGGGTTTAATTGGATCAATAGTGACTATCAAATGAAATATTTGATGAGGAAAATTAATAAAGAAAAATTACTAAAAATTAATAACTTCAATTTATTAAAAACGTCACACGGAGAACCAATCAAATATATTGCTTGACTCACGTTCAGATTATGAGATTGAGTATTCTCAATAAACTTGCCGTTAATCAAGTAAATATTAGTTATCACCAATAATTATCAAAGATAATAATAAAAATGACTCTAGTTAAACCAGAGTTCCTCGGGGCACCACCGTCATAGACGGAGTGATAACTAATATTAAAGTCTCATAAAATATATTAAACTAATAATTAAGGGTTAAACACCGATAAATATAATAGTTTAATTAGTTGAAGGATTTAAGAAGTTCTTTTCTTAGTAGAAGCTGGCTCATTCATCTTTGTGTAATATTAAATAATCAGACATATGGTAAACACAAACATTTATTAACAGGTTAATAAATGCAACAAACAAGACACAATAAACTAACTAAAGTTAACAGCAAACGTATGTTTGTGTGTATGTGTGTGTGTGTGTGTGCGTGTGTGTGTGTGTGTGAGAGAGAGAGACAAAGAGAAGAGGTGGGGGCTCGGAGAAGGTGTGAACATTCTCTTTGTTACACAAAGGCCGGAAGCCTGATCTCTCAGTTCTTATGACAAAGTTACGATTATTTCTAGCCGTTCATAAAGTCCTATAACATGTAGTAATGCCCAGTTGGTGATTAGTTACCAGTCCATGAGAACGGAGATGTTGCGCATTGCTTGGTGCCAGTGGCTGGGTGAAGAAAGGAAGCTCCGTGGTGAAGAGGTTCTTGTCTTATTTGTGGCTCTTAGGCAAAAGAGGATTCGGATCGCTCTGTGCTGTGCTCAGTTGAGGATAACCGGTTGGTTAACCTTCGTGGTGATCCCACGCCATAGGCCAGGTCCAGGGCCGAGGGGACAGCTGGAAGCTGGTCTCCTGGATCCGCAGGGACGCGTAGAGTTGGAGAAGAGCAGGAGGATCCGGTCGAAAGATCCAGTAGAAAAGATTCAGTAGAAAGAGGCCAGTAGAAAGAGAGTGAGAGATGGGGGGCTCCACTTTATATAGGCCCGGGTGATGTCATCACCTGGGGGTCAATTCAGCCAATGAACAGTTTGGGTGCCTTGGAGGATTCACACCTGGGTGTGACCTGTTGTGGGGGTGAAGGCATTTTGAGGTCTCTGCTTCCAGCAGGCTGCATTTTCTACGTTTAATCAAACTGACAGTTCGAGTTAATCCAGAAAATGAACAATCATCTTTGGGCGCCGGTTGCACCTACATATCCCCCCGATGTCCTTGAGACTGCACCCGATGTGCGGTTTTAAGGGCATCTTTCACAGTCCATAGATGTACAGAGTTCATTTGTCAGTTCATTTAGTGGTTGCAACGTTTTGGGCAGTTATTTCACCAACTGGGAATTGGCTAAACACTACTAATATCTCGACTAGGCAAGAACAAAAGCTACAAAACTAAATCTAAACATGACAATGGCACTATACGAAATACATAATAAACATTGTTTCTCAGCTACTCTTCAGGTTAGTGAGAACAGAAGTGTTAGTTATGTAAATGACTTGGGGTGAGATACAGATGAGATGCAGCTGTCAGTTGCATGAGGACAGTTGTATGATTGGTGTGTCAATCCAAGATGTGTCCTAAACTAGTGTTTACCAGTGAGCTTATTACAAAATACAAGGAGTTGATCCAAAAGTATTTGCAAAGTTTGTACAAGGTGTTAAGTCCAATTACAATTTGGGTCTTATTGAGTTTGCTGCGGCTGCTAACAAATCAAAGTTTACCAATTTAACTGTGAGAAAAGTAAGGCTGCTGAGATTGCATTAATCTTACTATCAGTGCAGAAGGACTGTTACCTACAAAACCGAGAGGAGCGGACTCTGGAGCTCTGTTGTTTGAAGTTCTTCTTAACTCGTGGCTCAGGGCTGTAACGCTGCCTGTAGCCGTGTACAGAAAGACACTCAGATGCGCTGTCACTGTCGGGTTCTGAACTGCGGTCAGAGATGCTGTGGTCATCATCTGAGCAGTGGTTTGGCAGGTCATTATGCTGGGCCAGGATCTCAGAGTATGGCCTTCTACAGCTCCTGCTCTGGGCATGACTATCCCGTGGCAGCTGGCGGACATGGCGTTTACGCTCTGCGTCCCTATGCTGTGTTTTGTCCCCCCCTTTCGATCTGTTCTGAGGGTGGGGTTCTGAGACAGAAGGTCTGTTTGACCTCACGGTGTTTGAGCTGCTGGAAGCAGATGTTGTTTCCCTTGCTTTGCAATTGACAACAGTTTCCCAAGCCACCTGTGCTATTTTCCTAACCTCGTTAAGAGAGAGGTTATCTTTTCTTGTCTCAAGAATAACGTGTGTACGTATACAAGGATGAAGGTTCTGCAAGTACAGGGACTTAAAGGTTGGGTTCTCTTCTAAGCCTGGTGCATTCTTTCCTTGAAAGTATACGTGTCTCAAACGTCTAAAGTAGTTTCTGGGACTCTCTTGACGGGAATGTTTAATTTGACTAGCTGCAACCAAAGAAGCGATTTCGTCTGCAGTAGAAGCAAATTCTTCTGTCAGTGCATGACGGAGCTCATTGTAGTCATTTCTGACTCTGGCAGGTTGAGACTGTATAACTTTGCGGACAGCTTTTGAGCTGGTTTTCCACACAAGTTTAACTTTCTCTCTCTGTGTTGCATTGGGCAGGTCAATTAGATTTTGATCTAATTCCCTAAAATGGTCCTCAATGTTATGATCGCAGTTGTCTGGATCAAACACGTCCATATCTTTAGCTAGAAGCTCAAGCTCTTCAAGGCGGGGACATTGTGAAGTCACCGTTTGTGAAGGCAAGACTATGCTAGCTCTGTCATCACTCTCAAAGTGATGCAGTGAGGAGGGAGAGCAGGACTGAACTTCCCTGGTCGGCTCTGGAGAGGGCGTTAATCTCTCATTGAGGGAGGAATTTGAATTTGAAAAGCCAGAATCAGCAAGGCTGAACGACTTTGGTGGGGCAAGAGCTTCACATCTAAGCCCTAACAATTCCTTTTTGTGGGAGAAGAGCTGTGACTCTGCTGAGTGCAAATCTTCTAAATAACGCAGGACTTTGTGATTTGCTATCTGAACTTCACTAATGAGATTAGCATTTTGAGCTTTAAGGGATTCTATCTCCTTTTCTAATGCTGTTTTGCTCTGACAGACAATGTTAATTTGCCGGTGAAAGTTCAGGACCAAACATTTCAACACTGACCCTTTAGATGTGTCGCTGAGAAGTGAGTCTATTTCTTTACTGCACTCACTTAAGTTCAATGTGTTAATGAACTCAGGGTAGCCAGGTTTAAGGCTCTGTGCTAGGGAAGAAATGAAATTCTCTACACATGGGTTCTCCATTGTTTAAAATGGAAGGTGAGAATAAAACTTGTTGTCTAGTACAACAATGCAATTGTTTTGGCTCTGGTGTTGCTTGGCAGACACCTTGTGATGTAAATTGGGTAGTACACTAGCCTAAAACAACAGTTCCTCTGATCTACACTTTGTGGGTAGCTTGCTTCCTGCGCGGGGAGGGGCAACTACAGCACCATGTGGTTCTGGGACCAGAATTTACACTAACTGAGATGCAGGGCAGTCAGTCAGGGAATAATATCTATAAAGTACTACTCAAGCTGAGACACGTGGAAGAAACAGCTGGGCATGTAACTTTATTTCACAGGGCTGGTAGCACACTGTGGCTCTATCTATCTCCACTCAGGTTGAAATGCAAGGCAGTTCCAACAGTTCACGCTCTCGGGTTCATAGGGCCGGGGGCACGCTATGAGTTAAGGGGAAGGAGCACTTAATTTAGCAACAATTTCTGACAAGACTCATTGGATTGCATTGAATATGTGATATTCCAATGCTAAACCAAACTTCAATAGCTATCAGCAATAGCAAAATCTTAAGGGTAACTATCAGGCTTACAGAGGTTATCAATATTCTCAAATCGCTTTAGCTAAATTTGGAATTAATCAAATAACACCACTTTGTACTTGTTTGTAAGTACAGCTGGATGTCTACTCCTGCGGAAGACAAGTGGGGTTAAATGGAACGACTTTTGGATAATTTTGGATGAAAAATCCAAAAATTGTAAAATGTCCAAAAATATGACGAATATTAATATCACACAATTATGAATTATTGCCAGCCAACATAACTAAGCCTCACACGGGGCACCAATGTAGGTACTTTGGGTTTAATTGGATCAATAGTGACTATCAAATGAAATATTTGATGAGGAAAATTAATAAAGAAAAATTACTAAAAATTAATAACTTCAATTTATTAAAAACGTCACACGGAGAACCAATCAAATATATTGCTTGACTCACGTTCAGATTATGAGATTGAGTATTCTCAATAAACTTGCCGTTAATCAAGTAAATATTAGTTATCACCAATAATTATCAAAGATAATAATAAAAATGACTCTAGTTAAACCAGAGTTCCTCGGGGCACCACCGTCATAGACGGAGTGATAACTAATATTAAAGTCTCATAAAATATATTAAACTAATAATTAAGGGTTAAACACCGATAAATATAATAGTTTAATTAGTTGAAGGATTTAAGAAGTTCTTTTCTTAGTAGAAGCTGGCTCATTCATCTTTGTGTAATATTAAATAATCAGACATATGGTAAACACAAACATTTATTAACAGGTTAATAAATGCAACAAACAAGACACAATAAACTAACTAAAGTTAACAGCAAACGTATGTTTGTGTGTATGTGTGTGTGTGTGTGTGCGTGTGTGTGTGTGTGTGAGAGAGAGAGACAAAGAGAAGAGGTGGGGGCTCGGAGAAGGTGTGAACATTCTCTTTGTTACACAAAGGCCGGAAGCCTGATCTCTCAGTTCTTATGACAAAGTTACGATTATTTCTAGCCGTTCATAAAGTCCTATAACATGTAGTAATGCCCAGTTGGTGATTAGTTACCAGTCCATGAGAACGGAGATGTTGCGCATTGCTTGGTGCCAGTGGCTGGGTGAAGAAAGGAAGCTCCGTGGTGAAGAGGTTCTTGTCTTATTTGTGGCTCTTAGGCAAAAGAGGATTCGGATCGCTCTGTGCTGTGCTCAGTTGAGGATAACCGGTTGGTTAACCTTCGTGGTGATCCCACGCCATAGGCCAGGTCCAGGGCCGAGGGGACAGCTGGAAGCTGGTCTCCTGGATCCGCAGGGACGCGTAGAGTTGGAGAAGAGCAGGAGGATCCGGTCGAAAGATCCAGTAGAAAAGATTCAGTAGAAAGAGGCCAGTAGAAAGAGAGTGAGAGATGGGGGGCTCCACTTTATATAGGCCCGGGTGATGTCATCACCTGGGGGTCAATTCAGCCAATGAACAGTTTGGGTGCCTTGGAGGATTCACACCTGGGTGTGACCTGTTGTGGGGGTGAAGGCATTTTGAGGTCTCTGCTTCCAGCAGGCTGCATTTTCTACGTTTAATCAAACTGACAGTTCGAGTTAATCCAGAAAATGAACAATCATCTTTGGGCGCCGGTTGCACCTACACTACTGATGTTAGTATTGCAGTATAGAGGTTTATGTATTCTACATTAATCTGACACAGAAAGACTATAAATCATTACAGATCCCAGCTTTAAAGTACTTGCAATTCCACATGCATCCTTCTCATTTCACTCTTGCATCCTGTATAGTTCGTTTCCGTTTTAGCTAAGGTCAGGAGGTGAATAATGAATAACGTTTTGTTCCTCTCATCCTTCTTGCAGGGCATGACCATCAAACCCCTGGTGGAACTGCTGGCAGTGAAGAAGAAACAGGAGGCCAAGCGGTCGATTAATGAGGAAATCCACACCCAGGTAAGACTCTAGCCCTACAACCATCACCGGCCTTCATCATCACATCTGATGATCTCTTGATTCCTGCTTTATGCATATTTTAATAACCCAGAGCATTTCGGTATGCGGCTCACAGATGAAACAGCCTTTCACTGAGCCACCTTGTTAATCCACAGTAATGTATTCTCACTACCTGTCTTATTTTCCCAGTCCAAATATTATTATATAACATTCCCTGGATTGAGAAAATGCACAACAAATAATTTAAAATATGATGCATTCCTTGCAGTTGTAGTTATATAAATGTGGCGTTCGTTTCCAGTCACAAGCCTCTGAGGTCATTTAGGTCATTAAATCTTGATTACTGCTTCCACCTACTGGTTGTGTGGTGTTACTGCATCTCATACACTGCACTGTACAGTGTACTGGTTCAGCATAGTGAATGTCAATCCAAAGATCTGAAAATAACGTTTTACTATCTAGTTAAATATTGTCTCTCACTCACTCACACACACACACACACACACACACACACACACACACACACACACACACACACACACACACACACACAGAGCATCTTGTATCCTCTGTTTTTGGTCCTCAAACACATCCGTGAGTGACCACCATGCTCTACAGTTAGAGTGTTTTAAAGCTATTAATACAGCGCGGATAAGAACGCACACACACACATACACACACAAACAAACACACACACACACACACACACACACACACACACACACACACACACACACACACCCACAAACACACACGCACACACGCACACACCCACACACCCACACGCGCACACGTGCACACACACACACAGTTCCTGTCTGGGGCTTTGCAGTAATTCAGTGCTTGAGGCTAGAGGAGCAGGCTGTCATAATGGCTTCTCCTCCACTGTAAAGCACCAGTGACTGGAGTCAACAGAGCTGGCTCGGCTACAACGTAGTACTAAATGGAGGTGTGGGGTCTGTGCATTTTTTTAGTTCTTTATTTTTTAAACTGGTTAGATATTTAAGGGTGGGGATGACAAGACAGTACACAATAAAATTATGTCAAGACATGCTGCTCACAATAGCGAAGGTATCACAATATAGGCTAAAACTAAACTATCATGTACGGCTCATGATCATTTCTGCATAGACTGGCAGTAATCATACTGTAATCATTAATCATTAATCAGTAATCATTTGTTTAAGATAACCATAACTTTTAAAGAGGGGTGGAAATAAAAGATTGTAAAAGTGTAAAATTGAGGCTATACCGGGTTTTAATTTCTCGTATTTTTCATGTACGGCTATACTTGTGCATAAATAGGCAGCAAGATATATAATATTGTTAAAAGCCAGCTGTGTCTGAATGCACTTTGAGTGTACCTGCATACCCTTCTTACTAACGGTTAGAACTTTTAACACAACCATTAATAACCCACAAATAACTCTCGTTAACAGGGCAAAACACCAAGGCACACAACAATGTGCGAGTAATCTGTAATAATAATAATAGTACATTAATAAAGTTACACATCCTAACCGCATGTTTTTATATTCTATGACAGTAGAATAAGCCACTATAAACCTAAAATAAGGCCCAGTCATGCAAAACTAAAGAAAATCTGTGACCACCAGAATCTTAAAAACTACCATGATACAAATGTATCGTGATGCCACCCAGGACTTGTCTGAGCCCTTTTACCACATACAGCTGCAGTATTCAAATGACAGACATACAATAAACTGGGGAAAGGAGGTGCCAGGATCAAGATGGTTGTAGTAAAATAAGAAAACCTCTATGACCAAGTATCAGTGTAACCAGAGGAGAACGTATGGTAACACATTGCTGTATTGTCTCACCCTTAATCTTCTGCAGAAACTTTTCATACTGTTTATAAAATGACTTTTTCACTCCTACCATCGCAGTGCTGTTAGGCAGCCTGTACATAAGTCTGACAAAGCAGAAGTAAATTCTGTGGCTCTGTCTAATGACTTGTTCCCATAGCAACAGAGCCCGTCAGACTGTCATCTGCAGGCTTAGTCAGAGCACGAGGGTGACCTGTGGCCGGATGCAGACTGAACAACAAATGCTTCGATACATTTCTCTGGTTCTCTGAACAGTCGTCTGCCACTGCTAATGAACACTGTCCGATCAGTCACCTGGCTGCAGCTGGTTTTCTTCCATGACTTCTTTTTTGAAGCTCACCACCTGCAGTTGTTGATAATGATGTTGTCAGTCTTACCTAGGAAGGTGGTTTTACTACGAGGAACAGTAACTGTGGTGAAGAAAACGGTACAAGACACAGCTGACTAACGTCTGTGGTGCCACAGTGTTCCTGTTATCACTGTGAAAAACATTAGTTTATCATAAATTAGAGTTTATTCACCAAATTGAACCATATTTTGTCTCCTTGTGGTACACTATGCAAACAGGAAAAAAGGATAAGAACTATAAAAACATCTGTCTTTGACTAATTCATTAATTAAACAATTTCGCCCTGGGTTTATTATATTAAGTATTTCTGATTCTGATTAAAATGCTCTAATTTAATGAATTAAGACGCAACATAGGCCCTGGACAGTCGTGTATATAAGATATAGGTTTGTTCAAAGGCATATGAGCTTTTGTAGTTGCTAAGTCTGTTTACAATAATCAAAATACTCGACAGAGTAGGCGGACAGTCTGATTGAGAGCCTGATTCAGTGTTTTTTTTTGTTTGTCTCCCTTTTAAATATAATTTTCTGCCTCATTTTATCCCCAGTTCCTCGACCACCTACTGACTGGAATTGAGGACATTTGTGGACACTATGGACACCACCACTGGAAGGACAAGTATGGATTTTACACTTATCTGCCATTAAACTTTACTCATCTGACGGTGTGGGCTGCATTATTCTCATTAGTGATAAATAGTTGGCTAAACATGCTAATGCTCATCACAAGTTACCCCAGCCTAAATTAAGAAAGGCAAGCACAGAGAGAAAATGTAATCATAGTTTTATTCTTTAGTAGTAAATCGCCAAAATTGTCATTGGTTAATTTTCGACCATAATCGATTAATTTATTTAAGTCTGGAGAGAATACACATTAACTGTGCCAATGAATGTGGAATCATTGATGTCATTCCCGCCCTTAGCTTTATTTTCTTCTAATGTGCAACATGTGTCAAACCTCTCACATCTCTGTTCTGCTCTCACTCGCATGACTGTCTTTTTCCCTGTTTTCCTGTGTAACTCATTTCCTCCTCCCAGACTGAACCGCTTCAACAAGAAGTATGTGAAGAAGTGCCTGATTGCGGGCGAACGCTCCAAGGAGCCACAGCTCATCGCCTTCTATCACAAGATGGAGTTCAAACAGGCCATTGAGCTGGTGGAGAGCGGAGGGGGAGTCAAGCTGCCGTCTGCTGTTCCTTCCACAGTTTCCATGCAGTAAGTACGAGCATTCACTGCGTGCGTGCGTGCACCCTTTAAACATGCAGTAAGTTGTTGTTTTGGTCACCCGAGGGCTTGAGTTGTGGACACAACATTGTCATCACCTTCTCAAATTGATTTGGCTAAACTTTAAGCAAATGGTTATTTATTTACACATCAAGCCGTTATGGAGAAACATTCATTTTGAGTCGTGTCTCTGGTCACCTAATAAATGTAAGTCCAATATTTTCTTTTAACCCTGATTTCTCTACCAACTCCTGAGGGAAATATGTCTCTTTAGCTGCTAAATGCTCCGCTGTGCTCAGAAGCTCATCTCTAACTATGTCCGTCAGCTGTTTGAGGTGAGCAGGTAGTGTACAGTGAGTTATTCTAACTTTTCTGGCGTTAACAGCGCTATGGGAAAGCAGTGAGAGTGAACCAAAACATTAATGGGAGCTGCAGATGTGTGTGATAAATATCTGTTAGTTCAACATCGCAGCCAATTTAAATGTTCAAAACAAAACAACCTTGTATTACCATGCTATCCATTTAATGCATAGTCAAATTCTGGCCAACATGTTAAAAAAAAAGCCCTTGAACCACAGTAGTTTCTGTCAAAGCTGTCAGTGGAACACAGCGTTTTATTTTCCAGTGTTGTTTTACATCACCCACAATGCTGCTGGCTGATGACTGGAATGTTTCTGGTTCTTTGATAAGCACTGATGTGTCACAGTTGTGAGCTGTTTTCTAGCTAGTACATTGGCTGTTCAATTACATGAGCTGTAAATGACCGTACACTAACTGAGTTTCCAATCATGTATCTTTATGAACATGTATTGCATTCTAAAAGCTGTATGCAAACGTCAAATTTCGATAAAACTTCCTCAATTGTGCAAAAAAGTTCTTACTCTTGTGTAAGGTGGTGTTTGCCTTTGTTGAAACGTTCATGTGCAAAATGGGATAAAAAAATGTCTTTGTTTAATAAGATAAAAAACAACAACATTTAACTCTGACTCATGAGATGTTTCCTCTGTCAGCGTCTTCCCGGATATTCCCATAACTTGGCTTCGTCTGTGGACAGCATTGAAAATGGCGTGATACTAACTTTCTCCCGCATATTCCTCAGGAACATCCAGCCCAAGAAGCCTCCTGCTCCCAAGCCTGTAGAGAGAGCTCTGTCCAATCTGCCTAAAGGCCGAGAGGAGGAGATCAGGAATATCCTCAGGAGTAACCTTCAGAGGACACGACAGAGGGTAACACCGCTATAAGAACAATACAATGATTATACATGTCAAGTGTCAGTTAGAGATGTATTGTCTTACCGGGTGTTCAGAGAACATCACTGGTCATATTGATTTGCACTGATAAACAAAGTGGTACATCTGCCATATTAGACATCAGTGTATTGATTGTGACATAGTTAGAATTAAATCAGGAGCTCCACTCATACATTAACTAATACTGACTTTGATTTTCAGAGACACACAAAATCACTTCTCATTGATTTACACTGGTTAGGAGTATCGTTCTCTAGTGGTCATCATTGCCTGAGTAAATGACACACACACATACTGTATTTGTTTATCATTACTTCTGAAGGTCTTTTTTTCCTATACGTAACTTATTATTATTATTATTGTTATTTGTTTATCATTAAATTGCCCTCTTAAACTGAGTTGCTCTACATGTCTTTTGTCTCTCAGCTGCGCTCCTACAACAGACATACTCTGGTGGTCGATCCGTACGAGGATGGCTTCGGCGACTTCCTCATCAAGAAGCAAAAGATGGTTGAGCTGGAGAAGAAGGTGTGACTATCAGTCTCACAGAGGTCTACACCTCTGCTGTCTGCTTTGTGGAATTTCATTGACACCTGTTAACCGCAAGATTGCACAAAACACAGGCTGTTAGTCGACGTTAAAGAAGACATTTTGTAATACCAAGCACTGCAACAGAGACTGTTATGCAAGCTGGTTTATAACAGGGTAGAATTTCTATTGCAGGAAGAAAAGCATCAGGAGAAACACAGTCAACAGATGAAGTGCAGCTCTTCTCATTTCATACCAGGCCACCAGCAGTTAAATGATTCAGCTAAAACTATGATTGGTGTTTTAATTAGAGTCCAAACTTCAGTCTCTTGAATTCATTTCCTCGACACAAATGGTGGCTGATTTATTTGCACAGTTGAGCGGCCCTAGCACAAACTTCCATTTCATCAGCATGTAATTATATAATGAAAATAGACTCTTGTTTTGGGTAAATTGAATGTGCCAGAAGCTGCTGTAGACTCAAGAGGATTTCCGCAGTGAAAAGAAAAGCAACACGTAATTGAATGAAATGTACGGTATCTCTAATTTATCACTGGTGAATTGCTGAAATGATTTAGTTTCGCTTTAATACTTACAAAACCGTTAAATGTGGCAGAATGCGTATTTCCTGTGTGCATTAACCCTCTGAACCACGAGCAGTTTCCGGCGTTGCTTCTGACACACTTTACTCAATACGGGCTCATTTGTCACTGCAATATCAAGACCTACACTTCTACGGAAAAACACAATCATGTTATAAGTAGGGAGAATGCATTATGCAGTATAGCAGTTATAATGCTGAATTAAAGTTTAATTCTTTGATAATTTACAAAAAGTTAAATTAAAAAATGGAGTCTATATACGCACAAAGCACCAACAAGTGTTACGGCTTCACATGCAATATGTACTGAATTATTGACATTTACTCTTGTATCGACATTTCACTGGATTCTTGTCACTGTTGGTGTCAGTGGAGTAAATCATGGCTTCAAGTTGCATAGAGGAGCGCCATATTTAATCTTTCTTATAAGATATGGTGACTGCAAATGGTTTAATAATGGCAAAATTTCCAATAAGACTTGAAGAGTGAAGTGATTTTGATGAAATGTTGCTACTCTAAGGCATAGATGATGCAATCACGGACAACGGGGAAAGTTAATAATCCCACAAAAATGTCTTTAAAGTTTCTGGTTATGATAAATGGTGTAATTTTGGGTTGTTTGTTTTTCTTTTTTAACGTTTTCTTTTTTATGGGTTCTGTAAGTTAATGATAGTGAATTTTTACAGAAGTTACATTATATAACTATCATTTTGATAACACGCAGAAGCCCAAACCACCCCATAAACAAACCATTTCCCTGTGTTTTCCCAGATAAAAGACATGAATAACTACCTGACGGTGCCTGCTGCTCCCCCTGACTCCCCGACCATGTGTAGAGCCAGACTGGCCTCAGGTAAACACATCCATCTTAGCCATAGCCAAACACAAACTCTGGATGGTTACCACCATCACGCCGAAAGGTACCTCATGAAACACTTCACCGTGTCATTAATGGGACCCACAGGGATGAGACCTTTTTATTTTGTGGGGCTCACACAAGGCAGCTTTCACAAAACAATAAACACTGTCGTAAGCACTGATACTGTTCACAACTGCAGCAAGAGATATTTCCCCACTGATGGAAATATGTTTGCATGTGCCGGTCGGCATGTAAACCAGTGTGTGGTTTCATTTTAGGCAAAGATACTGATTTCAAACCTGCTCAGCAGCAGAAAGGGGAGAAAGTCCTTCCAGGTATGTCGCTAGTGTAGAGAACATTCATTTTGAGTTGTGATAACCCGACAGCGATCCTAACATGCATGTGTCAGTTATGCTGCTTGTTAACATTCATCAATTATTCATCACTAATGAGGGGATCTCATGACATGATTGACAAGTTCGATGATTTTTTTTTTTTAAAGCTGAGAAACGAAGCCTTGCTGTTTACAGTCAAGCATGATGTGTGTTGGAATTTCAGCTTGTTCTTTAAGTTTCAATTAAAAGCGGAATCATTTCCAGCATGTGTGGCATTATAAATCATTGTGACTTCCTTTGGGTTACTTTTGTTGTTGTGAATCATAGACTGTATATAATATAGGACGACTTGTCAGCTCCCTGAAAGTGAAGCCAAAACATCTCTATCGCCCCCTAGTGGCTGGTTGCAACGTAATCATAAATGCCGCCCTATGCATGTTAGCTGATGCAGCATAGTCTATACAATCAATTACAGGTAAGTCAAATGTTTTTTTAATTTTTTTTACCAATGACAGCTTCTGTCATTTTAAGTAGCTCTTATCACACTGATGATGTCCAGGTGTTCATTTTTCTGATAAGTTTGGTTTCAGCGAGTTCCTAAAAGCAATTTCAGTCAAAAGCAACTGGACTACAACAGTTCATGTACGCATCTGACCAGGCTGGGACTGGTCCAACTAACTGGTGTGGAGATCCAGGTATTTAACCTCTCACAAGGTCAGATGCGTACGTGAACTGATGAAGCCTCTTGGATGAGAGGTAAAAGGTCTTCCTAGACAAATAACCAAGTCCAGTTGCTTCGTGTTGTTCTGGCGGGTGTATGGGCAGGACCTCGATATTACTGCTCCACCGCAGACTCTGGCTCCAAAAAGGCGCCTCTGTAATATTTTGGCTTCACTTCAACACAGTGGGAGGACGCATCATCTATCTTTATATACAGTCTATGTTTGAAATATTTAGAAAAGGTCTTGAAGCCCGTTGTTGTTGAGTCTGTGCAGTGATTGTACATTAGTAGCTTTGTTGACTTCCCTTGTTCATCGTATGTTCAAGCACGCTGATGGAATGACGGAATAATATGAAATCTCTTTTTGAAGCCTCGGTAAAGCTAATTCCCTGATATTGCGCCCTTGTCCTGCCTCTAGACCCACAAGCCTACATGAAGCCGTCGTCAGACAGCGTGCCGACCATCCAGGTAGACCTGGCCTCTCCTCAGTCTCCAGATTCCCTCAACCTGATGGATGAGTTCAGACGGGCTGGCCAACAGCAGCAGCAGAAGAAGGAGGAAGAGGACCAGGGCCTGATGATGAGGCCTCCGTCTGGGCCAAGTGGACCTAACAAGCCAGGAGAGGCGGACGGGGGCAGGGAACAGCAGAAGCTGACAAGGTGCCTGAGCGACCCCGGTCCCAGCGCAGACGAGGAGGAGGACGAACCCTTCCTGCCTTGACGTGGCAGACTGGATATGGAAGGGGTCAGGCTGCATGCCCGCCTTCTTTAATTAGAGGAGAGAGGGCTGCTTCACTGCACTAAATAATGTCTTTGGTTCAGAAACCAAACACGCCAAAACTGCTAATGCTGTACGAAACCAGAAACAAAAAGCAAAAGGAGATTGTCTGAGAAGAAGAAAAAGAAAAAGAGCCATTAGTTTATTATCATTGCTCTTTATTTTCTTAGACAGGATCGGAACAGCTGCTATCTGAGGCATGGTGGAGTTTATGGTTGATAGTCTGAGACATTCAGGAATGAACTATGCATTACCAAAGGTTCGGACTGTTTTAGTGTCATTTTCACTTTAGTGTCAGACTGCTTTTCTTTTTTAATGACTACATAGTTATCGTTTTTTTACGTTTTCTTTTCAGGATTTTCCATTTTTTCCCCATCTTTAAGTCTTCTTTGAGACACACTGGGCTTCTAGTCCTACATGTAATCAACAAAGCAAACTGCTTCAAACCAGTTTTCTTTTTCAAACAGCACTTGACTTTAAGGGGCTGGTTTTAATCCAGTATCTGTTCTTTCATTCTGTCACTTGAAATCGCTGGATATTCAAACATTTAGAGTAGCTAGTTTTGAATATTTTGCCTTATTTTATGTCAAACCTTTTCATTTTTTTTTTGAGGGGCACTAACATCTGTTTGCAATCAGTTTGTCCCAGTGTTTGTGGGATGTAGGTTTAAAAGCTGGATGTATTTAGTCACTTTGTAAAAGAACCACAGTTCTTTAGAGTCGTGCTTACAGACCTGCGGCCTTGTCCTATGGCTGTGGAGGGAGTTATTGTGTGGACTCATTTCACTGTTGTATAGGACCTACACACACGAGTGTTTGGGAAAGCTCGGGAGACCGGCAGTGACGCAGCACAGATGTTTTGATGTCAGTGATCATGCTTGATTCCCCATCCAAGTCACATGTTGTCATGTCACGTTTCTGTGCAGACATTTTTATGTTTCACCTGAATTTTAGAACAGCTTTCATAACTCACTGGAGTAAGGTCGGGTAGATGCTTCTCTTGGTAATAATGTAATGAAGAAGTGCCCATCTAACAGTCACCTTCACTCTCCTCATGTAGAAGGTCCACAGATTTTAATATATCAGAAATGAATCAACCTTCACGTTCTTTTACTTGCACATTTGCATTCTTCAGGTTTTTCTTCAGAAGGTTAGTTTGTACAGGAATCCATCCACGCCTCTTAACCCTCTTGAAATAGACCGTAGGCATCTCACGGCAAAAAGAATTCTATGCAGTATGGATGTGTAAAAATATGTAAATTAATTATAATATCCTATATTTATTAATACCGTTTAAAACTAAAGTCTCGTTATCTTGTAAACATGCAACAATTGACGCAGTTCACTGAAAAAATCTGCTAAAATCGAACACGGGCATTAAAATACACAAAAACAATTTGTTAGACTAAAAAGTTCTCTGCAGGCACGACAGCGTAGTCTAGTGTTTTGTTGATTCCATAACTCTTCATCTGCTGTACTGTATTGTTTGTACAGTGTGTAACATACATTGCACATATTTTTTTACACAGCCGCTCAGTGAATTGGAATATGACATAAATCACGTAACCTGATGATTTGTAGTTTCTAGTGTGCCACAACCAACAACAGATTATAAACAAGTCTTCTTGTTATTACTTTACTGCAGAGAGATTGTAGTTCCTTCATACAGACCATCCAAAGAACTTGCCGTGGAAAGTAAACTTCAGTAGGCTGAGTGAGTCACTGCTCCAGTTTTCTGGCTCCTTCCTGATCCTCTTACATCCGGACGGCTCACATTACAGCTGAGGGGAACAAGCACAAGAACCTCGACAGGCTTGTTTATTTTCCTTAACTCTTCCCCTCTCTCTTAAGCATCTATACATGGCTTGCTATGATTACTATAGTGAGGGTAAGAAGATAATGTCTGGGCACAAATGAACTCATGTAAATCCATGCATACTTGCTCCGTTGCCGGGCACGTTTGGTCCTTTTCTCTGCCCCTGACACTTTTCCTGCTTCCCCAATTTCTAAAAGGATAATTGCAGCTGAGAGACGGGAGGCTCAAACCTTAAAGCATCTCATTTCCCTCTCGACCAAATTAAATTTACTGTCGGAAATGTCAGCGTGTGACGGAGTGTCGCAGTGGAGAACTTTGCTGAAAATGTCAACAGGGACGGGGTTAAAGTGAGAGGGGTTGTTTAAAACCCAGTAGTGACGAGCCAAATGACACGCAGCACTTTTTCCCAGCTTCCACTCCTCCCGCTTATCGTCGCTTAAAGGACAGTGATATTTACACGCAGTGTTGCTTTTACAAGGCTCTAAACCGCAGCTACAGAAGCCCTCCATCTGTGAATGGTTGCTTAACACTGTGCTGCTGGGAATATTTCAACATCTTCTTCCCAGATGCTCTTTGATTTGGCAGTTTGTTGCTCATTTAACCCTTAACTGCTCTGTGGAGACTGATAGGATGCAGCAAGTGATGAACTTCTAAACATATACCCACTTGTGAATACATGCAACTGCGTAAATGCAAAGTAGGGTATCTCTTAGAGGGATCATGCATGATGCTGATTAATTTTCGGGATAAGATCGAATATAAGGAACCACAAAACCTCCAATTTTAATCAAAAACAAGATATATCATGCTCACTTCATATTATCCCAAAGACTTTTTATTTCTCAAAGAAAGAAACGCTACTTTCATACTTCTCCTTTTTTTTGTTTTAAACCAAAAGCACCTTTTATGGGAAAGTATTCCCACACCTTCAAGGGAAATGTTTGGTGCAGGAAACCTTAATCTGAAGCCATACAGCCTCCAGAAGAACCTGTTTCATTGTATTCATATATTGTAATGTCATATACACGTCATGTCTGCCTTTGTTTTGCTCGATGCACAAAACAAACCTTTACATTCAAATCGTTTGTGTCTTCAAATGAATTCTTGCTGATGTCAGTTTTGAATGTCCACACTGGATGTTTCCCTACGGCGCTGAATTGTTTTAGGTGGCGGTTTTCATCGAATGTGTTGGACTGAACGACAACAACACTGTTGTCTCACCGGCATCCGCTTCATCTTTACGTTTTTTCTTTGCATGTGTTTGCTTAATCATGTGTTTTTATTCTTCAACTGTTGAATTGTACAATGACTTTTTTTCTGATTTACTGGGCTATGACCTTTGCTTTATCGGGACACATGCATATTAATGGGATACATGTGCGTTACATCACTCTGTGTGTTTTACAGACGTTTTTAAGCTTCACTGTGTTTTTTCCATCTCATGTTTAACTGGCATCTGTCGGCCAAACTTTAAACTGTGGAGTTGCTTAAGCTCTGAGTACATATTATAAGCTTTATTCTCCTAAACTCAGATGTATCACTGGGGAAAGTGAAGCTAAGGCATCATTTACAATCAGCTACACATGCAGACAAGATTCTTAACCCTAAAGCCAAACATGTTTTCCATATTTGTGTTGTTTCCCCCCAGTTTCCAGGCAGCCATTAGTTTCAGTTCATTCACCAGAGCACAACAACCCTTGTAAAAAACTTTAAACTTCAGAGTTGGCTATTAGGTCTGTCATACTGCAGATTCAGTCAAACCAATTTAAAGGAAAGGTTTCACATTTTCTTTAAACAATATTTAAAAGCTGGTATGTGCATTGAAACCGTTTTTGGTCGCTGCCTGTCTCTCCTGTCCGTACTGGCTGTGAGTAGATGTTCATTCTGTGTGAACAGGCATTCTTACGTTTAGCCTGGAGCTAATACGAGATAATGAGTTAGACAAACCAAGTGGGTGTCCTCCAGTCTTTGTAGTATGAAATCCACCCTTTGTGTTAGCATCCCTTTGGAGGATACACACTTTATTTTTTTAACTTAGACTGAGGAAAACTCATTATCATCTGTGGATCACTGGAATATAGTTATGTATGAAACTGTCTTACACCAATTACATTGAAATTGGTTTTAGAAGGGATCTTGGAAGGACAGGTATGAACCATAGACTGTGCATAATAGGGACGTATACTTTTCCTGAGAGGAAAAAACAAAACTATAGAATTCTTTTATTAGTCCCGCAACGGGGAAACTTGATTTTTTCACTCTATTATTATAGACACAGACGCACAGACAGGACCTATATACATGCAATTAATGGAGAGATGTCAGAGCGAGGGGGGCTGCAAGTGACCAGCGCCCTGAGCAGATGCTCAGCAGTGCCCAGGCGATGAACTGGCACCTTTCCAGTCACCAGTCCATGCTCCATTCATTGTCCACACAGGGACTCAAACCGGCGACCCGCCGGTTCCCAGCCAAGTCACCTATGGACTGAGCTACTGCCGCTGTGAAGCTTACTGTTGACGGCCATCTCGGCGGTGCCTGACGCCTGCTAACTAATTCATAAATGAGCAAAGAGGTGGAGCGTGGGTCGAGCTGAGGCCGGCCGAATGAAGCGAACAGTCAAAGCTCGCCACCTGTGATGGCACATACTGTCACTCAAAGCGGCCAGCCCTTAATTATGCAGAACTTTAAACCCTTGGTGAGTTGTATAAAAAAACTTACCCTGAAATTAGCTATAGAGACCAAAAGGTTTTAGTTTTTTTACCTGGCTGTATTCGTATTTATCTCTGCTGTAAAGTTGGGCATTTTAACATGGGGGGTCTATGGGGATTGACTCGCTTTTGAGGCCAGCCTTAAGTGGCCATTCAAGGAACTTTCAGCCGTGGAGTTTGCAGTTTGGTATGAACAGGAGAAACGAGAGCCAGCGAAAA
The DNA here is from genome assembly GCF_963691815.1 of Echiichthys vipera. Lineage (NCBI taxonomy): Eukaryota > Metazoa > Chordata > Actinopteri > Perciformes > Trachinidae > Echiichthys > Echiichthys vipera. Next base: position 8,313,226 of record NC_139833.1, read on the forward strand.
CTGTTTCAATGCACTCGTGGGCCTGTCCATATTGTTGTGAGATAAAAATGTAAACCTATCCTTTAAAAGTGCAACGATAAAACAAATGTCAGACTAAAACACAGACACAGAAGCCTAGACACTACTACAGTATGCTCTGAAAAACTGGTGGTTACATGATTTGTACTACATGGGCTAAATTGTGCAAAAACACTGGTCCGTTCCCGTAAGTACTATAAGATCTGACCGGCCACAGTGAACGGTTGCATTGTGGATGAACATTTGACTCTCCAATTATGGAGGCAGTAATCACTGTATGACGCACACACACACACACACACACACACACACACACGCGCAGCCTCAACATAATGACCCTGCGGTGTCATTACTCCACCACCCAAAGACTGTTTTCCACGCTCGTTTACCTCATTACTCTCCACCGTTTTACACCACACCGAGCACTTTAACGAAGCTGTACCTTTATCTCAAAACGCCTATGTTAAAGAGAGCAATAAGTGGCTTTAATGTAGTGTACACATTGTGCATGGTTATCAGGTGACACATCATAAGGGACAAGGAATGTACTTCATGAAGGGCCTTATTACCGGGTGTGTTTGGGGTTTTAGATCCTGGTGAAAGCCAGGCTGAGTTGATGAAAACGGATTATATTTCCCTTTTATTCATTGTTTTCTTCATCTTCATGTTTGAATTTCAATTTTGCAATAATTAAGAGTTTTTTTTTATTTTATATACACATAAATGGGAAAAAATATATATATATAAAAAGAAAAACATGTATTCTAAATTTATTATAATAATGTACAAATCAATCTGAAAGATAAGAAGCGTGTACTTTCTTGTGGATTAATCTTTAGCTTTCAGCATTCCATTCCTTTAATGAGCAGTGAAACTAACAACCAGAAATGAAACTACGTCAGAAACCATATACCAAATTAAAGTTTTACTTTATAGCAATGCTGTGTCTGTGTCTCGTGATTCTGGAAAGACGTCTGTTAATACAACTTTACTCATGCTCAAGTCTGTATTCAAAATGAAAGGCCAGAGTACAGAAGTATATATATACTGAAACATCAAAACCACTCGGGATTCCTACTGTATGTTATGTTATTGTATCATTATTGTTGATGCATTTATGTTTAAGCTCTGTAATGTATTTGTTAATGATGTTCTGTATGTAAAATCTAACTCTGCAAAGTAACTAAGAGGTGTATCATATATCATCTGCTTTTAGGTTTTTAAAGCAGTCAGATAAATGTAGCAGGTTGGAAGTGGAAATTAAGCAGCATAACATGGAAATACTCATTTACTAAAACATATTTTTAAATAAACTTTAAAATAATGAAATGTTATTTCCATGGCCAAGGAAAGTTCAGTCAATAACTGTGAACATGAGCTACTCTCTGCAAAGACACTTTATTTTATGCTTTATTGGATTGTTGTGTTCTCCGTTCTCTAACAGGCTGAATGCAAATGTCCACCCTTACGGTTTTCAGTCGTACGTACTGTGATGTGTTCATGACGTCGAGTCTGCGGGGACTAGAGACTGCCCACGATGCTGATGGACGGGGCTCAGGTCTGTTTTACTGCTAGCTACAACAACTACAATCATGCGCACAGTGATTGCTGCAGAACTTGCCTTTTGTTATTCAGCCATATCTATATTTCTTAAGGCAGGCTGCAATAATGATATGCATCTTGATGACCTCTATAGCCTGTTCTACATATTTCTGCACCATGATGTGACTCATTATAATCTCTGGCCTACATGATGCCATTAACATTTCAAGACAGCAATTGTGTTACACATTCATACTGAGTTCTTTTAGTGTTTTAATTGGAAAAGCTACAAACATCACGTCCGTGTTGCGATGAATTGTGGTTGATTAAATCAGTGACGTCTGGGGAGGTCTGCAGAAAGTCCGCTTGTGGCCCCTTGTGGACTGGATGAATTATGGATTCAGGCAGCCCTCAGAACATGCCCGCAAAGTCCACGAGTGACGTCCAGACATTTGGATTCAGCCAAAATGTGTCAAAGAGTGTCATCTGCATCTTTCTCAATTCATCAAGCAGCTCCAGACTTTATACTTGGTGACATCCCAAATATTAATTTCAGCACTCTAATTTTTGGATTTGGGGGAGAGTTGTTCATTGTTACTAATATTTCTGAACAGTTTAAGACCATAGGAATCCGTGAGCAATAATACAAGGAAGGGGGAAAGTGCAAACAACTCCCCTGCAGCGTGGACACACTTGTTTGACCCACCTGCTGTAACCCTTTTCCACTAGAAGGGAGAGTGCTGCACAATATAATACAAATAAAATGATTCAGCATCCTGGAAACACAACAGAACAAGTCCCAAAAGTAAAAATATTAAGGGAAGAGTTGACATTTTATAATTGGATACGTTGTTGAGTATAATAAACTGAGCTGCCTGCCATTTTAAAGTGTAATGGCGTCCCTCTGTTTGGCAGTGTTTGCATGGAGAATGTGAAATATCCAGAGAGGAAGCTGTGGCCGCTCTGGACTTAGTCTGTTTATACCACTTCTGTGTCTGTTCAATGGAAAATCACAATGACTTGTGTGCTCCTCGGCCAATTTGGCCCAACATCCACATCCCCTCTTTCTAGAATGTCTATGCCCTATTTACGATATCCACTCATTTTAATTGTTGGCAGTACTATCCTTTTCTAGCAGAGCCTCTGGGTGGCCGAGATAATTTGACATCTGAAGAGTTTCGTTTGAGATTCTAAATAACGAGAATTGTTGTTGGCTGTAAATCCTCTTTATATATTCACATTTGTGGGAATCATAGCTGATACTCAACCAGAGGAATTAACAGCATGTAAGCAGTAAAATAAACCTAAATTACCAGATCACCAACAGCAGACAATAGCTACATTCTGTTTGTGAGAGTTTGTCCCTTCCATTAAATCTACTGTATGATATTGCTGATGTAAAATAAACTGAATGTTAATGAGTGTTTGACATGTTTAAGTCTTCACATACCACCCCTCTTATTTATAGATCGTGTATTTCCACGCTGCAGATCGAATGATATCAGAAACCACCGACTCTGAGGTCCAGTTGCTGTGTTTAGTCCAGATTAAAGGCACAGTTCACTAATTTTGAAAACACAAATTTTCCTTTTTGCGTTGAAAGGAGCCAGTTGAGGTGGTTCGGGCATCTAGTAAGGATGCCCCCTGGGCGCCTCCCTAGGGAGGTGTTCCAGGCACGTCCAGCTGGGAGGAGGCCTCTGGGAAGACCCAGGACCAGGTGGAGAGATTATATCTCCACACTGGCCTGGGAACGCCTCAGGATCCCCCAGTTAGAGCTGGTTAATGTGGCCCGGGAAAGGGAAGTTTGGGGTCCCTTGCTAAAGCTGCTGCCCCCGCGACCCGACCCCAGATAAGCGGATGAAGATGAGATGAGATGAGAAATTTTCAGTGTCTGTACAGTAAATGTTAAGTTACCAAAAGCAGCCGCTTCAGGAATCAACTGTCCGCAGCCAAGAAGTTGTCTGGGACATCACCTCACTATAAAAATATTTAGTTTGGATTAATATATAACCAACCCCTTTCCCAGCAAAATAAGAGAGATTATGAAGTTTTTTTAAGGGTGGAAATATGTGATAGATTCCTTTCTAAGTATGTCTTTCTGTTTTTTTTCTGGTGTGTCATGTTGGACGTCACGAACATGCTTGAACACGCTAAGTAAACAGTAGAAAGCACCGTAGAGGACGATGACGGTGTTTCAGTGGATACCTTTTTTATATCGGATGGACATAGTTTGTAGCTGAGATGCAGAAATTACAGATGGAAGTAGCGTGTCATAGCATCACATGTAGCAAAAGGGCCAAAACAAATTGTGTCATGTTTCCTTCACTGCCAATCTGAGCTGGAGCCGACAGATAACCGTGACTTCTGCGGTCATTAGTCCAAGGAAGGAATGCAGATTTTTAACCTTTACCACTAGAGACAAAAGCCAGATGTTAGTGGGGTTTTTTTTTGGGGGGGGGGGGGCTTTAATGAGCTATACAGACGGGGGTAGGTGTATTTTGCAACCCTAGTCTTAATGCTAAGCTAAGCTAACCAGGACCCTAATAGGTCGGCTGGGCTCCGAAGCCAATTTGTGTCCAAACAGTTGAACTGCAACAAAAAACCTTTTGCCTATTGATTACATGTGGAAAGAGACGTCTGTAATTCAGTGGATACATTTTTTCAAGCGTCACAAACCCTTGCAGAATAAATCGGGTTAGCATCAGAATATGATCCATTGGGTTCGATAACATTTAGAAGGTCTAGAAGAGCCACACGATGAAATGATTTAATCCCCAGTCAGGTTAGCAGAGAGCGACACCCGAAGAAGCTGGCCCCATAATGCAGAAGTAGTGCCAATCATTTCATTCAGTTGAACTTGTCTAATAATTAACCGCACAAGCTGCGGCGTGACCAGTATTGCATCAAGGGATCAAACCGTCTTTGGATTATCAGTTATTCTCCTTATTGTTTATTAACACTTGTACCAGTCAGTCCCTACCACGCTTCAGCTTCAGGCTCTGGATTTCTGCCTGACTGGTTCTTGTCAGAGGCGTAGACCAGATCATCAGCTAATGTGCTCCAACTTGACTTTGAAGTTTGGACAATAATTAAACGGTTTGCCTGCGGAAACACGTGAAGTGTTTTTGTTGTGTGAGATACAACATATCTTTAATTTGCACCATGCAGTCTGAATGGTTTAGTGTCTGTACTTTGTAGAGGGTGGATTGGCTTCATGCACCACTGTATCTCCTACTTCTCTTTATACATCCATGAAGCTAACTGGCTGCTGAATAAACTATTCTTCTAAGATGGCCCTGAATTTAAGTCACTGGTTTACAACCTTTTTGGCTCGTGAGCGCCCATAACCTGTTGTCAGATGTTCAACCCAAGGGAAGCGTTAGAGATCAGAGTAACAAAGATCAGAATAGAGTCTGAAAAAAGAACAGAAGAAATATGTTTCTATATCCTCGTGACTCCTCAGAAGGAACTTGTCTTCGTTAGGAACTTCTATAAGGAATACTGTGTATAACCTCCAATTCGAGAGATCGGTGGTTCGATCCCCACCTCCCTCGGTCCCCATGTCGAAGTGTCCTTGGGCAAGAAACTGAACCCCAAATTGCTCCCCGTGCTGCGCATGGGTGTGCAAATGTGGTGTGAATGGTTACATTAGATTAGATGGTATATAGATGTCCACTGCCATCTGTGTGAATGGGTGAATGTGACAAACACTGTGAAAGCGCCTTGAGCAGTCAGAAGACTAGAAAAGGCGCTATATAAGTACACACAAGTCCATTTACCATTACCAATAAAAACAACACATGCACACTAACAATGAGTCATTTAAATCAGTTTTCCTGGGGACTGCATCAAAAAAGACTTGATTCATCTCTATGGTAAAGTTAAATGGAGGCTGTCCTCTGTGGAGGTTTTGTATTAGATTGAAATATTGTACAGGTGTTGCTTACTTTTACTACTGAGCATATTTAACATAAAACTAGCCCTCGGGATGAATAAAGTTCTTCTGTCTTCTGCTAATGTTGTGTTCACTCCCTTTCAGCTCCAATCAGAGTTTTCAGTGAGAAATATTGCAATGTATCTGTATCTACTCCGGTGAGTTCATCTGAAGCTGCAAACACAATTTAATTAACTATCTCTGACTTCAGGGGTCCCTTTTTTATTTTTACAGTGGAACAAACAGTCAATAAATGCCAATTATTTAATATGATTCCCCATTGTGCCTGAAAGCTTTTCAAATGAATTGGTCAGATTGTTTATTTACTTCTATTTTGCTGTGGTTAAATCATCAAATGGGTCTTATTTGTCTGTCTGTTGGTTCCTCACCACGGTGAAGCTGGTTAAATTGGTCTTGTTCGCATTAAGGCTCCTCTGTTTGTTTACTTCTGATCGCTCTTAAATGTTTAGAGCGGCTGCCCTTTGCATATCACAATGCTGTTTGTTTTGAATATTGGAGCAGTCTGACCCTCAGTCACCTCTAAGTTCATGGAGGAACAGAGGGTTTTGTGGTTATTTGCCAGCTTTTGGTGCAAAACCTGTGCAGTCAGTCTATAATTTAATCATCCTCAAAGCAATTTCAGTCAAAGTTCACACATGGCCTCCTATGACCCCAACGACTGTCGTTCAGACTCAATAGAGCACTAACGAAGTCCAAACCAACTTCCCACCAACGACTGTCACTCTAACAACGGCCGTGGACACTTGGAGCACAAAGGGTTCCAGTGACATCATCAGCCTTGTGAGAGGTTAAATACCTGGATCTCCACACCAGTTAGTTGGACCAGTCCCAGCCTGGTCCTGGTCCTGATCCAGTCCCAGCCTGGTCAGATGCGTACATGAACTGATGAAGCCTCTTGGATGAGAGGTGAAACGTCTTCCTACACAAATAACCAAGTCCAGTTGCTTTTGACTGAAATTGCTTTGAGGATAACGATGACCTGGACAAAGGAGAACATTCACAGGCTATAATTTAATCAGTTTAAGTGATTGTGCGCGTGATTGAAAGGTGAATTCTGACCCAAATTCAGTCTCTATGACATTTAAGGGCTCTCCTTGCAATGCATATAAACACCAGAGGATGGCATTGTGTAGCCATACTTGCACAGCTCCTTCACAAGCGGTGCCATCTCTGAACAAGCTCTTTTCACTTGTAATTGCACTGTAGCAATGGTTAGTACACTAAAAGCATACTGGCAAGTTAAATCAGCGTGTTGGAGAGTGAGTCAGACTTTTTGTGGCCCCGTTCCATCAGCTTAATGGTGTGTTTGCTATTGCATTCACTCTCATTTACATGGCCCATATACCCACTGTAATGTATGGCTAATTGTTGTGTTTGGGCAATAAAAAAAAACCCTGAACCGTCCATCGATGCTCCTCACAAGTGAATGTTGCGGATTTCAGCGTCGCCTAATGGGCTTTGAAAATATTTTGTTACACAACAAGAAATGTTTTGATTATGAATCTGGCAGTGGAGACGGGTCACTCCGGGGCCACACGCACACAGCAGTTTGCTGTTTGTCTCGTCTATAAAAGGAACGGACAAATATGACTTCAGCAAGGCAATAATGCTGAGCTTATTGTTCCACTGACACTATTTGCACTGATGGCCGATCTGAGCTGCATTCTCTTCATGTTGAGAGACGGGACCGACTTCTTTTTTCAGAGGAGCTCATAATAAGCAAAGAGATGCAATGTTTAAAGTCAGGTAGTGGAAAGTAACTGAGAGCATCTGATTAAGTGCAATTCTAAGTAACCTGTATTGTACTTGAGTATTTTTTCATTTTATACCTCTACTCCACTATATTTTATCTAAATATTTAACCTTTTCCTCTAATTTGACAGCGACATTTATGTTGCACATTCAGACTAAGATCAGCTTATAAAAGCAATGATACACACAGATAAAAACACCTCGACCTTCACACTTTAAGTACATTTTTCTGATATTACTTTTGTATTTTGATTTAAATAAGATTTTAAACACTAGACATTCATTTGTAACACAGTATATTCCACATTGTGGTATTAATACGTTTACTTAGAGCAGTCAACGCCTCGGCTGAGCATAAAACTGCAGAGTTTCAAAGACGACCTCTATATTCCAGACTGAGACAGCCGGGGTTTCATACATCACATACCGAAGGAACCAATCCCATCAATTTATGGCAGGGGCGTTTCAATGGAAATGAAATTGGATAAAAAGGATGTTGAGCCGTTTGCTGTGGTAATTTGACTAGTACGAAACAAAATGGCGATTGTTGTTAGTTATGGTGACAACACACGGCCAGGGGACCGTAAAGTGTGCTGCAGGTCGCTGGGAGGACAGCAGACTGACGCAGTTTGGGAGACTATCTCGAGAGCGGCGGGGAGTGTAGGTGGAGGGACCGTTAGACCCGGCGTCAGTGGGTTGGCAGCCCTCTGTGTGGTTCATTCTCTGCCAGCAACCGGCAAGCAAGCCAGCCAGTGTTTGGCTCTACTAACATCACTATTTCACTGCTTGTTTGGCCGTTACGGCAACATTTCTCCTCTGCGACTTTATACAGAAGTTTATACAAAAGTCACATAAAAAAAGGCTGCTTCTCTGACCATTCTGCTACTTTGATTTGAATGGGAATTAATTTTTCTTTTGTTTCTCTATGGGTGTAGCCTGCTGTGATGGGCAGGGCTCGAGGCCAAATCAAGAATTTCTCAATTAGTGAGTTAAAAAGAGAAAGGCAGAGTTCAATTTTATTGTGGGAAAACCATGTTTAACAAAATATTCATCATTCAGAGTCTTTTTACATACTTTAAGGAGGACTTTGAGTGAAGAATCTAAGAACTTTTTCCAGCACAGTTTCAACAAACCACCCACTAATAAGATGAGGCGATCCAACATCAGACGCATCAGTATTGAGGTGCCAGTGTCACATCTTGTCAGCTGATCCAGAATTTATGAAGGGCTACAGTCGGATCCTCTTCTACAGTATGCTTAGTCAGGACTTATATCTCTCATATCACAGACCAGGGTCAGCACGCCATCCCCCCCAAAAAATCTATATTTATGGCTCGACATCAAAGCGTCCTGCAGGGCCATGATTCCCAATGTCAGAGAATGCTTTGCAGCGGTGCTTAAAGAAACAAATAGCGGGCGTGGTGACGTTATTAATCTGGACACGCGGGGACAAGCCAATACATCTCTGCCTGCGGTCTGATGTATTGGAATGAGCAGAACACAGAACACAGGACTTTATCGTTGGCATCTTGTTTGATGAATAAAACATCAGTGGGACAGAATTTAATTTTTGAATACAAGAGCGGAAATGGTTATGGATCACAGGACTCGTTACAGTCTGTGACCCCCTGCAGAAACTGTTTTGAAGACAGTCAGCTGTTTGTGACCTGCATACTTGTAGAGACCCAATTGTCCTTTTTAACTGAGGAATCCTAATTGCACATGCCGTATAAATGTAGGAAAAAGAGCACAAAAACATCGCCTCTATTACCAAATGTACTCTGTGTGTGGACACTTTCCAACTGATAAACAGTGACTCAGTCGAGTTTAAATACAGCACAATATTGCTCTCTCCATGCTCATACATTATGTTTGTACATGGGAGATCAGGATGTGCCGACAGTCACGGCAAATGACAAATATCTGCTGTGAAATTGTATACTGCATACGAAACAACAGTGAGTTTCAGTTGTTTGAGTGAATTCGAAACATACACGAAATTACCTTAATTTACTTGTAAAAAACATTTATTTCCTGTGAAAGATGTCTGCGCTTTGAGTTCACCCTGGCCTGTTGGTAGTGTTGACACTGTATTTCCTTGCTCATCTATCTCTGTGATAAACTGGGCTGTCACTGACCGGAGCAGCTTCATGCAAGCTCAACGTCTGGACCCATGTATAACTTGGCCCTGTGAGAAATACTGACTTCGTGTGTCTATTAAGTTGTTTTAAAAAGGCAGCTGCTGGTATTTTGTATTGTTGGAATTAGCATAAACACATAAATAATCCATAAGGTGAAATTCATTTAGAATGCCTCAGTGATTACTTAATGGTATGCATGTTTTTAAGGTACAGCCAGTGGCCACTTTATAAGATACACCTGTACAACCTACTTCAATCCAATACATCAGCTCTGCCATGAATTCAACCTTTACAACTGAACTCCGGCGTTCAGTTTTTTGTTGACATTGTCAGAATTGTGTAAATTGAATTAAAGATACTTACTTACTTTTTTATGGAGCATCGACCATTGATCAAAGTCCTCTAGAGTCCTCTTCTGTTTCCATGGCAGCCCATCCTGCTTGATGTCAGTCGCGAGGTCCTTTCACCACGTGTTCTTGGGCCGGCCTCTCTTTCTTGTGCCTTTCGGGTTTCATCTAAGGACCTGTCTGGTGATGCAGGCGTTGGCTTTCTGGAGTGTGTGGCCAATCCATCCCCATCTTCTTCCTTTGATCTCCTCTGCCAGAGGTCATTGTTACTGATGGTATCTGGTCAGTGGATGCTTACTACACGCCACAGGCAGCTGATGATGAATGTGTACATTCATGGTCTTGGTTGTCCTCCACATCTCTGCCTCATAAGAATAGAGCAGTCTGAGCTTTGTCCGTTGGCTGATTTCTTCAAAGCTCCCAATGTTCTTCAGCTGGATGAATGAAGCCTTTTCATGGCCACTGTACGTTTTTGTCCTCCACATTTATATACATGAGATGCACGGATTATATAATGTAGTCCAGTGCAACAAACTATGAGCTCAATGTTCATTCATTCATTCATCTTCAACCTCTTGTCCCTGTCGGGGTCGCGGGGTGCTGGAGCCGATCCCAGCTTACATCGGGCGTTAGGCGGGGTACACCCTGGACAGGATGCCAGTCTATCGCAGGGCACATAGAGACGAACAGAGACAGACAACCATTCACACCTACGGGCAATTTTAGAGTCATCAATGAACCCAGCACGTGCATGTCTTTGGACTGTGGGAGGAAACCGGAGAACCTGGAGGAAACCCACGCAGACAGGGGGAGAACATGCAAACTCCACACAGAAGGGCCCCAGCCGGGATTCGAACCAGGAATCCTCTTGGTGTGAGCGACAGTGCTGACCACCACTTCACCGTGTCGCCCGAGCTCAATGTTAAACTATCAAATTTAATTGTGACCAAAAAAACCTGACCATTAAAGGCATCATAACTTTACGTAGAACAGTTGCATTGGATTGCGTTAGATAAAGGTACAGGTGTACCTAATAAAACGCTGTAGTGCACAGAGTGATGAAACACATAAGATTAAAGCCTCATTACACACAGACGCTGAGCCATCACAAAGGCTCGCTCTCTGACTACAAACTGTCCTTTTGTCAGTGATAAAGCCCACAAATTGCTTCATAGATTTATCATCTTACAGAGGAAATGCTCTTGGATTAGAAAATAAAAAGGCAAATTCATCAGCTCATCTTTCCCCCTGTGTTGAGTCTCAGTCTGACTCAATTAGCGTTGCGGAGGGACATGTCTTGACAGTGAAAATGTGGGGTCAAACGCAGTACTAATTACCTTAAAATGAGCTTGTTCCACCATATGCACCTGACAAAAAGAGAGCCTTAGGAGGACTCTGTGTCAGATGTGAATAATAGGTGCTTATTACCTGTGAAGGCTTTAAGCTCTCACAGGAAATGTTAAAATTCTCGGCAACTTTTTCAGCTGCAAGGAAGGTAAACCATCCTCTTCTATTTTGACATGAGTATTCCTGCAACAGAGAAGGAGACAGACGGGAGTAGAGAGGAAGATCTGTGCTTCAGGCTCGTCGGGAGTTAATTAGATATCACAGACTTTGTCAGGAAACTCAATGACACTGATGGTCTGCGTTGAATCCAGTGATTGTAAGGATATCCTAGAAACTTTTGGACAGCACAATGACAATAACCCACTAACGAGCAGCAGAGGACATTGTGTGCAGTTGTGACTTGTAATTAAAGTCCAATATTGAATCCGATCGGATTTTCTCATTATTTTCTCTTTATTCTCTCATTCCTGCTTTCAGGTGCATTAGCTGAATAGTGCTGTGCACGCTCTTCAGTAGTGGGCCCATCTATCTTATTAAACACTGAGAAAACACTCTGTTTACACTTTAGCTTCTATCTTGCTTATGTAAACATTATGTAAACACGCTTTTCTAAGCTTCTTGTGTACACCTTAGTCCTGAGGATGCACAGGAGGCAAATTCTAAACAATGATATATAGCTGTGATTCAGCGTGGTGCTGGAGTTGAGCAATACACTTAAAAATCAAGCATGAAAGCTCATCATTGACCTTAGAAAAAGTTCAGAGATCTTTCAACTTTATTGCGCAGTCTTCACCAGGGAAGAGAGTTTGCTTTGTCTAATGTCAGCAGATCTATTTCCATGACAACTGAGCCAAGTCCATCCACTGTTGAAGACAGTGCAACATGGCTGAAAGCCCCCCCAAAAAGAAAGTGGACCCAGCATGGTTTCACAGAGATAGACATTGATTTTGGCTGAGATTGAATCGCTAATCAGACTTTAGATAGATGTCTAACGTCACCTGAATACCATGGCTCTCCACAGTTGGGCTGTTTTAGGCTTAAAATAGACTAAAATGTTTGGACTAAACTGGGCTAAGACTGAAGACCAGCCTCAAATATCCCATGTAATGTATCCCATATTAGACCAAATGTTGAAAACAACATGGACAGAAGCATTATGGTGAAGCGTTGAGGAAATACTGTTTCTAGGGCGGCAGTAGCTCAGTCCTTAGGTGACTTGGCTGGGAACCGGAGGGTCGCTGGTTTGAGTCCCTGTGTGGACCACAAATGGAGCGTAGACTGGTGGCTGGAGAGGTGCCAGTTCATCTCCTGGGCACTGCCGAGGTGCTGTTGAGCAAGGCACCGAACTCCCAACTGCTCGAGGTGCCGGTCACTGGCAGCCACCTCGCTCTAACATCTCTCCATTAGTTGCATGTATATCAGTCCTGTTTGAGCATGTGTGTGTATTTCAGGCCTGTGTGTGTGTAAAATGAAAAAATAGAGTGAAAATTGAATTTCCCCATTGCGGGATGAATAAAGGAATTCTTCTTCTAAAGGGAATTTAAGATAAAGCTGTGGATGTAGCTTTGCAACAACACAGGTCCAATAAGCCAAATTCGAGTCACAGTGAGTATAAAGAAACACAGACTGGTGTTAAAAAGCACAATCCATGGACCCTCTGTTGCCCCCCAGTTTAGGTCACTCCTAAATCACTGTTTTCAAGTTCACACTTTTGTGCCGATGATTACATCAAGTGACAAAGCTGGGTTCTATTTTTCTCAAATCCCAAAGTTGCCACACTTGGAAAAGCCCTGCAGGTATTTTGACAACACTAACTTCTGTTAAGGGGACATTTTCCAGATTACTTAGAAACTTTATTCTACCCACCTGGTATGAAAGATGGCCTGCCCGCTGCAGGATGTTTTTCTTTACCAGTGTAGATGGTAGCCGTTGCCTCTCGGTGACATTTCTGCGTGGTAAAAATACAAAATGTGTTTTAAGAAATACATTTATATTGTTAAACTATCCTGTAACTTAAGAATAATGTATATTCTTCTAACAATATAGTTTTTGTTGATGCTCCAACAAGACAAATAAGTAGATTTGTCACTGCAGGCTACAAAATTAGTTTTGGCAACAACAGAGGGGGTTACAATCTTCTTTAATGTGCATCCCAACTAACGTGTTTGGCTGCACTTTGATAGAAGAGAGCTTAAAGAATAGGAGAAAGTCTTCAAAACTGGGGGTTAGTGCTGTCAAACAACCTGCCAAGCTCTTCAACTTGTTGTGTTTATGTTTGAGATAAGGCCAAACTCCCATATGGAAAAGTGATGATTAAAGTGAGAGGCACAAGCTGGTGTTTGAGAGGCAAAAAGAGGATAAACTTGATAAGTAAGTGCATAAAAACCTACAAATAAGTAAATATGAATGAATGAATGAATGATACTTCTCATCAGGTGGTTTCTCTCCACTGGGTCTCATCAAAAGACAATGAGATCTTGAAAATGAACACACAAAAAAACAATGAACTCTTGTGGTGGGCTTAAGAAATAGTTGCTGAGTGATTTCTTTATTTATCTATTTATTATTGAACTCATTGTATTGCTTTATTGAATTCCCGAGGACGGGTGAGACATGTGAGGCAGATGTATCAATCCGCTTCTAAAAGCTTTTCAGGGATTAAACGAGCTCATTTTCCTCGGGGTGTGTGCGTACGTGCGCGCATGTGTGTGTGTGTGTGTGTGGATGGTTTTCTAATGCACGGAGCCGTTCAGACTTCTCTTCACTGCTTTTGTCCGAACGGCTTAACTGTGTTTTGATAAGCCGTTGTGAATATCCATCGAGAAATCCGACCAGCCCACTTGGATTGTCGAGCAGCGGCGGACCGTTTCGCCTCTCCCTCCCTCTCTCTCTCTCTCTCTCTCTCTCTCTCTCTCTCTCTCTCTCTCTCTCTCCTCTCCTCGCCTCCCTGCTAGCCTGCACTATATGTTACATTTCCAGCCCTCTCCCCTCGCTTTTTTACGCAAGCGGACGTCCGCGGCACAAGCGATACCGGTGCGGTGCGCACTATACAGGCGAGAGAGCGAAGCGAGGCAAGGCGGACGGCTGCGGCGAGATCCCGGAGCGACGACGCGGCGGTTGTGTCTGTCTTTTCTTTTGGGAGAGCCCGGCTGGACTGGATGGTGGATTTGTTTATTCTATGGATTTGGATCGGGGGGGCTAGGATAACTTCGCACGGGACAAAACCCGCCTTCTTTCTAATGTCATCCGCCGATCTGTCTCGCCCGGCGTGTTGACGCCAGTGGAGGAAAGAGGGGAAACGCGGAGGCTGCCGCTGGTCTGGAAGGAGCGCGATTGACAGATAGGCGACATGCACATACACGCGTTTCCGTCCACCAGCTGTACGGGATAAATGCAACAAAAAAAACAACAAACAACAACAAACAGACGGCTTTCGCGATCTCAAATGGGATTTTAGGAGCTTATAATGCAGCAACGTGGGTCGGTTTAAACGGGAGACGAGGGGGGGAAGAAAAAAAAAGATGCTCTGCTGCTGCACGCCGGAGCTTTTCGCACCGTAGGGCAGCGTGTTATTGACGGATTCGCACGGCGGCGCGGAACGATGCACCGAGACACAACTTTGTTCACAGGCCTGACCGACGTTTGATTCCATCTTATAATAAAAGTGCTTTTATTTGTGCTAGCCTGGCTTGTGCCACAGTAACCCTGTTAGTCTTGAATATAGCTCTGTGCTTCAGTAAAAGCGCCAGTGCCATTTATCTGTCAGCCCCTGTGCTGTTTTTTTCCGGGTTAACACTCTTAAACCCCCAAAACCCTGCAGTCTATTTATGTCAGTGACCGCGCTACGCGTAGATACATAAACCCCGGCAGATCTCCGGGTTGCGTTGTCAAATGATCGGGAAACTGTTGATGTAGGCAGGCCTAACCCTTGGCTTATGCAGATCCGATCGATAGCGAGATAGAGACAGCTCTGGCAGGCTGTTTGTGCTGCTCTGGAAGTGTCACGGGGGTGTGTTTAAAAAAAAAAGAAAAAAAATCCGCATATCTCGTTTATAGGCTACACATGCCCCAAAGAAGCCGCTCAGTAGAGAGTCGAGAGTGTCAAAAACGCAGCGTGGTGTCGGAGGAAACACTGTAAAAGGGAAACGTCTCAAGAAAAAGTTTCAATGGTTTTCCGAAAGTTGCCCGGTGTGTCGGCATCGGGCATGGGTCTGCGCCTGTCCCAGAAGTTCGTGTTTCTGCTCTTTCTCTCCGGTTTGGTAACGCTGTGCTTCGGGGCCCTTTTCTTTTTGCCCGACTCTGTGCGATTAAAACGCATTTTTTTGTCCAAGACGGAGACCCAGCCGGTCACTGTTGGCTCCGGGTCCGAGAACGATGTCAGGGAGCACTTAAAAAGACCCAGGACCCAGGAGCACCCGCGGGGCATGACCCCAGCCAAAGGAGAGACCAGCACCAAGCTGAAGAGCCTGAGCCGCAAACCGCCCGTGTCTCTGGAGGCGACCGAGGAGCGGCTCGCCGGGGGGAAAGCGCAAGAGGACTTTACTCTGCCCAGGTCGAAAACGGAGTCCGCCTCGGCGAAAGCGACCTCCTCCGATCACGATGCCAACTCGGATACTTTCAGTTACAACAAGTTCAAAAGCTGTCTGCTCAAACCGCCGCTGGGGAGGGACAACGGCAAACCGAGCGACCCCACCACCAACGAGCGCCGGGAGAAAGTGAAAGAGGTAAGGATGTGACCATCATGACAGCTGCATGTTCCTGGGCACATACCCCCGAGGTTCTGGAGAAAGACAATAGTGATATGGGTTGATGAGAAACAGGAAGTAGCCTATATTGAATCCAGCAGTATGGGTAATGTTTATTCTATCACACTAAACAAATAGTCAGTGTCATCACTCCACTTCTTATTTTTGCAAAATCGTCTTTCTTTTATGCATCTGTGGCTCCACGCAGCAAATAAGTTTGTGTTGAGTGGCAGCGTGCTCATGCTGTCAAAACACAACAGACAAAAACAACAGATAAATGTCAGTGTGCCTCGTAGGGATACAAAAAAGCAGCTATGCACAGTTGAAAGAAGTAATTATATTTCCTGGTGCTCCAATTTGATTTGTCTGTTTGTCTGACAATACAGGCGACGTGTCTATAGCAGCAGTGGGACAGTTGTTTGTCAAGCTGCTGTCAAACAGACACAACAAAACGTGTCTCTCAATTATACCAGTTGTCTAAATTCACCCTTTGTCTTTTCGGAGATGAATTTCTGCTGATGAAGACGGAGAACAGTGTCAGGACTTAAGATGGGTTTCCAGTTAAGACTGCGTATAGTCTCATATCAGAACAGGGAAAAAGGCTTTGTGATATAACTGTTCATAATCTGCCCATGGGTGAATTAGATGCACATTTCTGAGCGTGAATGCAGCAAATCCCACATTTTCCGTTCTATAACATCATTTTGTTGTTAAATAATCATATTAAAATTCATTCAGGTTATACCTCTTTATGCATGTAATATAACCATCAGATATGATATGTTTTTGTGTGTGTGTGTGAGCTGTTAAATTGTGGGCCGTCAGGGTCATTCTGAATGTTAAAACGCCCTACGTTCAGCAGTAGCACCTCCATCACAATCGCCTGCAAATGATGTGACATTGTGCAGTGACACTTTGGCCAGGAGCTCTTCAAGCTGTGCCAGTATTTGTCGAGCCCTGTAGGTCCGATGAGGGCTCCAGAGTGGGAGCGTCTGTGGATCACACATCTGTACCCACTCAAGGCAAGGGAGGCTTGTGAGGGGGGAGGGGGGTGCAGCTGGGAAGCCATTGGCCAGCATGTGCAGATGGGTTTCAGCCTTGGCATGTGACACGGATAAGTCCTGTTGTCACTTTCACTTCCAGCCTGCTGTCACCCTCTCACGCTGCTCACATGCCTTTCATACCTGGAGGTGATGTGCTACATGATAACTGAGAGGGTTGTTTGCCCTCATGCACTGAGCTCTTACTGACTCATTCTCCTTTGATGCTCTTTCAAGTGAATGTCAGTGTGACTTTACTTGCATGATCCGTTCATGCTGAGCTCCGCAAAGTTCTTGCCTCGGGGTCATACAATGTCTGAGGGGAAGTGGTTTTCCACCACACCCTCCTCTCTCAATCAACTGTTTCAAAATTGTAATTGCGTTGCATTAAGCGTTCATCTTTATTAAGGAGTTGAAGGACAGACAGGCCCTGCTTACTTGCATCGCATGTCCGTAGCCTAGCAATCCGTTTTTTTCTTGTAGGTTTGCTATTGTTGTTGCTTCAGTTTCCACTGTCTGGCAGTGCTCCAGATGGCTTCTATCTGTCCTGGAGGCTCACATGCACGCTGCCAGTACAGGCTGACACATTGCGAGTCTGTGCGTTGTCCAGGTTTACAGATGTAAAACCAGGGAGTAACTGGAACAATACAACTAACATGCTTTGAGGGTTTTTTTTTCTGTGCTGTTTTGATGTATATTTCTGTGAAGGAGGAAATATCCAGAATGGAATTTTTTTAGTTGTCACTCTCAGCTCCTGTTTGGTGTACAGACAGAGCAGCTCTGTAAAAGGGTTGTTTTTCCCCTGTAAGGGAATGCAAAGAGAGGGTGTACCCCCCTTTTTCCAAAGTCAACAGAAAGGGTCTGGTCCAGCCCGCTCAGTGCCTCAAGGACTGTGAATGTCATTTTTCTCAACTGCCAACAACTAGAAAGCAGACTCCCTACCTTCTTCCTCTGTGTGTGCACCCACTGCCAAGTGAGGGTGAAACAAGGGACAATGACAGTCTGATCACACAAAGCAAATATTTGAAGTCAGCCCACCACTAGCTAGGCCCCTCCTGCGATACTGGCAAATACTGCCAGAGTCACCAAGGTGCTGTTTACCCCGCTGCTCGTAGTTCATTCTCCTCCAGAAGTCCCTCAGCGGGATGAAGATGAGAGTCATTTTCAAACAGCCTCCTAATTGTAATTCTGTGATGTCATGGTTCACAGAGTCATCTGTGTGGCTGCTGTGTTGCTGCCTCATTGGCTCCGACACAAGAGGCTGAATTTCAGGCACGGCACCACAAAAAAAAGTGTGCCTGGAGCAACATGGGGAGTGTCCTTTTTCTGCATGCACATTTTGTTTGCTGCTTTCTTTTTTTTTTTTTTTTTTACATTCACCAAGGTTAGAACTTGGAGTGCAGTAATAAAATGGCTCATCCAAACAAACTCACAGCAAAGAGGACATCAGAGAACGAAGGGAGCTCTGTGCCGATCCGAGATGAAAACCTCCATATCTTTCTCCTCTGTTAGTCTCCACAACATCGCGTACATCAAAAGAGAAGTGTACATTTAAAGACGGTCTCTATGAAGCGGGAGATTTGCACTTTACCTCGTACGCTGAATTTTTAAGAGATATGTCAGTGCAGTCAAATGAAGGCCCTTGGTAGACGAAATTGGAAAACGCTGTATAATGTGGCCTCTAACATATGATGCATGGGGAGAAGGGAGACGCAGACAGGAGATAAAGCTGACAACTAAGAGAGGGAGAGGACAGACACATTGCAGCCTGCCGTGGAAAAGCCTCCAGTGGAGCAATAAAAGTCTTCAGGGCTTCTTCTCTCCTGAGTGTTTGTTTGTGTGTATGTGTGTGTGTGTGTGTGTGTGTTTGCTTACTGTGTGAGTGTACTTGATGGCTTATCTAGATGATCAGGTGCTTGGTGATGAATTTGGAGTTTGACAGCTTAGTTGGAAGGCTGTTTATCCGTCCAGTACTGAAGCTCACCTGCATCAGTGTGTAGACCAACAACATTGATATGAGGTACAGATGTTCTGTATTCAAAGCAGTTCTATTGTGTGTGTGTGTGTGTGTGTGTGTGTACGATCAACATTAATTGTACGGAGAGGCTTAAGAAGCACAGAGCAGTTTAAGTTTGTAAAAATGTTACAAGAAGTGGTGATAAAACAGTTTGGTTAAATGTTCATTGGTGTGTTAGTTAACTTTACCAATAGACTAATGACACACCTCATCTGCTAAATTCATCTTTTAGCTAAGTGAGCAGCTGGTCTCAATGCAACTGAACCATGACTTTGATATAAATACATGACGTGACAGGTTTTAAATGTTCTTGTATTTGCTCTTGAGGCACATCCAACTATTGGAATTTTAGATTAGAGCCAATTTTTTTCAAAACAACCTGAGGGTAAATTATCTGATCTAAATCCAGGTGTCTAGGTGTCATACTTGAAAATATTGAAAAGAAAAACTTCAGACTGTTCCCCAACTCGCTTAAAACAGACGTTCTGGGGCGTCCCTCGGTGTCTGATATCATACGTTGGTATCACACGCACACCCGGCCGGCCTGCCTATCAAAACAAATGAAGAAACTCAAGATACAGCACACACAGAGGAAGAAAACTTAAGAAAAAGACTTAATTCTCCGCTCAGGACGCCGTAACTCCACTATATCTTTATATAGAAAAGAGTTGTTTCCTGCTCTATTGATGTTCAGAATATTGAGAACAGCTCAATTCCTTTTGAGTATGCAAGGAGTATCGCTAACTGTGGAAAATGTCAAACTATATGGCACGAGTTTAATATTGAACTGTCACATTACACAACCACACAGACACACAAATCTAACAAAGAAGGAATAGGCTGCAGGAATAGGTGAGCTTGTACCCGGACCTGAACTCCCCTTACAGCAGTAATGACCTGTGAGCTTAGTGTCTGTCTGAATAAAACGCTGCCGTTAAGCCCGAGCCTCCTGGCCGGCTTTGAGCACAGTGACCTCCCTCCACCCTTCATTCTCCCGCTGTCTCCGGCTACAAACCAGGTATGCCAAACAATCTTCAGTCTGAGCCAGGAAAATGGCTGCCTGCTGAGCGAGAAGAAAGGAACGGAAGACGAAAAAAGTCTTAAGGAAAGGCTTACACTCTCTGTGCGCTCCCACGGAACATTCGTGCTTTTTCTCTCCTTTGTGGATGCTGTGCAAATGTCAGCGGCTGGTGTTTGGAGTATGAGCCCATCATTGTCTTTGGTCTGTGTATGCGGGGGAGTGAGCTATCATGCCCGCTGGATATTGATAGGCTAGGCTGAGGCAGAGCAACTTGTCAATGCTGCCAGGCATTGATGCAGGCCACTGCTGCCACACATAGAGAAATTGACTTTGGTGGATTGGGATTGGATTTGTTTTCTGAGATGCATATTTTACATGTACATTAAGGGTACATTCAGTTGGTTCCTCTCAATTGTTATTATGATTATTGCAGTGATTGTAATAGTAGAATATCTTCCGAGGTGGTTCACATTATGAGTGGCTAACAATAATGAGTGGAAGGCAGGGATCAGCGTACCACCTGTTGTTGTACTTTTATTGGGAGTGTATATATGAATAAGCAGTGCTTGCCCCTTCCTCACTAACACCACCGAGATCCCCTTGAACAAGGCCCTTAACCCCATCCACTCCAGTGGAGCTGCTCATTGGCCAACAGATCAGAATGTGGTTGTACCGGGCAGCTTCCACATGTGAATGTGATCATGGCATTCCTGAAAAAGAAAGCATTGCTCTTAGTTAAACTTCCCTGAATATATAAAGGTTTTAATATAAGTATAAATGAATTTGTCTTTGTCGCTTATTTGATACGTCAAATTATGATTATGATTAACTTGCCCTCTTAAAAGAACAACATACTTTTCTCGTCACTTTTAAACTAACCGTAGTGATGTCAAAACTCTTATTATACCGGACATTGCAATGAAAGTAACCAACAAACATTGATTTTTATCAGGAAGTAAACCTTGAGCATGTGATTGTGCAGAACATTATAAAATGAGCGAAGGCTCAATGAATGCAACAATGACGGTGTATGTAAATCGACAACCATGGTGTGAACAGCAGTACATAATGTACATGCATAGGACCAGGCGTACTCTTGAATCTCTCACATTATTGGTCGATAAAAGTTGACAGAATAACCTGCCCTTACACAGAGATAAAATATTCTAACGGTTCTTAAAACCACATAGCAGTTACTCGTTTCCTTTACAGATGAAAACTGATAAATGCTGTGGCTGCCTTCGGTCTCTAGACCCGTTTTAAAAACCTCAGAGAATTAAAAAGTGCGACGTTAACCTAAAGGAAGCTCAGACGCCACCACACTGCCTTTTAAAGTACACATCTTCCAAATTGATTTTTTTAATGAGTTGTATTTCATTAAGACAAAAAAATGTTGCTGTTACTGCAGTTATATTATCAAAACACAAATACTGATGACACACACACGGGCAGACACAAACCCGTACAAAGGTGCTTCTAACCACAGTAATTGCATGTTTATATAAAAGACATGGCCTTATAAAACCCACACACTTCATTGCACATTTGTACCTTTGGTGCTGTTTATGGTGATCAGTGAACACACTCATTTTCATTCTTAAGCATCCATTTCTAAGAAATGATCACAGCTGACGATGACTCTATTAGTGTAAGTAACATTGTCTATTTAAGTGTGTCGTGCAAGCAGAATAGAGCATGATTGACACCTGCAATGAAAACTCTAGTGTATGGCATTGACTTTTTTTGGCTTTTTAAATAAAAGAAGAAGAATTCCTTTATTAGTCCCATGAATGGGGAAATTCAATTTTCACTCTATTATTACTTTTCTTCATTTTACACACACAGGCCCAAAATACACACACATGCTCAGACAGGACCTATATACTGTACATGCAAGCAATGGAGAGATGTTAGAGCGAGGGGGCTGCGAGGGGGCTGCCAGTGACCTGCGCGCTGAGCAGTTGGGGGGTCGGTGCCTTGCTCAACAGCAACTCGGCAGTGCCCAGGAGATGAACTGGCACCTCTCCAGCCGCCAGTCCACACTCCATCCATTCCACACAGGGACTCGAACCAGCAACCCTCCGGTTTCCAGCCCAGTCACCTATGGACTGAGCTACTACCGCCCCAGTCCAGCCCAATATATACCCAACAAGCTTAATTTGATTTGAATGCAGAAGTTTGAGGGCTGCTGCCTCTCTATGTTTAGACATCCTGCTGCAAGACTCGAATAGACGCTGACCTGGTAACCAATGAAAATCTTGCTTACTTGTACCAACAATATTGATTGGTTCTTTCATAGTCATACCTCATGCTCTGTCTCCTGTAGGCATTACATAATGATGAAAAACAAGGTAGGACAGATGACCCTACAGGTCAAAGTAGCTCCATCCAGGAAATCTTGCGTTTCACAGAATAACAGTAAGACAGATAAATGTCAGGTAAAAACCTCAGAGAAGCTTTTATTCCAGTGGGTGATTAAAGCTGATTACGCCACACAATACCAGGTCTGCTGGCCCCCAGGCTATCACTGCAGGAAGTAAGTGATCGGGCGAGATGGAGGGAGGAAAAGGAAGGATGTGAGTGTAAAGGGGGAGATATTAGCTAACATCCTTCTTGCATTCACCGCAGTTTTCTCCTTGCACTCCCTTTGTGGTAGGGGCACTAGCTTGAGGGTAAAGTCTCTCTATTGAGGCATGATTTTCAAGAGCTGTGTGTGTACCGTATGCAGATACCTCTGGTGCATACCCAAGTCTTTGCACATGTTAGCTAGTTATTTGTTTGAATTTGCCTATTTGTTTGAATTCAGTGTGTGCTTTTTGTGTACTGTGTGTGTGTTAGTGTACGTCACAGGCGGAAGTGGAGGATTATATCACATCTTGAAGGAATAAAAAGCCTTAAGTGCCCTTCTCTCCAGAGAGGCCAGTAAGACCGTACTGTTTGTCTAAACTTTAACAGTGAGGTTTATGCATGCTCTAGTATGTGTGTGTTTGAGTGGTTCATGTGAGCGAAGTAAATGTTCCTCAGCAGTTTTAAACTCACACTCACACAGTTTGTATATCTTTTCTTGTCCTGATGACGTGGCCTAGTCAACAGATGGCAGGTTTTTTACCTACTCAAACAATAGAAATCCTTTTCTTCCCTGAACCTCCCTCGTTGGCTTCTGCACTTCCATATTTGCAGAGTCTTGAAATCATGCCTGAGTCTATTTGTTTGCTGTACTTGTCCTCGGTCCCCCCCTCTGTCTGGGTTTAATATAGCCTGCGGGTGTTACGTCATTTGCCAGTAAAAGCAGAGGGTCACAACCCACCAGAATCTGTCCACATCTTGACCCCCTTCCCGGACACAGGAGTGCAAAGAGCTGAGAGTGAGCAGGGCTTCTTGGCAGTGGCTGTGTGTTTTTCTTGAAATGAGATTTCTGCTTTACTCAGATTTCATAAGGCAGACTCTAAAAAAACCCCAGTACCCCCTTTCATTGCTGTGATGTTGCTGCAGAAAGTTTCTTGGAAGTGCGTTTTTCTTGAGTTAACGGTACTGCTGACATAATGGGGTCATTGTGTTGATACCTCTTAATCCGGGCTTCTAAAGGCCTGCGAGTCGTGGGGAAAAACACATGTTCAGTCCTGACTGGATGTTCCATGGTGTTCCCCTTTTGGCCGATGACTTTTTGATAAGGCCAAAATCCTGAGTCGTTTTTTGCCTTTACCACAACTTTCTCCATTTTTCCTCTGGTATGCTCATCAATGCAGGTACAAATAAAAAGGGCCAAGGACCATGTTTTCACTTAGCTTGCACAGCTGCTGAATTCTCGCATTAACACAAAATCAGGTGAGAATCACAGATTCACATGTCACGTACAAATCCATTTCATCAGGCTCCAAGCGATGGGTTTGTGTTCTGAACAAAAGTGAGCCGGCCAATCGGTGTCCTGTGAGGAGCTACTGGCAGTTGAGCGGGGGGTGACTAAAGAGGTTAGTGTAGATGCTGCAATAACATCAGTTTTATCAGTATTTCCTCACTGAGAGAGGAGAACTGCACTAAAGGCTTTTCTGGATGGAATGATGTTTTCACTCTAATGTGACTGGCTGAGTTTGGCGAGAGTTTGGTAGACAGACATTTCATCCAATTACCTTCTCCAAGTGTCGGCCCTTTTTCAAACAGTTTCCAATGACGGCTTCTCAGGGGATTCTGTGAAACAAACCATCTTAAGAGTACGGTTATGTTTTCATATCATTATCAACACCTTTTCCCTGCTCTTATTGATGTTATTAGCTCTATAACAACACGAGAAAGATGCTGAGAAGCAGCCTCCGACACTGACTGTGTCTCTGTGAATGGATGTGGACTCCCAGCGTCCTACAACAGTCGCGCCACAAAGCACACATGCTTTCAGCCTAGATGTATTTTTTTTAAGCTCCAGCTAATATAGGATTTTTAGAGTGTGTGTGTAATGTTTGCTACAGATGCAGAAAGTGGAGAAGATGAAAGGTCCAGGGATGGCCTTGTTTGCTTCAGGCTCTGCTTGACATCCTTTGCTATAGGTGGCGAATGAAATCGCCCCCCTCCCACCCCTTCTACCCGCTACCTTCTCTCTTTGGCTTTGCTGCTCGGGCACATTCAACAAATAGCAAAGAAGTGGAGGGAGAGTGGCCTCAATGTAAGCAGCAGACTATCTGAGCCCCCAGCTGAGTTTCAGCCCCCTCCTTTTATGCCTGCCTAATTGGTCAGAAAACATGCGTGGCTGTGTTTGCAGGGTAATGGAAAGACATTAGAGTAGGCCGGGGGACCTGGCTTGTCCTCATATGTCTTCCTCCTTGCTTCTTTCACTCCTTGCTCATCGTTTTTTTTTGGTCCAAGTTATTTTGTATTTTTTTACTCAGATGAATCTGTTTCTCTTATTCCGGCTTCTCTTCCTCTTTGTCTTCTCTCTCTTTCTTCCTCGCTGCTTGTTGGCGACGTGCAGCCCCAGGGGTGTTTGCTGCCACTGCTCTGCCAACTCTCCCCTCCTCTGCAGCACTGTCGTTGCAGATCGGCATGTCTGTATTGTTGTTATCATGTCGTGGATATGGCTTTGGCCTACTTTCAAGATGGTTGAATGATGCTGTCAAGCTTTTGACCTACAATTAAGGTGGCTCCCCGGAAGACAACATCATCTTTTGTGAAACAGCGTTTGTTGGCCAGCACCGCGTTTTCCCCCCAGAGCGAGGACAATAGCTTTGTGTGGAAAAGCTCACCAGACCGTTTTCATGGTCAACACAGGGCTGTCTAGCTCTCCGTGGGTAGAGAGGAAAATGTGTCTCCCTAGTGATTTTCTCCTTCCTCGGCATCAGTGGGCAAATAGCCATTAATTAGCTGAATGCTTACAAGACCGTTTTAGCCAGACCTGGGTGTATTTGTTCATTATTATCACAATTAAGTCCCTAATCAAATGGCAGCAACGATGCTCAGTGCTCATTAGGGAGCCATATAGATTTCCCTTGTTTCTATCAAGGTTGGATGATGGGCTAGCTAGATAATTGCAATTTTCAACCATCCACAGTTGGTGGAGAGGCAGGCAGAGAAATAACAAATAAACAGATTCAGGTGTGTGTGTGTGTGTGTGTTTACCTGTCATTAATTGGGTGAGAAGTGTACACTCTTGAGCGTATTTCTTGAGCAGTAATAATACGTTGGCCCCCGACAGCTGGATATGGAAGAGCCTCGCCTTATTAAAAAATAAATAAACCCTTTAAAATTGCATTGATATTTAGCTCAACCAGAGAGAACCAAGGCGGTCCAAAATGAACTGTCAGTTCTCTGCGAAATAACACTCAAAAATCTTCGTATTCAGGAAAGCAGCTGTCATAGTGTCAACATGTAAGAGCTTCTTTAAAAAGCTATTGACAGGGACCATTTGCTTAAAAAGCACCGCTAAACCCTTCACATCAAAAAGCCCATTTTCATTTAAATCTTGGATGATTGTACTTTTTGAAAAGCGGGTCTGTTTAAAAGGATGTAATCTCTCTAAACCTTTAATATCCACACAAAAAAAAATGTTTCAATAATGTCTTAACATAATCTGTTGTCTACTCAACTTTAATGTCGAAACTTGTTTTAATGTTTTTTTCTCTCTCTCAGAACCAAAGTCTTTTTGTTTTTTTCATTCCCAGAAGAGCCGATAGTGATACGATGTGTTTCAACAACAGGAAATGGGTGGGTCTTACTGTCCAGTTTCAGAAGTGACTGTGGTTAACGGTTTTTGGAGAACCCCAGATGTTTTGTTTCAGTTAACCAAGTGTTTTCAGTTTGCAGATGCAGGATGACAGTTTGAGGAAGAATTTCCAAAGAAATGACAATGTTATTCCCTTTCCCCCTCCCTGTTTCACTGAAAGTAAGTGAGATTCCAGTTAATATTGAGCAGATACTGATGATGGGCTGGTATGAGAGTAAAATAGGTTAGTGGTATCCCTCAAGCCTAATATGATTCATATCTCACAGTCCGAGTTCTTTGTTCTTCTCAAGTGCACAACAATTGCAGAGAAGCAGTCGTCTGCACTGAAAATCCATCATTAAAAAGAAAGTCACGCAAGAAAAAGCTTAATCTGAATCAGATAAAACATAGTGCAAGTTAAAATACATGGCTAAATATAATCAAAGCTATAGAAATTTGTATGGACATAATTTAAATATAGTAAAATATATACAGTATGCATAATGAAAAGTGATAAATATATATATATATACACACAGGTAAGTAAAGTATTAGGCCTGACCGATATAGGATTTTTAAGATTGATACCGATTTTAATGGGAATAATATTCTCTGATTATCGATATGATAATGAGTGAATTTTTGAGTTGGAATGAAAATAGACCTTTTCTACATGGATTATTCACTGATATGACTGCAAACTTCATTATAGGATATTACAGAATATTATACTTTCTTTATATATATATATATGTACATACCGTATTTTCCGCACTATAAGGCGCACCACATTATAGGGCGCAGCTTCAATGAATGGCTTATTTTGAAACTTTTTTCATATATAAGGCGCACCGCATTATAAGGAGCATAGAATAGACGCTACAGTCGAGGCTGGGGTTACGTTAAGGACCGCCTCTAAATTCAATGATGCTAAGTTTGCGTGCTAGCGCTGTTGCCTTCAGTGGAATAGTGGCTGTACTGACACTTCTACTTGCTGCTCTCTGTTCAACAACCCACTGTTGAAGTTTGTCCTCCAACTGTAGCCGTCTCGCTCTGTTCCCTCGGAAACTCTGTTTAGTTTTCTTCACTTGGCGCAGGTCACCTTGTTGCTTCCTCCACTTCCGCACCATTGATTGGTTCATGTTAAACTCTCTGGCTGCTGCTCTATTCCCGTGTTCTACTGCGTGACTTATCACCTTGAGTTTAAACCCTGCATCGTAAGCGTGTCTCTTAACAGGAGCCATTTTGGGGTCTTTCATTAGACACACAAATGGAAATGAAACGGCACGCTTCGCACAGTCGTATATCTCATGCACCACGCGTTACTTCTTCTACGGGGGAAAGTAGAGTCGGCTGCTGCTCACCGTAGTTCCGAGACCTGTTGTGGCTCAATATTGATGCATATATAAGGAGCACCGGATTATAAGGCGCACTGTCGGCTTTTGAGAAATCTGAAGGTTTTTAGGTGCACCGTATAGTGCGGAAAATACGATATATATAATGTCAACCAATTCTAAATGAACACTGAGAAAATAAATACATAAAAAATAAAATAAATAGCCAAATAAACATCATGCTCAGTATCAGTCAATTCCTTAATATTTTAATACATTGAAAAAACAATTTGACACCAGTTATCCCAAGTATCGTTTTCTGCATAATATATTCTGTAAAAAGGCTTTCATACTGCCACTTATTTGAAAACAGATACATATAGACACCAATACGTCTGTGATTGTTCAATATCAGCTCATATTATGGGCTGACTGATATATCGGTCTGGCTCTAAAGTTTATAGAAGCAGAGTGACAGTATAATGGTAAAGTGGCGTGTGATGAGCACAGGAGTTCAAGAGTTCAGCAGTGTTATGGCCTGCAGGATGAAGCTGTCCCTGGGCCAAGTGGTGCAGGACCGGATGCTGCTGTACAGTTTGCACGACAGCAGCAGGTAGAACAGTTGGTCAAGGTTGATTTGACCAGGGACCCCAGTCTAATGGCATTAGGCAAGTTATTGCTGTAAAAGGGATACTGCAATTGTTGTTATTATTTTTAATCTGATAATTGTGTCTTTGTGTCAGAAAATATAGAAAAATGGCCATCATCACAATTTCCCTGGAGCCAGTTGTTGCCTCTTCTGAGGTCCGACCAGCAGTTGAACACCCAAATCTATTCCATTTAGAAAAATACAAACCATAGATAAGCTATAAATTCTCACACCGGAGAGGCTGAAAATGACTTGAAAATGAGGACAAGTGCGGATTAATATTCAGTTGATCAGCTAATCAAGTAACTGTTTTGACTTCATTACTTATATTGGCGTGTATGCATTCTTGCATTCAACAGGGGAAAGAGGGATTTAGAGTACAGACAGAAGCGTCGTAAAATCAATCAACCAATCAGCACAAAGTAGGGGAATTGCTACCACTTCTGAGATAAGTCAGTTTCGACCTTTATACCCTTTGTTCAAACTAGGGTGCTTCTGAGTCATGCATATGATCTAATTAGAGTTTTTATGTGCTAACTGTACCGAAAGCTCCATCCATCTCTCCGTTAATTTGGCCCACCATTAGAGGCGAATCCTGCTGCTAACCAAACCTCCCCTAGAAGATGTGAGCCTGGTCATCAGCTCTCTCTCATAATGAGGTCTGCTGTGGTCTTCTGATCACCATGACGTGTGTGTGTGTGTGTGTGTGTGTGTGTGAGTGCGTGTGAGTGCGTGTGTGCGCGTGCGTGTGTGTGTGTGTGTGTGTGTGTGTGGCCAGTTTACCTGTCATTAATTGGGTGACAAGTGTACACTCTTCAGCGTATTTCTTGAGCAGTAATAATACGCTGGAGAGGCAGAGAAATAACAGATAAACTGATTCAGTTCTCTGTGTGTGTGATCATGTGACTTTAGATTTACTTCAATGATAATATAGTAAATTAACTACATTTCATATAAGACCCTTATTATGACAGATATATAGATATATTATGACAAAGCCCATTGTGTCTGATTTGTGAGGTTTAAATAAAATTCACATCCATGATTGACGTTACATGGTTTGACCCCAACCAGGATTTCTAGTGAGTTTTATTGGCATAGTCAAACTGTGTGCCAGGATCTCAAGAGTTCTCAGGCTAAACACAGACTTGTGGCTTAGCAACACTTGAATTTATTTTAACTTTGTCACTAACAAGTCTGAAAGGCTTTAGCCAAGTGTAACAGACGCCTTATTTAAGGAGTTTAATTAATGTGAGACTGCAAGAGCCTTAAAACCAGATTGATATTTGTATTCATGGAGCTGAGTCGAAATTCCTTCCCGGGGTAAATGTCTCTGCGGAAGTCACATGTATTTATGCGCTCTGGCTCCGATCAGCAGTGATGGAAACATGACACCCGGAGGCACACGGCCATTTTTTGCCTCTTTTTTTCCGGCGTGATGCTGTGATGTGCGTCGCCTCCGTCTGTAACTTCTGCAACTCTTTGTGATTCCTGCCAAAAATTCCTCCCGTACAAGCAGCGCTCGCACATCGTTCCAAATGAGATGGCACAGAGACCAAATATCAACAGATATAGAAAATAAGCAATCAACGTAACATTGTCACCGTCCTCCACGCTGCTTGAGTTGCTGCTACAGTTGCTACAGCTGAGACCTGAGTACTGCATTTTATACTTTTCATGTTTCATGGGCAGATGACAATAAAGGAAGCTGAAGTTACGGTTTACCAACTCTGTCTTCCGGCGTGTTCAATGCAGAAAAGGCATACCGATCTACTGGAAATAGGAGAAGGAGTATATTGCCTATTTTTGGGCGTGATTTCCGCCTTGAATGTAACCTATCTACCCCTCACCTATATAAATAAGGGCGCACTCACACTTTCCTTCCGCACTGGGCAAAAACAGGTTTTTCGGGTCAAGCCTAGTGCGTTTGACCAGTGTGAGTGCACCCGCTCCGCTCATAACTGCGGCCAACTGGCCGTCCACGGCCCGCCTGAGAGAGGTGGGCTTTTGTAGAGCGTGTTTGCATATGTACGAGCACGAGCGTGCGCACATGTACGAGCACGAGCCAATGCCTACGCCGGTTCTGACGTCATTTATGTGCGCCTGTTTGGACATAGAAAATAGAAGGACGGACCATGCGCGGACATTTAACAACAACAACAATGGCGGCGAAAGGTTCACGTTGGTGTGAGGGAGGTGGAGTGTTTACTGCAGATTTGGTCGGATGAAAATATTCAAAAACAGTCGACAAGACGCACAAAAACTCCGAGGTCTGTGGAAAGATTTGTAAACAAAGCGACGCATCGCAATGACGTCATCAATGCGTGTGACGTGTTACGGCGTGATGACGTATGGACAGGCAAGAAGCATTTGCGCGAGGCCCAGGCAGTGTGAGTACAAACGGGGCTGGGGCGCGGGGGGAGAGGGAGGGGGGGACAAGTACCCTAAAGCCTGGGGCGCGGTGCGGAAGGACAGTGTGAGTGCGCCCTAAGTAATAGCTTTAAGAGGGCCATTTTGAAGTATTTGTTCGACGTTGTTTGAAAACAGCACAAAGTATCTCAAACTATAGAATTGACCTTTTTTGCCTGGTGAAAAGTATTTTTATGGAAACACTTGAAAAGTAGTTTCCTGTTCAGAAAGGCAAACACTTTCTGTGCTCCCGTTAAGAATAATTGAGCGTCAACTGAAAGCCTTATTTTATAGTGATGTTGCTGCACTCCCAGATCTCAGCAATGCAGCAACAAAAACAAAACCCCATTCTCAACCTTAGTTTATAATCAGGTTTTCTCAAAGTGTTGTTGAGGTCAAAACTAGAGTTCTTTCCCCCTCTCCAAACACCTGTGAGCTGTGCCAGAAACCCTCATTCTGCCTTTGCTTCTGAACGTTATTATTCAGTAGTTGTCAGAACACAGACAGCAGTATGCACGGTGAGATCTAAAACATGTGGACATGCTTTCCTCCACAAACCCAGGAATTCTTGCTCTCAAAGGATGACTCAAGGCTTGTGGAAAAAAATGTAGTTAAGGTAAATGAAAAACAGACCTATGTCTAGGGGGTAAAGGGAACAAAATGGTTGTGTTTGAGCGTGCGGGACGCTGTGGGTGTGACACTGGAAGTAAAGCTGCTGCCATTGTATTTTCCAAGTAAAATGAGATGGATGGTTGCAATTAATTCCACAGTGACCATTAGCTGAAGAGCCGAGCCCAGCAGAATCAAGCAGCGAGACGTTGGAGCAGAGGGGTGTGTGTGTGTGTGTGTGCGTGCGTGTGCGTGTGCGTGTGTGTGTGTGTGAGATGTTTTAAACAGTGTACCTCTGAGGCCCACTGAGTCTTTACAGGGGGCCACTATATGCTGACTGGAGTGAATAAAACCCGACAGGTCCATCCAACATCTGTCCCAGATTCTGCTTATTAAGGTAGTGAAGGACACACCTTGTTTCGCGTGTTTTTACAGTATTATTACTTTCTGTACAGTAGGACCTTCGAGATTGTACTTGTTGACATTTGAAAGTAAGGGAATGCTGTTCGGTGGAGCCTGAGGCAAACAAGCCGTCAACCTTTAGAGAAACTAAAGGTTGTGACAACATTTCTTCACAACATGCAAATGAATGCAAAAAGCTAATCTAGACTCCTGTTTAGTCGGATCATTTTATCAGCCTCTAAAGGAGAAGGAAGACATCTGAAAACATGCACTGTAGCTCTAGTGTTATCTCTTCATTATGGTATTTCACTTTTCACTTCTCCATTTGATGCAACCTGTTTTAGAAACTCTAAATCAGTCTACCTCAAGGCAGCGGCTTTGGTTGCTTCTTTAAGTGTGTCAGTATTGCTCCTTGTCAAGAGTATAAAGTGTGATTATATAACTTCCCCAACCCCACTCCTCACATCAGCATCTGAAACAACCTGTCCTCTGTTGTGTACATAACTGAACGACATCATCTATGCAGATCTTTAAACCCTGATCAGATGTCATTTTGTAAACGATTTCCTGTTTGACCCTCAGGTTGTCACATTCAAACTACCGTGCAGTAATTGATCCAGGTAGGAAGGTTTGCTGTCAGAGCAAAGGACACGTGATAGACAATTTAAAATGTTAAAAGAATCTTTTACAAATATCATTATTAGTATTGGTATTATTATTCATATTAAAGCCATTTCTCAAAGTTCTGCTCTAGAGGTGTTACA
The DNA here is from genome assembly GCF_963691815.1 of Echiichthys vipera. NCBI lineage: Eukaryota > Metazoa > Chordata > Actinopteri > Perciformes > Trachinidae > Echiichthys > Echiichthys vipera. The sequence continues at coordinate 8,345,505 of NC_139833.1, forward strand.
GAAAGATGGAATTTGCAGATTCAGCAAAATGTCATTTGTGTAGTATTTTAATTAAAAATAGATACTGGGCTGGAATGGTACAAAGCTCCGATTTGCAAAAGGGACCAATTGTTTTCTGTAATCTACAGTGTGGCAGCACAAAAGTGTTTTTAATCACTGATATAAATTAAAGCTACCCCATCTGATCGTGCCCCGTCATGTGATGTCCCATCTTTTGACCTTTGAATGACCTGTTTATGGATTGGCCACAGTGTCAATGTATAATTTAAACTAGTGAGAAGACAGAGGGCTATTAACTAATGGAACTAATTGAACAGGTTGCATTTATAATGTGGCTCGTCTGGGGATTGTCTGCATACATTAATATAATTACGCACACTACCGTCATTTTACGTAGATCTACAATCAACAGCAGTAAAACAATAATCAGAATGAATCATGATTCCTGGGTTCAAGAGTTGCTTTCTAGTCACAGGGTCTGTAACTAATGCTTTAACCTTCAGTACATGTTCACAAATGTAGGCTTTACGTTTCTATTTTTACCTCAGTGCTCTCCATCAGTTGCCTAATGAATAGCAGTTAGCTTGATATGTTACAATCATAAGTGATAATGAATTTCAGTATATACCACAAGAGGAGCTTTTCATGGTGCAGAGTGAAGGCAGCTGCCCAAGATTTGAATGCCTGTGTTTTTACTCTGCGTGGATCTGAAACGACACACGCCACAGCAGTGCTATCACACTCACATGGGTCTGTTAGCCAGGGGGAACGGACTTATTTCAGCAGGGAAGTCAACATATGAGTGAACTTACAATGCTAACAGAGCTAAAGGAGCTAACAGAGCAGAAAAGCCCAAACCAAACAAATGAAGGGCTCTTGTTAGGCACAGGCTGCCACAGGCAGCTGGCACAGTGACATAAAAACACCATTTATATTAAAGAAAACGTGTTTCCAAGGGTTGGAACTGACGGCTCGCCCCCTGTGGCATCACACACCTATCTGGCAGCCATATCCCATCAGGCCAGCTGATATGATGAGCGTTGATAAGCAACATTCTGGAGACTTGGACTTAACATTCAGTGTAAACTCAAACCTAAACAACTGCTATGAGGTAGAGTTGTAACAAAATGACTTCAAGACAATAAAGTTCATATAAGGCTGCAGCTACTGGTTACTTTCATGAATGGTTAATCTGACTGCCTCTCATAGGGTTGCCTCGATTTAAACAACAAAACAAACAAAAAAACAAGTCTTCGTTGAAGAATCATTCAAGACTACCTCTTTAAATGCTGTGTTTACCAAATATGGTTTTGTCAATTTCTTGGAAATAAGTAATTCAGCATGAAAAAATGACTTACTGACTAAAGAAATCTTAGTTGAGACTAAAACGATTAAGTCAACCCGTCTTGGTCGATTTGTGGACTAAAAGGGGGCATCCTGGTTTTCTTGTTGTCTTGATTTAGTTGTGGTCAATAAAATGCCAGAAAGTACTGAAAAATATCACAAGACTAAAGGAATGTGTGGAAGTATTTCATGAATGACACACAGTGTATCAGTATTATGGCATTATAAGTAGTTTAGTGATTTTCCCTTTTTTTGAAGTTGGCCTTAATTATTTTTCTGTATTTATTGCTTGAGTAAATGGGATTAAATGCAGTGGGTGGTAGTTTGCTATGATTAATATTTATCAGTCTTTGATGTCATTAGAGATTTGTTTTGCTGCACACTCCTCTGTGTAAACATATAAGTCGGTAGACTCAAAACAATGCAGGCTTTTATGGAAATATTCATCACACTATGTATAGAATTACCATTGGTGTGTTTGTACTCTTTTATCTGCATCCTGTTGTCATTTAATAGAACACACTCTCCCCATTACTTTGACATGTTTCACTAGCTTGAAAGGATTGGTTACCTCGATTACGTTTGCAGATTCAGCACGTTTGTGAAAAGCATTTTTGGTTAAAAAAATGCCCAGACGAAGTCACTGAACTTGATAAACCATGAGCTACGGCTGATTCTGTGTTCATGCATGCGTCACAGTTTGTGCACTCTGTCACTTCTGGCCGTTCGGGATTAGTCCATTTTTGGAGGTTATCTTGGGGGACTCGCACAGGGCGATTCATCTACCCCTCCCTGTGCACTGAACTCATTTGTTCAGTGCACACATTAATAATTCATAACCAGTGTGAACGAATGGGAGTCTCAGCTTTCAGCTTGTAGGGCTCGTCTTCAATCTCCTTCCAGTTCTGTTGCATTTCTCTTCACACACTGTTTTATATGAATTTCACATTGCTCTCTCTCCATCTCTTCCATCTTTGTCTGTCTTTTTCGATCTCACTCCAGTGCTCCCGCTTTTCCATCTGCTAGCTTGTTGTTCCAACTGTCCCACTGTAGTTGAAATGCTCTGTTGCTGTACTTTGCCTGTCAGGAGAGAGAGAGATAATTTTCTTCCACAGATGGTGCTCATGTTGGGATACACTGTTTGCTTTGCAGGTTAGAGGCCATGGTGATTCCCTCTGTAACATTATAATCTAGACTGTAATCATTGCTCTCTCGCATTGTGATTTGTGTCAGCTCAATTTACAATGATGACAGTGACACAAAGTGATTATACGGCCGCCGTCAAAAACGTATAACACAGCGGGGAAAATTGTAGGAGAGATCAGCTTGTTGCTGTGAAAGGTTAGGCGGGCTGCTTGACAGTGTGTTATTGCATGTCCAGGCCTCGTATGAAATGGGCATGAAATACGCAAATGTGAGGCATTTAATCGCTCACAGCACTTTTCAGTCACTTAATCAGGTGATACATACCTCATGAACATGGACAAAAGGGCATGATGTCAATCTTTACACTGGTTTTAGAGGCATTTTAGATTGTCTGTTATATGTGGATTTTGATGAATGTGTCTTCAATACTGCCGTCACGGGGACATTCAATTGACCCAGCTGTTGTGAGTCCTACTTTTGCCTTATTTACACAGCAGCTGTAAACTTTTTATTGATTTGTTCTTTGGGAGGTAAACTCTACCTGGAGAGTGGGCAACGTTTGTCTTTCTGTCTAAAATTCATAAATTGAACCCCCCTCTCTAATCCTTTTCCAATGCGTAGGAAGCTGCACATCTACTCTGTAGCTGACTGCTGATTATTAATCTTGTCTACTCCCACACCATTGGACACTAAGATATACAGACTGAACATTACTGGATAAAACCCAAGCCAAATAAAAACCTACATTGATGAGTTGTTGCCATGGGCTTCTCACATAATCTTTTTTTTTTCTTCATCAATGGCGGTATCTAATGCAGTGTCCTGCACACGTTAATCCTGAGGCTATATCATGAGCTATCCTTCCTTTACAGATTCTCCTTGGTTTGTACCACTATTAATCTAACGTAACACCCCATCCCCCCACCCCTGTGATTAAAGTGATAGTAAAAGGTCATGTGGGCATGCAGAATACCCACATCCGACAGGGTTTATACTGAGATTTAGGCTTTGGATGCCTATTGCATCCTTACATATTGAATGTTTTATTTTCAAGATCATGGTTGTGTCGAAGTGGAAAAGAAACATCATAATAGGCCTTAAATAGTCAAAGGCTATTATTCATTCTGAGTCACTGGACATGTTTTTTTTTTGCTGCAAGGAAATGGAGATTTGACGATAGCTCGCTTTTGTAATTCACAGAAGAGAGAACCAGTGTGCCCACATTCAGGCAAAAATACTCAGGTGCAAGACAAAAAAATACTTCACTGCAAGCACAAGAGAAGTCTGCACACTGAAAGGCTCGAAATGAATATGTTGTCGCTCTTTTTGTCTTTTCAAGGCAACGAGTTGATCTACAAGGTACTGATTGAAATAACCCAGTATCACATAGTATTGAAACCTCTCCAGTCAAATGAAATCTGCATGTTGTCCTTTTTCATAGCCAGATCTAGAAAAAAAAAAAACTATTTGTAGGGTTTTGCTCGCAGCCTATCACCGCAAGCTGTCTTTACGCGTGATTGACCCACCACCGAATTTGCAACCCCTGCTCTCTGTGGTGTAGTGAGGTCAAACGCAGTTCAATTTGCCACAAGGTTTCCATTCACACAATGGGACATTTCTTATTAAAATAGGATACTTAGGTGTGATGTTGAGTAGGCAGGGGCTGTCTGCAGCAAATCACTTCAATCAGCCACTCTCAAAAAAGAGAATGTTGGATACTACCATTTTAACTAATTAGAGACCCATCTCAAATCTTCCCTTTATAGCCAAGATCGTTGAAAATAACTGGATAATTATTGATAGATGCTTTGGCATGATGAATCTTGCTAGAGCATTATAAAGCATTGTAATTTTTGCATTAGATTTTTCAGATGCAAAGTCAAATCTCAGGCGGCTTCAAAGCTTTAAAATCACTCTGTAAATGGTTGTAAAATATATATATATATAGGTTGAACACTGACTTAGGCAAGGTGTCAGTTTTGGTCCTGTTGGATCTCAGTGCTGCGTTTTACACTGTGGATCACAGTATACTGCTGAACAGGTTGGAAACCTGGGCAGAAAAATGGACTCAGGACTGGAGTAAATGTGGTAGAAGTGGACTTGTCTTTTGTTAAAAACAAGGTTTTAGTCGTCCACGACAATCTGACGTACTGCGGTGTTACTGATAGCTTCCTTTATTTATGTATGAAATAAGGAATTGAGGAGCATCTGAGTGGGCAGGCGGCTGGGTCAGGTGATGAGTTGATGTGGGAAATTTAATAGTGGTGGCTGGTGGGCTTGTGTGAATCAGTGGGTCTGGAGGTAGGCACTGTATGCACAACACAGAAATCAATTTCGATGAACTAGAGGGGGAAGATGTAGCGACTGTCTATAAGAGAAACATTGATTTTAAATCAACTTTATTCAAATTTTGTAATTTAGCTCTGCCTTTTTTCTGGAGGTGTGTAACTCATGAAGAATTAGTTCATCTTTGTTGAATTAGCACAACTTTTTTTGACAACCCGTTTCCCCTTTCCACTTCTAATTCTTCCTACTTGCCCTGTCCTGTCTTTACCAAAGCTTCTCTTTTGCCTCGCCCCTCCAGTAATATTAGTGCTGAATCAGCCCTTTTGAATAAGCGTTACATTTGAACATGGATGTTATGTGCCAAGGCCCTGGGGTACCTGCAGTCTCTTGACATGAATTAGCATAAACAGTGCAGCTTCTAATGCTCTCAGCATTAACTGTGTCTTTTCCACTTCGTCTGTGAATTAATCTCTCATGTGAATCGTGTGTATCGTTTTGGCATACTGTAACACCCAGCTTTTCCCGATGAACTCACCCTCTGTACAGTCACACACACACACACACACACACACACACACACACACACACACACACACACACACACACACACACACACACACACACACACAGGCTGATGAAATTCATGAACACGCACTCTCCCTCACTAACACATAAATGCATACTATCGTGTTTCATCTTTTTTTGCCTGACCTGTGCCAAAGTACAATATATCCCTTCTTCCTGCTCTGCCTTAAATAATATTACCAGAGACAGTTAAGAAGTAAGACGGTACAACTCACAGCCATTTCATAGATCTGTGTCACATGTGTCTTTATAACACTAACAGCAGTGTATTTAATCCAATGTGAGAAGTGAGCGTGAATACAGACATTAACACTGAAGTAAAGAGTCAAAACCTTTTTTATAAGCTACATATCTTCTGAAAATGGCATTTTTAAGATGGACAAATCAGGAGAAAATGAACTTTATTTGTGACCTGTTTCTGTCTCAGCAACAAACTTTCACTAAATCTGGGAACGCAGCTAACGCCTCAGAAATCAAACTTTTGTCATGTTAAATATGGCTGTTAGCTGTGTAAACATCTAATGGTAGCACACAAATATAAAAGTATATAATGCACATTAAACTTTTCGTCCATTCATGTGACGTTCACTACGCTTTCAAACGAAGTCACTCCCATTTCAGGAGACCGGAAGTGTATACTATTTGATTCCTTGGCTGCCTAAAATGTGCTATCTTTACTATAGAGAATCGTTGATATTACCATAGTGCCACCCGCACCGCCCCCCCCCCCCCCCCCCCCCTCCTCTCTCTTTGCAGACTATATGTGGATAATTACAAATGTGTCAGGAGCAGTTCTGCACCCACTGTGTCTAATCTCAGATCTGATTTCATCATGTTATTTTCAATAGGTGTTAGTGACTCATCTCCATAAGCTATAGAGACATCAATGAGTCTTAGCGGCCTCAAACTACCCCTGAGTGACAGATAAAGCTCTTTAGTGGAACCGGCTGAGTAGCTGGAAACACTGTTTTTTTTCCCAGATCTAAAGCAGGAAACAGGAAGTGAGCTCAGCGGAGGTGGTGGTTTCCCTCTGAGATCAACATTATCAGTGTCAGCTGGCTGCCTATCTGAATCCTCATTGTCATCCTCAGCACATCCTGACATATCAGGGTTAGAGGTCACCTCACACTCATCCACACAAACAAAAACTGTGCTGCGATCAAGGATAGGAATTTCCTGGAGCTTGTTATTGACACTTCAAAGGTCCAGGAGAGCAGCATTTGGAAAGTGCCCTCTCAGCACTTTGCAGTCACCCGCCCCCAGTCTGCTAGGAATACTGCTTTATTTTATTGGACAACACAGGGAAAACAATTGAGATTTATGAGTCATGTGGTTGTGTGCACTAACATTCTGCTTTCTTAGCTAAAAGGGAGCTGTAAGTCACAACTCCTCCACTCCCTCCATCATTCACTCACACCTCATAATCCCGCAGCCCTTTCCTCCCACCTCCTCATGTGCCTCCGCTTCTCGTTCTGTTGAGCATTTGAATTTTATGTTGGATGTCTTATTTTTGGCATGTGGTTTTAGTGTAACACTCAATCGGCATGTGTAAAAAAAAACAACCAAATCACCTGCCCATAAACCTCCATAAAGCTTTTTATTTAAGTTTCCTTTTTTCTGCAAAATTGATTCTATGAACCTTTGACTTTCATTCAAACATGCATGTTACTGATCTGATTCAACATACTGAGGAAACATACATCCTCCATGAATGGAGTAAAAATGATGTTTAGACCACAGAAGAATTAAACCTGGGGTGGGCAGTTTATTTTTGCTGTTGTCAGGTAAAAAAGATACGTAACAATCATCTTGTAAATCTGAGAGAAAACTACACTTCGGCACCGCCTCTTTGGTGAGAAGGTCTAATTTAGTTAAGTAAAATAGCACTTCATATTCATATTTCTTTCTCACATTGGGAAAGGAATATAAATTACCCCAAGCTACCCCTTAATTCAAACCCAAACCCATTCAAAAAGGCATTTTCTCTTTCCTGCCGAGCTAAAACGTACTTTAGCTCTGTTATATCAGGCATGCCAATGAGCACCTTGAGTACACCGGCATTAAAAAGGCATGAAATGGTGTGCTGCTATACCCTTTCTTAGAGTTGGGAAAGAGTCCTGGGGGATTTACTGACATGGTATATTTTTGGGGGCAGACACAAGGGTAGCAGCCTGCCAACCCACTTCTCACCCGATGGTTCATATACAAGAGCGGTCCGGATGCAAAGAAGAAAAAAAAAGACTTAAATGCGGATCACTGTTGTGCGAGACAGCAAACTAAAGGAGTTCCAGCACAGATTGTTTTTTGTGTGTATGTGCGTGCACATTATGAAACTTTCCTCTGAGGTGTGCTGAGCAGTACCCTTGGGCTGAATACACAAAGAGAGGACTGACGGGCCTTTTTGACTCTGTGCTTCAGACAGTCTCACCCCAGGGGTCTCCTGTAGATTACAGCCAAGTATACAGAATGACAAAAGGGAGGGAAAGTGTGTTTGTGCTTTTGTTTTGCATGTGGCTGATTTGTTATGTGGTAATGTTTTTCCTCGAGACAGCCCAGTAAGCAGTGCATGCACTTTCCCAATTTTTACTCGCATGGGAACTGAATATCTGCGAAAGCGATTTCCCATGTGCCTCACCAGAGTCAGAGGAAAAATTACTCAGCAAGACCATCTAATCTCCCAATTCCCTACACCCTCACCCCGCCACACCACACACACACACACACACACACACACACACACACACACACACACACACACACACACACACACACACACACACACACACACACACACACTCACACAGGCTTATTCCAGTACAGTTCCCCCTACAGTACCTCTGACAAAACCGCTGCTCTGGGTCCTGAGGAGAAAAGTCCACTCTGGAAAATCGCTGTGGGGATCAATAAGGCAATTTTCTGTCGGGTCAGCACGCCTGACACTCAGGTTATTTACACTGAAGGTGGGGTGGGGGGGTGGGTGGGTAGGTAGTGGCGGAGTGCACGTTGGTGGACAGAGTGCTTTGCCTTCCTAATCGCTCTCTGAACACTTTGATCATGACAAACAGCTTCAGATGCACCTCACCATGCTTTCACTCATTGTCACGTCTGTTCCCTTCTCCCGGACAGATGAAAATACCCTATAATACTCAATCCCTGTGGCATAGTCGTTCATTAATAGATAAATTCATGCTTTTCCCTTAAGGCATTTGAGGTTATTTAGTTGCTAAAGTGTCAAAGCAGAAGTATATCAAGTCCATAAAGTGAGATTTCGAAACGCTGGCAGATGGCTTGTCTCACAGTGGTGATCCAGACTAGAGAGAAAATCCAATGACAGTGCATTGGCATATAAGAATTGATGCTTGGAATTCAAAGTTAGATGCATGGACTAAGCTTACATCAAGAGCCAGATGTGGGTGCGGTTAGCTTGAGGCACAGCCTCAGAGCTTCTCTTGCCTGAGGTTTAAAATCTAACAGAATTAACCTATAGCTTTTTGGATGGGATGTTAAATGCAGCAAAATGGCTGTATTAGCTGGACTGCATCGTCTTTGTCAATGGTGTGTCTAAATCTGAACGATGCGTTAAAAGGAAAATTAATTGGCAACAATTTTGATAATGGATTATTGTATGTATGTAAGTATTTTTAGTTTTTTTTTTTATAAAACATGCCCCAAATTCTCTGCTTCCAGTTTTCTTACTGTCAAATGCCAGTAAAATGAATATCTGTGGGTCTTGACTACACGTCGGACAAAGCAAGTGATATTCAATTCAGTTCAATTCAATTCAATTTTATTTATAGTGCCAAATAGTAACAAAGGTTATCTCAGGACACTTTACAGAGTAGGTATAGACCACACTCTATGACTTATTTATGATTTACATATACCCAACAATTCCCCCGTAGAGTACGGTGGCAACGAAAACCTTCCCTGTAACAGACAGGAACGTCAGACAGACCCAGCTCTGTGGAAGACGGACATCTGTCTGCACCGGGTGGGGAGGAAGAAAAGGAGAGAGAAAGAGAGAAAAGACACACAGATGGACAGAGAGAGACAGACAGACACAAAGACAGAGAGAGACACACTTCCAGTAACTATAATAATATCTATAGTAATGTGAATATGACTTATATGTTATGGCAGTTAATACAGCAGATATGTGCATGGAGACCTGGCTTCTAGAGAATTGATTTGCAGATTACAAAATAATGAATATGATCGATAGCGGGGCTGCAATTAAGTATTATTTCCATGATCAATTGAAAATGGCAGTTCTAATTTGCCACAGCCTTAAGTGACATCTTTTAAATGTCTTGCTTTGTCTGAACAACAAATAAGAACCAGAGATATTTAGTTTACTGACACGTTGACAAGAAAAACATCAAGTGCTCATACTTGAGAAGCTGGAACCAACAAATATTTGTCATTTTTTCTAAATAAAATGACAAACAATTATATATCAAACTAGTTGCCCATTCATTTTCTTTATTTATCAACTAGACATTGTAGCTGTAAACATCCCCACTGCAAGTTACCTCAGCTTTAATGCACTTTTACGTTTTTGGCAAGCGCACCATCATCTTAGTCTCTTCATATTTGGGCATTTTGCATTGGGTGTTCTGCTTATTTTATACTATCATTTAATTTATCTATTTATTACAGTCTCAGCTTCACGAAGGTGTATGTATGTATTTTTTAGGGATTTCTATTTTTCTGATTACTGATGCTGAAGATAGAAGACACATGTAATACTGTAACCTCAAAAAATGCTGTGTACAGTGAGAAACAGCTGGCGTAGAGGAGGTCCGGGAGGGGAAACCTTACCAACACAGACATACTGTGGCCGAAACAGAGACATTTCTGTATGTGATGTTTCCGATTCTCCCAGGATTACTTAAAGACTTCAGGGAACTGAGCGACCTAACTGATCTATGTGGGGGTCTGATATTGCACACGTGAGGAAAACCATGCCTTTTCCACTTCCTGGCTTTTGCTAATGAGCAGCTGCGGTGTTGTGGATTCTTTGCCTGCGGAATAACAGAAATCTCAAGAGAGGTGCGAGTTCAGAGGATTTATGCACAGATCCTATATTTACCCAGCAAAAGGTTGAATGTGAAAGATAAAACGCTGTAAACGATAGCAGGGTATCTCTATCACAGAGGTCTGTGGTGAAAAATAAATATCTGAATTGACACAAATAGGTCTATCATGCAAATGATACACATTAATTCCATTTTTATGGTTTATGATACATTTCAGAATAATGGAAAACCTGAGATGCTCAGACTAATGAACATCCTGTGGTCCGACCTACGTGACGTCTCCGTTGATGTGTACATTTCCCCAATGAGAGGAAAGTGAAGCTCCGTGACCATTTATGCTTCTCAGATGTGGCTTCATGAAACGCTACACACGCTCGTTCACAGAGGGAAATAAATGGGATGTTTTACTGAATATGTAGGCCATTAAAGCATCTTCCATGATCATTTAAATGGTTATGATGATCTATAAATGTGTGTGTGGTTCATTGCAATGATAGTTCTCTTTAGACTTATCATAATGCAAACTGTACTTTGACCTTGCCAAATGAACTTTTTAATGCACTTTGATTTAATGTCCCGTAACAGTACCACACCACAGTAATCGCAGTAAGTGTTCAGCCTGCCAAGCAGATGAATTCAGAGCACCTCTCTGAGGGTTCACGTACGTAATGTCACCCGAGGGATAGAGGAAGGCCAGGTGTTTAAAAAAAAAAACGGCTTTAGGTAAATTGTCTGCAGAATATGCATCGGATATATCCTTGAGCCATCCGATTGGACTGCCATGCCCAGGTGAAATATTCCCAGAGCTGAGGCACGTCTTCTTTCCAATTACAGCAACAGTGCCGATGAAGTGGCCTATTTGCTTGTTGAGGCGCACAGGGCATGCTCAGCTAGTTGGGATCACTGATGGTGAGAACAGGGATAAGGAACGTTGGCATCGATGCAGATGCTACATCGGGAGAGTGCAGTTGAAGTCACTTATGGACGCCGTCAGTTTCTGTTTCTGCCAGTTAGCATCAGTAAGTTATCAATGACAGAAACACGGAATATACGTCTCGACCAATGCAAGTCTAAAAATGGTTGAATGAGGACAGAAATTTACAAACAGAGGCATACATGAGCTCAGGCGATTAGGTCTTATTTTTATTTTTTTGTCTGTATCTGCAACTTCTGAAGTCCACATCTAGATTTTTCCTTTTCTTTCGAGACCATGGCACTGAAAAGCGCAATAACTAATGTCACATTTCCAAGTGTGATTAGGATGTCTGATGAATAGTGATTCATTGTTTCATTTCTTTATAATACTGGCTGCTTCTCTTTGGTGTATTTTTACCTAGACTGTGTTATACCCGAACAAGTGCATCTCTCGGTGGATTTAATTGCGTGTGTTTGTCAAAAGGAGTCTTTTTATTTTTTTCTTTTATGTGTGCTTTTGTTGTGCACTTGTGGTAGGAAAACTCCGCCTGATCTGCTGTACGTCTCCAGACTTCTTGAACCCTGTGAATTTCTGCATCTTTTTTTTAGCACAATGTTTGCATGTTTTTGTGCGTGAGGTGTTTGTCTAACTCTGCAATGCTGTTTTGTATTCCCTTACCAAAAGTGACAGTTAGAGTGACAGAATAAGACAGAGAGGGCAATTTGGAAGAATACAAAAAGTCATCTTTGTGGGAGAGAAAGATAAATGGACAAGGATCGAGAGATGGAGCGATGAAAGGGACTCGAGTGGATAGAACAACATGTGCCAGGGGAGGGAGAAACAGGCAGCGATACCCCGCCTGTCTGTCTCTCACAAAAGACAGCATTGCTTTCTTTGTGTGCCACTCCAAAGACATCTCTAGCTGGCACAGACGTGAATGGGGAAAGGCTGCGCTTGTTTCCATCCGACACCGAGAAAGAATCACCCAACCCCCCCCATTGATGAAAAGTGAGAAGAGAAACAAAGATGGCCATTGTTTGATCGCCCGCTTTGGTTGGGTGCCTAACATTTCATGTACCTCAAAAACAAGAATAAGAGGGACACTTCTGCAGAACCCTGACACCTAATGGGTTGAATGACAACCTAGTTATCATAGCAAAGGATTCTGGGAAACGTTGTGGGAAATGAGGGAGAGCTATTCATGGGCAGTCTTGACCAGGGGGCATGTGAAGTCGTACAAATTCAGTATTTCAGTTGCGTCGTAGACATTGTGTTAGCAGTTGTCGTGGTGAATGGGTGGGGAGGGGCAGAAACGGTGGCCATACTAGCTGGTGTGGTGGCTGGGGGAGGCATCCCCCAAAGTGTCCCCCATGGCCCGGAGTGACATCACTGCCGCTTTTGTTTTCTACCCCTGCTGAGCACCAATTAGCCTGTCGCCGCCTGCTACTGGAGAACAGACTTTTTGTGCTCCACAGCCGAGCAGCAGCCGTGTTTTGCTCGTTGGCTTGTGGTTCACTCTACATGTCAGCCAGTCAGGAAACAGGATGGTGTGGTAGTAAGTGATAACGCGCATAAGCTGTCACATAGTGTTGTCTGTTCAATTGGCATCACATCAAGTGATGCATCTCGCATACTGTTTATTTTTACTGCTTATACGCCCATACTGAGCGCCATCATGTTTGTATTACAGTAGCTTATTGTTCCTGTGCGTATAGAAGACAATTACACATTTGTTCTTTTTAATTTATAGATATGATTATTGAATTTCCAGGGCAAAACAACACGCGTTATTTCCATGGAAAACCATAATAAAATAAACAAACAAAACAACTGAACTCAGCTCAGAAATACACACAGACACAAATATCTATAAAGGAAAGAGCCTCAGGCATTAAAGATACTGTTTAAAAAAAAGGAGAGTAAAAACTAGCGATATACTAGAAACATAGGACATAAAAGGCTTGTCTTTAAAATGCAGCATACATATCAAATAGTCTAAGGAGACATATTCAAGTATGACCTTATTCTGTAATGAAACCGTGTGGTATAGCATGCATATTGGATCACTATTGGATCTACATTAAAAGCTAAGGCTAAGATTTTATTAATCTCCCGCTCAATTATACAGATTCAAAAGGACATCCATATCACATAGGATTTGATGATTTAAGGATAAATACTGCATATAAAATATTATGCTGTTCAAAAAGGTGTGCTTGAAAATATAGTTTTATACATGCAATTCTGTACACAACAATGCCCAAGTTTGACTTTGTACACCAAGTGTTGAAAGCTTTTTTTTCAGTCTGAACATTTATGATTCTGCCAGTATTCTGTTTTTAAAGTTATTGCGATCAGTGTGGTGCATGCAAGCAGATTTTACAAGCTGTGAGGTGTGTGTGCAGACGGTCAAAGACGAGACAGGCTTACAAAAGGTGAGATTTTGTACTTTGTAAGAGAGATGGGGGGCATGACATTTAATATCTGACTTATCACTTTCTTTAGAGCTTTGGAGTTTTGGCTCATTAATGGCTTCACAGAACCTGAACCTTAGACGACCTGATGTTTTTACCCACGAAAACCATGCCTTATGTATAGACCCACTCGCAAAGTTTGTTTACAATAACTTTTGGGTAGAAAACCCCGGTATTCCATACACACAAGGGCGTGAGCAAACCGGGGCGAAAACAACTTCATATATTCTCATCTCATTTATCTAAAATGCCCGTTTGATGCTTTTGTATCTCAACACTGATACATATACAAAAGACTGAAGAAAATGACACCAACCCCCCAAAAAATTAGCCATTCATACTGGATTTGGTTTATCAAAGATGCTAGCAAACCTTCATTGTGCACAACATAAGCACAACAGAGACGCCACATAGGTCAGACCATTTAGTTTATATATGTTAAGAATCTTCAAATGTTACAGCTACGGCTGGAAAATAACAGCTGAGATCAACAAGTTTGCCAGTTTTACAGATCTCTGCAATAAAAATCAACCTCCACATGTAAGGGACCTTTTCCCATCCCAGTGATTTGGTCTATGAATAAAATCCTGTAAGTGATGGAATTAAAGATAAATAGTCAGTAGACAAGAAGTAAAAGCTTGCAAATGTTAAATTGAATGCACGAGCATGAGTTTACAGGCAGGAGACATCATTTTGAGTGTACATATTACTGGTAAAGACTGTACAAAATAGTATTTTCAAGCAATCCGTCTTTAAATTTTATACCCAATTGTAACATGCCGCTGTGAAACTCAGGTAGCGTGCAGCATGTGTTTGCACTGGTAAAGGGGTGATTTAAGTCTCATCCCTCATTGTGGCCTCCAGTCACATCTGACTTTGGCTAATCTGGGGATAGACGGCGACTCATTCAGAGGAGACTTACAATGGAAGCCCTTGGCAGGATTATGAAGGATGTGAGAACACACAGTTGAGTGGGGTCGGCTGGAGACCTGGATCCAACTCCTTTCCTTGAGCCCTTCGATTCCTCCAATCACTGTCAGTCACGTTGTATTGTCGCTCCGAGGAAGGAGCGGTATGTGGCATTTGTTTGGTCATACAGGTTGTCCTCTCTGTCTTTTTGTAGTCGTTGGACCTTGACACCTGTTTTCCTTTAGTCTCGAGAAGGTTTTGTTTTGCTGCTTTATCTCCTTTCACCTTGGTTCCATTATCCCAGAAATCGTGCTTTCTGCTGTGGACAAAGAGAAGGCCATTTAGCTGTCTCACACCACAGGGTTGTAATGGGCCATGTTCTCTCGGTGGCCTTCATAACTGCACTGAAATTGAAGTTCAGCGGCATCGTGATGCTCTCCCACCCTTGACGACTGTGAATCATTGACAGTGTATAAAGTTAAGAGTCTGATAATTAGAGTTGTGTACAAAGATCAAAAGGGATCCAGCCATGGGATTTAGCAGTAATCATAAAATTTGTTTTGCTCAGATGCTTCTTTTGAGATACTCTAAAAACAACCATGCAATCACATGACTGACTATCCTGCTGGCCTTGTTTTGATATCCCTTTGACTTCATGTACACTATGCTTTTATTCAAGACCAGCATAGCAGTAAGCATCCACAACATCCAGGCTACCTCTCAGATCTTAACTTCAGGCTAATTTCTTTTCTTTTGTTGGGGTTTGGGGTTGGGTTTGAGTGTCTCATAAATGTTTTAAGGTAATAGATGTTTGTTTTATATCCCTCTCCCAGAGCTGGCATGTTTATTTGTTTCCCCCTCAGTGCTTTTGTCAAGCTGCTTTCCCTTTTGTACCATTTTCTAGCTGTGCTGCACCTGACCATAAAAGGCAATAATATTGTGGAAAAACCTTTGTGTCATGAATTTTATACCCAAATAAACTCACCTATCCTGGAGATAAAAGCCCAAACAAAAATGCCTCATTGTTGTAGTGCCTTGCTGAGTATGTGATAGATTTAGCCCCTTCCATACCATACCCTTATTTGTCTAATTTCACACTGCACTAGATTAAAAGTCTACATTATGATAGAGACTAAAGGGAGAATCTTTTGAAAGTGGTCCAGTATTAAGCCTTCAGGTGCCTCGTTCTATTACATTATAGCCTGGTTCACGGTCAAGCTGCAGTGCTCATGCTCAGTAATGGACCAATTTTAAAAGAATAATAATAAAGTTGTTGCCATTAGGCACCTACACATAAATGCATAGGGAAATAGGGTCCAGGTTAAAAAATCCCCTTTAAATGAGATGTTGCACCATGCGTAACAGTATGGACTGTTTGGATGTAAAAGCTTCATATTATTTATAATAATAATAATAACAATAATAATTCATTACTATTAAAGGACCATAAACCAGGCCAGATATCTTGGTGCAGTCATAGAGACACTTAGATTACAAACATCCACATTAAGACAAATAGAAATTAGTATCTCCTTAACAGTATTTCATGAGAACTCTGTTTTTCCTAATGAGGGCTCAAAACATTTTTCACTGCATTTTATGTCAAGTTAAACTTGGGGCTCTGCAATGAATTCAAAATACTATTTGTCTTATTCTATTTGAGTTGATTTTTTATCTCCTGTTTTTGTTTTACACCTTTTTAAAATCGTATTTGTGTCTTTTTATATTGCTGTAAGTTTCTTTTATATACTAATGCCTTTCTGTCTCATGTGAAGCACTTTGAATTGCCTTGTTATTGAGAGGTGTGATACGAGTAAACCTGCCTTGCCTTGGAAATACTAGCTTCCAAAACATATATCCATCACACGGAAATGGCTGCAGGCAAAGCCTCCCACGAAAGAAGAGCTGGATGCAATTGTCAATGAAATAAACTGTATGGAGAAATTGACTTTTACCTTAAGACTGCAAAAAAGAAAACAGCCACACATTACCCATTTATTTATAGCGTAAAAAAAACATCATCATCATAATGCATTTTCACTTGACATCAATGGCAAGAAGAGACAAAGACAAGTCCCTTCACTTACATTATACTTTATGTTTGTATGATTTGATATGCCTTTTTACTCATGCAGTGACAGCTCCTGTCTACATCATGCCTCTACTCAGACTGTTCATTTTCACTTAACTCTTCACCTCATGTCATACTTTCTGCAGTACTTAGCTCATGCACCTGCATGCCGATGTGCTGCTGACTGACATACTGGGGCTCTCTCTACGGTGGTCTCCTGTGTGTAAATGCTGTTTGCTCTCTCAGTGAAGCAAAGTGGACTGTTGATTGGCATCTTATTATAGAGACTTACCTCTCTTTCGCAGGCCTATCTTGGAATTGAGAGTGTGATTATGAGTTGATTATGACAGGAGTCCCTGTACTGCCCCAGGATTGTTTTTTGTAAGTGAAGCATACAACTCTTTGTCATAAAGAATTAAAGTAGAGACAGGAAATTGGTCTAGTTGTGGTTAAAGTAAAGGAAAAAGACAATACAACTCAGCTTTACATAGCAGAGTGTGTAACACCACAGTCACACCACCAATTTAGCATTTCAATCACGTTGTCGAACAGTTTTTTAGAAAGGCATCAAAATCGACGACAGAAGACGTTTTCTTTTATTCCATGCATTCTTCTTCTTTGTTCAACTTGACCACCAGTGTTCCAGTGAGAGATCTGGGTGTTTTCTGCTGGGAGCGGCTAATGTAGCCTCGAGCCTCTGGCCTCAAGCAGAGATGAGGAGCAGAGGTCTGGTGAACTCACTTCTTTCTAACTCCACACCAAACATCCTTCCTTCCCAACTGACTTGGATGACATCACTTGAGGCAATTTATCAGACTTCACACAGCTCCCTCTGGAGCCACGAAAGGCTCTACACAGCTCGCGCATATGCAGTGGTACTCCTCAAGATCTGTAAACACACTTTGATGTGGAAAATAGGGTTGAGACGTGTTATATGAAAGTTATCATAAATCTGTTTTTGAGGTGAGAGGATACTCCCATAGCAGTTGGTCCACTGGTGGTTCTCCACGGTCACGGCTTATTCTGCACTATATGATAACAGTTGTGTTTTCTGGTTTAACTGCTGCCCCCCAGCTCCATCTCTCATAGCTCTGTTATTCAGCTTCTCTTTGCTTTCCCAGCATGTCTCAAACACCCTAACTTTAAGCCCTAATTAAGAAGTGGATGTTCTCCTCTGGGGGCGGGGGGGTTGAATGTGTATGTTTGAATGCAGTGAAAGAGCACATCCATATTCTCTGTGTTGCTGACCCGAATAGCAAAGTTGTCTGCTTTAAAGTTTAAGTCAGCCTCCACTCAATTTTTTTTTAATTCTATGTCCCCTAAAATGTCTGACCATGACTATACCGACTTGTATCCGTGCAAATTTTGTCACTACAAAAGGTTTTTCACAATCCCCTACTTAAGGAAGAGATGTCTGTGCACTTCCCTGAAATCTGAGAATCCAATGCATCAGTCGGTACACCACATCCATCAACCAAATGCATACGTCTAATATGTGTCTATTCGACGCAACACCAGCAAAGAAACCTGAAGCCTCCAGCTCAAAGTGGACTGTCAGTACAGAGAGGAAACACACTGCCATCATGGCTGCCAGCCACTGACAGTGACAAGCTAACAAACAACAGAAACTAATAACAGATGTTAAATACACCTACCATTCTGATAATGTCTGCTAGTCGCCGATTTTAGTGCACAACATATTCCTCATCTGAGTCTGGGTCTGACCGGGTTGAGAACTAAAACTTAATTGCAGATCACTAACGTTAGCTCAGATGTGTTTCGTCATCTTGATGAGCGGATTGTGCGCTTCTCTTTCACCTCGGGCCTGCTCATCATCTGGAAGCTAGAATGTAATCACCGAAGAGTCAACCTGGCATGAGCAGCGGTGAGCGGGACATGGCCAGATCCATAATTTCTCAGTGAGAGAGAAAGACTAGATGTGCTTCGACCCCTTCTCTTGGGTACTTTAATAACGGGAAAATTGTTTTTGTTTCAAACTCCAGCTATACAAACAACACATTTAACAACAACAATATTGTACAGATAGCATATATTTGTAAAAAATATTAATTATAGCAGCATAGTTTTTACATACTTTAAAACGTGGGACTTTTTGTGGATTATTTTCTCAAGCTGTTTTTTAAAATAGCTATAATAGTGTATCCTCGCACCAGAATCATACATGCTTTCATGTAGTACCCCCTTCCATTGTACCCACAAGCTTGCTGGCCATTCTTTATCATTCCATTACCCCAACTCACCGCGGCCTGCTGCTTCAGTGGTATTGTGTCTAAGATACGGCTCTATCAGTCTTGCTTGGCCTCAGTTCCGCACACAAAGCATGACAAATGAGAGAGGCCGCTCCCTCATTACCTGCACTGTAATCACTGTGTCGGCTGATAAGATAACTCACACTGCATGCTCAGTTATTGACAACATTAGCAGTCCAGATCAACTATCTTTGCTTTCTGTACAGGCGTGCTGAAATAGAACAAATGGATCAAATGTGATTGATTTCTGCACTTTTGACCCTTTTTTCCTGATTTTTTGATCTGCTCTATGAAATAAAGTGGATTTATTGGCTTCGAGGTGTCCTTGGAAAAGATGAGCCAGACAGTAAATTTGAGACGGATGTATGCTCACACGCATGCAAATATACACAAATGCTCTATGAACACTCTCATTCTGTAGTCATCTATCAATTTGATCTCACAGTAGCTGGCAGGCAGCATGGCCAGCATAGTGACAGTGACTTTGGAGTAGATAGTGCCAATTCATAGCAAGAGAACTGTCCTCCCCTCCCAGCCCAGTTCCCAAAAGAGAGCCCTAGGCGAGAGTGAGATAAGAGCACCACTGAGGAAGCTGTTCTCGGTATGGCTCACTTCTGTTGTTAGCTTGTCCCCTGTGCTCCCCCCTCAGGTTTGTTTAAGCAGCCTCAGATGGTTGAATGAAGCCTAACATGATTAGGCAGAAAGAAAACCTCAGTTAGGAAGAACAGACTTGGCCTATGCCTGTATGGAGACAGTTATGACTGAGCTTTCTGTAGTGATACATAAACGCCCATATTCAATTAAATTCAATTCAATTTTATTTATTGTGCCAAATCATAACAAAAGTTATCTCAGGACACTTTACAAACTAAAGACCACACTCTATGATAAACATAGACCCAACAATTCCCCCGTAGAGTACGGTGGCAGCGAAAACCTTCCCTATTACAGGCAGGAACGTCAGACAGACCCAGCTCTGTGGAGGACAGCCATCTTTATTGTTGTAAAATACATTAATTAGTTGTACAGTTTTTGCACTTGGAATGTTTTCCACCAGAAGGCAATGTTGTTAACATCATAAAACAGCACAAAGCACAAAAATAGATGTTTGGCTTTTAAACTGAACATGTCTTTGTACTTGTTGTCCAATGTTCAAGGGTCTGTGTTAATGATTACGAGAGAACCTGTGTTTTTTTGTCCATATGAGTATGTCTTACTCACAAGCGTAGGTATTGGGCCATGTTGGTGGGAAGCTTGCCCTGTCACACTGATTAGTCATACAGACAGATGTGGTCGGCAGGCCACATTGCGTAATTTGGCCCAGATGTAGTTGGAGATGTTGCAGCCAAACGCTGAGCTTGAAGCTGTTACTCCCTTCCCCTATTGTTTTCCCTTTGACTTTGGCTCAGAGGTTTCCCATTTAAAATGAATTATAATTTGCATTGTTCGAGAATTGGATCATGTGAGAAGACCTGTCTCAACCTTGGAGTCTTGTCTGGAGAGGTGCTGGGTACATCCTGCATACCATTTGGCAGTTTCATTTCCGTGAGGTTGCACCTTGTTTTGTCTATTGCTAAATAATGTCTGGGCTTGTTTTGTTATTTCCTCATACTGTTCTCTCTGGTGATGATGCATGGTTCTTGTCAAAAAATAGAGCAGCATGGAGTGGGAAAAATAAAAAAGATAACCTGGAAGATGACCACGGTTCAAGCGGTAGCTCTAGATGTGCTGAAATTTTTTTGTATCTTTCAGCAAAGAAGGTACAGTTCCAGATTTTGACATTTTAGTTATCTTCTGCCTCTCTCGTCCCCTGTTTAGTTCTTTAAAGATCCTTTTTCTTCTTCTCTCCCTCTTGTGAAGCTAAATGTATATGATAGGAGCAAAAGGCATGGGGAGCGTGAATGTCAACAACCGATTAAAGCAGTTTGGATTGCAACTATTCTGTTCATTTATATTATCGTTCATGTACTAGTACCCACTGAAATGAAGCATGATCGATTCTAATTGCACACTACCTACCACATCTAATGTAGTCACTCCAGAGCAGTTGTTCAGTTCAGCTGATTCAGGTCGCTGTTCATATGTTTGAACTTCAACCTCAATAAAGTCTTTGTCTCTGCTCTGTATAATTGAACAAGACCCTGGACATGGTTTTTCTTGGTTTGTTGCTAGAATATATCTCTCTCCTTTGTGAATATGTTATAGAAAAATGCTTAGGAAGGAAGTAGATTTGCATATTTGCATTGATATGCAATTCCGTTGAAACTTTTGCCTTTCATTTGACCTACTTGTGTTATATTTTCAAGGTATGATCCTCTGCTGGTTTAAGTCCCATGGTGTCCCGTGGTGTAGCACAGTGTAGCAGAGATTTTAAACCGTCATAGAAGATGTATTCCTCAACGTCAATGTCTCAAGAATGGTGCGAGACTCATATCCTGTTGGAGTATTGGACAGCTCGGACACATGCCATTCACACCTGTGTATAATGCGTGTCAAGCTGACCACTTGTTATTGCCTACATCACTTCTGCTAGAACAACAGTACAGTTGGAGATAAGCCAAAACAACTGAACAACCAACTGGCCTGGCCTGGTGCTGAAAAAAAAAAACCAGACTGAGACCCTTCTAGTCAGCATTCAACTTCCTGCCTCTATCACTGACACAAGAAATGTTTTAAAAATCTAAACACATGCACTGAACTGCCCTGGTGTTTGTGTAATAACAGATTGTTTTCTGCAACAAACTCCAGCACATAGCTCTTTTTTCTTCTTTTCTTTCTCTCTTTCTTTGGGAAATGAAGCTGCCTTGACTTGAGGTTGGGAATGTTAAAATTATAACATTCTGACAATCTGATGAAGAACGATAATTGCAGGACATCAAACAAACGGCCCATTTGAGTGACACGCCCGCCACCGCATAACCCTGCGGTGATTCATCAGAGCTGCCGGAGGCTGTATTCTTTGTCCGAAATTTTTGCATATTCAAAAAGAAATACTACCTCACCTTGTGTTAATAACGTTTACACAACGACTCCCAACACAACGCGCATGCAAATGTCATCATCCGAACCATCTGATGAGCTCATTGCTTCACTTCCTCAGCACGAAGCACTTTACAGAAAAGAGATGCAGAATTTGATGTATCATTTCATAACTCTGATTATAGCCTACTTTAAACAGGTCAGATATTCAGGTGGATGATGACAAGGAGGGGTATGAGGGAGAGGATGAGGACAGCACACAGACAGACCAGAGACATAGTGTTCGGATGGAGACATTCAAAACAAATCTAAAAATAAAGCGCACTTGACGCAGCATGCTGGTCTCGGAATCCGTGCTGAACAGATGACTAGCTGTCCTGACATGCTCACACACTCACAGATTACTGTATGTCTCATTTTATGTTGGCCACAAGGGTACGCTTCATCATACATGCAAGGTTTCTGTGCATAACATTTTGTTCCGGATAAAGGACTAAAAGAAACATTCAAAAAATTCCAGACTCAATGTGCAAAGTGAAGACACACTCCAGTGACCACAGCAGCACAATAATATTCGACTTACTATTGACCATATGTCAGTAATAGCCCAGAACTGTTGGCCATCAATTAATAGTTGCTGCAGCTGACACACATTACCAACCCACCATCTTTACTTCACATCCCAGTGTTACAAACCTGAATACACTGATGAATAGCATATGTCTCATCGGTTTATGTGGGAGGCAGCAAAACCTACCATTTACTTCGATGGCCCTTTAGTGAGGAGCCAAGCCTCCATCCATGAAAGATAAACAAATGCTAACTCTAATTTGCAGGTTTCTCTTTTGAATAAATGGGCTGTTTCCTCCACTGAGGTTCAAATTACTGCCATATAGCTACAAATTTGCTTCCTGTGGGAAAATCTGAGGCCACACAGTGCAACCTCTCCTGAGGTAATCATTATCATTTCTGTCAGGCGCTTGTTAGGCCAACCTCATAGCTTGAGCTGGCGCTGTCCTTGAGGCATCCAACAAGCTGCCTGTCACCTTTTTAGAGAGACGGAGCATTTGACACTGACAGCAAAACAGCTATTATACTGTTGCAACCTAGCTGTTAGCTGAGGACAAGCAAACTGGTCAAAGGTCATTTAGGGCTACGCACAACTTCTGTCATGTCACTAAACAGAAGGGAAACAGGCTGGTGGAGGCTTCCAATTCCTTGAATGTGTCCTTAAGACATCCATTTTTCTCCAAGCTTTGAAAACAAATATTTTAGCAGACAATGAAGGTTCAAGAACTGAATTTAATTCCCCCACTGCTGCACACCAGAGCCTTGTTTTGACTGGGATCTTGTCTGGATCAGATATTTGAGAGGAGAGATAAAGTCAGCAGACTTGAACTTTGGTTTGTTTAGAAGTGTGTACCAAATTATTTGAAAAAAAGCTCATTCCAAACTGTTTTTCAGGCTTTTTTTCATTTTTAAGTTTTTGCTTATAGACAGGACAACACAAGTGTGCAATATAATGCAATCCAGTACAACAGCCTTGCAGTAAATATCTTAAGGTTACTACCAAGTGACGGGGTCTCGTAGCCTCGGGGTACCAAACATCCAGACTTCAAACTTTCTAGGTACAATACTGTGAGCAAAGTAACAAGCTGAGTGGAAGATGGGGAAGAATGGATAGGAATGGGTCATGTTGACTGTGTGTTTAGTGCATAAATGGTGAATGTCTTCCCTCAGGGTACATGAGGCCTGACCCTCCTACCCCTTGACCTCAGTGGCCACGCAATGTCTGTTTGTAATGATCCAAAACACACCAGACTGGAGGTCTGTGCATGTATCTTTCTATCAGAGATGTAGAGAGAGAGAGAGAGAGAGAGAGAGAGAGAGAGAGAGAGAGAGAGAGAGAGAGAGTGTGTGTGTCTGTGTGTGTGTGCTATAGATTTGAATATAGATTTGTATAGATTTTAAATGTGTGTGTGTGTGTTTGTTTGCATATTTTCCTGCCTCTGCCTGATTCGTATTTCAGTGCATTTGTAACTCTGTGTGTTCTGCCCCATGAACTCTCCGTTCCACTTCTCTCCATCTCCCTTTCCTCTGTTCCCCCGAGGGGGTTTAGGTGTGTGTGCGTGTGAGTGCGCAAGAACAGAGAGTGCGTTTATTGCTTCGGCTTATAGAATAAGACAAAATAACTGCTCTCTTCCTGAGTCTCCATTATAAATGAGTATTAAAATCAAACTTGCCATTAATATGCACTGATGTCTCTATGGTAAAAGGTACTGTGAGCAACCAGTTAGCTTAGCTTAGCACAAAGACTCGAAACAAGAAGGAGACAATTAGCAAGTCTGGTTACAACATCTGCATACCAGCACCTCAAATTGACTGGTTTGGTTGACGCCGATAACGATAACACAATATAACACGTGTTTTACATAAATACAGTCTGTAGAAAATAACTGATAACATAACTGCATGGTAAAGCCTATTTTTGTACACTCGGGTGTGAACTAAATACTTGACACATGAAACATTTTATGAGTATTTTATAATTGTTATTATGATCTTTCATGGGAAATTATAGAGTGAGAAAAACTTGCATGCACAATAACAAGTGTGGTGTAAAAACACAACCGCAATCTTCAAATGATATTCCCTCAAAATATTTCACATCCAAATACTACAGTCCATATGTGCCTGTTGTTATCAATGTAGAAGACACAATTGTTCATCACGATATCTCAATACATGATTTTATCAAGATACGATTCCAAAAATTATCCCATTGATACATCGCCCAGCCAAAAACACGCCAAGGTGTTTTTTCCTTCAGACCATTCTCAATTTTACTAGGTGGTTTAGTACTATTCCTTGTACTGTGCAGTTTCTATTCAACCAGCAGGAGACTCCAGGAAAAAACTGTTTAGGGCCAAGAAATATTACTCCCTATAAAAGGGCGGATTGCTGTTCTTACACTCCGGTGTTTATCAGAACTTAGAGTACAAGATGTAAGATGCTGACTAGTGAGCTTAATAGGATGGCATTTTGTTATCTTTGGACAGAGCTGGGCTAGCCGATTAATGGTGCTCTACTTCAAATACTGAAAATTTGGGAGGCTGTAATAGTGACGTTATTTAGCGGCCACATCCACTAGCATGCACATGGTCCATGCCGGACCATCTATCACAACACACACAGAGGGAGAGCGACTTCATTTTGTATGTGTATCTGTGTATGTACTATATCTTACGGTACAATATACTTTGCTTTAACCTCTGTTTCCCATCTTTGTTCCCTGCTAAGCCAACCAGCTGCTGTCTATAGCTTTATATTTAACGGACAGATATGAGAGTTGTGTTGATCTTCTCATCTAACTCCCCACCAGAAAAAAAAAGCATATTTACCAAAATGTTGAACTCTCCCTCTGAATCATGACTACAAAAACGTTCCTGCTAAGTAGCAAGACCAACTGTGGTATGATTACATCCTCCGCAAAGCATTATTCATGAGGTCCAACAAATGTGGAAAACCTTATTCAGTCTCATGCGTTTAATAAGATTCTATTTCCACTTTGTAGTTTTTATAGCAAAAAATGTGAACAGAGGAAAAAGCAGTCAGACAATCTGATTAACGTGCATCTAATGGAAAGCCTTGTCACATCAACGTACGATGAAGCGTACCCTTGTGGCCGACATAAAATGAGACATACAGTAATCTGTGAGTGTGTGAGCGTGTCAGGACAGCTAGTCATCTGTTCAGCACGGTATTCGAGACCAGCATGCTGCGGCTGGTCCCGTGACGATGAGCGATGAGTCAGACATGACAGTGGTAGCAGCAGCCTCAATCCCACCCTGGGGCAGCGCTCTGCCCTGTCGTGCCAAGACTCTGCTTCTCTCTGTTGCTGTTCACCCGGTAGCTCTAGTGAGCCAGCAGACCTTCCTCTCATCAGGCAGCATTAATAGCATAATGGAGGTCATGGTTGGGGGTAATTTTCTTTGCCTGGTGGCAGATTTTTTTTTTGTGTACGAAGGGAACACGTGGATTGGAAACAATCTTTTTTATGTGTACGCCATGCACACAGAAATGTTTGGATCATCGCCCGGGATAATTAAGACACAATGTGGTCACATATTGCAGAGAGGGAGCCTACTCATCAATCCACGTTATTTTTGCCAGATGTATTAGTGTTATGATTAGAATGATAACGAGTAGTAGTAATTATAGCCTAGAATGGATACTGGACTCTCCAGGCTGATAGTGTTTTTTTTGTAGTTATGTTTGATATCAATATAACCGCATACATAAACTAACATTATTGATAAAGATCCCTATGTGACCAATACTGTATAAAGTGGGATATTTTAGAGGTGAAAAATGAAATTGCCAGTGCCCTCTGGTGGTCGAACTGTAATGAACACACTTTTTTGAAATTACCTTATGAAACGTATCTTTGCATTTTTCTTCTGCAATTAGGTATTTATATACACTGATATAGGAACATCTGGAATAAGATGATGTCAACAGATATATTATGGCCTGGCTGATTTTCTCTGGCTGTATAAGTGATAGTTGCAGAAGTAATTGTAGCAAATTTGAACGATTTCAAGTTAATTTTTTATATGGTAGAGTTAGTATTATAATAATAATTTATTAATCAAGCTTTTGTGATGTGACTAAAAGACTGCACTTGCAAAATTCAACCTTGTGTCCAGGGTGTTGCTGGTGTCGGATTTATAAAATACATTGACTCTAGCGTCACTAAAGAACATAAAGTGGCTGATACACAACAGAAGTTTGATTTTAGAAAAGCTCTCCCGCTCAGACGTCCTGCAGTGTGTGCCCCTGTCTGTCCCGACAACAAGTTGGCCAGGAGGTAAAGAGCCAGGTCGATAACTGGAGCAAGGATGCTGGTACAATCACTGGCTGTTATTACATCAGTAGTACTTACAATCCTGGCTGAACGTCCCTCGAGCGAGGTATTGAATCTTAAGATGCTCCAAGGGCGCTGCACTGTGGGAGACCGTCTCCTCTGAAGTCTGTATATGTAGCAGCCCATTAGCACATCAAAAATAAGGCATATGAAAATATCTAAATTTTTGATTTAAATCTATTCCTGTCGATCTGACTCATTATGCTATTGCATACTTTTAAAACTGTGGGGAGGTGTCTCTGCTTTTAAAGCAGCCTCCTGGCAGAGGATGGATATAGCTTTACACTCTGCCACTCACTCTGTCACGCGGCTGCCATTTCCTCCTCGGGGTCTCCTCTCTAGCGAGCTGGCCTGTCAACTGGCGACGGTGTAGATGTGGAGGGGAAGAGGTGTCAGATTTGACTGGGATTTGGAGGAGATGGAGGAGGAGAGCGGTGGGAGACAGGGCCACTCTGAGCTTATCAGCCAAAATTAGAGTGATTACCCTGCTTGTGGCACACACACACAAGATTTTCTCTTAATTTTTTAAGATTCCCTCAGACAAGGTTTTATCTTTGGGAAGATCTGAATGAACTGATTTTGTTAATTGTTAATGGAAGCGAGTTGGAGCATAATATGGAAGTTTCTTTGTCGGCCCTGAGCCCAAGTGATGAACAGTGCAGTTGTAAGTTAGTGCCTTTCCGAATCATTATCGCCTTTGTCCTTGCACAGCATATTGACTCTATCTGGGATGGCAAGAGCACTTTTACACAACCTGAGTTTTCTTCGGTAAAATTACAAACACACACACACACACACACACACACACACACACACACACACACACACACACACTCACACACACACACATTCACACTCTGTCTCCACCTCCCACCATAAACAATCATGGTGCTGGCAGTCTATTTAGCTGATGGATACGGTATTGACTTTATGGCCTCTTGCTCCATCTGCAAGGGGCTGACATGGTTGGTTTCCTGCATTTGGAGGGAGTTAGCCGAGGTGGATGGATTGACTCAAGTATCGATAACTCTCTTTTTGTCTGTGGGCGGATGTTTTATGGCTGCTGGAGGATGGGATGTTGAGGTTAGAGAGGAGAGAGCCTGGCACGAAAACCTTGGCTATATCGGTCGGTGAAGTCTTATCAGGCCTCTGGGCTGGCAGCAGCTGTGGTCAGAGGCATAATGTTTTCGAGCTGTCCGTCTGTATGCTGTCCGTCCGTTTTGCCTTTCTTGTGAACACGTTATCTCAGCAACACGTGGAGGGTTTTTCCTCAAATTTGGACCAAATATCCTCTTGGAATCAAAGATGAACTGATGAGATTTCGGAGGTCAGAGTCACCGTGACCCCAAAAAATATGTTTTTGGACATTTCAAATGTCAATTGACACCAATGACATGTGGTCGGACACTGAATTGGTGACACTAATCTTGAAAGAGAATCTCTGGAAAATCCTTGGCAACAAAGTCATTTCTAAGAAACCCACTACAGTTACCAAACTCTAGAAGGGACCGCAAGAAGAATGGACCAAGTTAAAACCAGAGCAGAGTGAGAAACTAGTGATGTCCTGTGGGCGCAGATGTGCTGAAGTCATTCAAAGCAACGGCCTCTACACTTCCTATTCATTTTTGAATCATAAAGCCCTAAAAAACATTGTTTAAATCTTCTTTTCTGACACAGTGGTTCTGTTTTGTAATTTTTTTTTGTAATTTGTAACTTTTTTTTTTGTTGAAGTGCCTTGGTGATTTAAAACAACATGCTAGTACAGCAGTGGTATAGCCACAGCGGATATTTAAATTCTACAATATTTCAGAATAAATCAAGAAATAATCATTTTCATCTCCGGTGTATATTGGTTGAAACTGCCACTTAACTGGTTGGTGGAGGCATACAACTGCAAGGCTTTGGATTCTAGTTTTTTAGTGGAGGAAGTTGAGCAGATTTCAGGACTTACATCTCTGACTTTTTTCAGGATCTCTGAATATTCACATGTAGATGAGATTAGATGAGATTAAACTTTCATGGTCCCCTTGGACACACTAGTCTGTACACTTCCAGACAGACTCTCTTGTGTTTTCCTGTCATCTATTAAAGATGGTGCTTTTGTGGTTACAATTTACATGTTTTATGGCTGAGGAATTGCTTGTTTCAGAGTTTAGACACACCCTGCTGTCTGTTATGAAATATAAAAAAGCAGATGACATTATGTTGACGACATGTCTTGGCTACAGAAGATCTGACTGATTTCTTTCTAAAACTTTCCCACTTTTGTACTTTTAGGACTCTTTTGGCTCAGCAGACGCCTTCCCACCCGAATTTATTTTGCGTCTGTCGGTGTTTCAGCCTGGCTTTGCTAAAAACTTCACTCGTTGGCGCTTTGTGAAAACACTCAGGTGCTGGCTAAGGCCTTTGCTCTAATATTGGGCACTGACTATGCATTTGTCTAAATTCCGTAGAGTCTCCTTAGCGTAGGTTATTGATGGAGCCAGTGTAAGTAGCTGCAGTCTGCCAGTGAAATGGCCTTAGCTTTTGTTTTCTCATCTCACACAAACTCTTAATGGCCTTATTGGATCAATTAATGTCCCTTCTACAAAGGTTCTCAGTAACTCATGATTTAGTCAGCCTTCATTAGCTTATTTGGGTTTTTAATAGGCCAAATCTGTGAGTGTGTGTGTGTGTGTGTGTGTGTGCTTTTCGGGATTAAGTGCCACAATTCTTATCATTTCTGCTACTTATTGGCATTTTGGGTTTGTGCAGTCGACTGGCACTTAACGTTGAGATAAGTGGGAAACATTTCCCTCTAAGAACTCTGATTTGAAAAATGAAAATACATTTTGCTAGTATGTAATGATATCTGCTATTTTGGGCCACTTTACTGATATGAAATGATTCCAGCACACACAAAGTAGATAATGTAGCACCAGAGTAAATCTGTACAGTGGATAAACATGAAGTTGTTTTTTATGTGAATGTGGCTGTTGTTTGTGACCTGGGAGAATCGACCACCTACTCTGAGGAGCATCATGCCTGCTGCTTTTGTAGGGCTCAGATGTACACACGGCACACATCTGACCACAAGCTTACATGAAAGAAGCTGGGACACGCATGTACAGCACACTGCTCATGCTCACACACTTAGAAAAGAAACAGAGCGTGAGGAAATCTCCTCCGTGCCCTCACATGCAGAACGATTTACTGTTTTGAAGCCTTTTTCCACATGATGCCCAGCTCCTTTCTACTCTTCTTCACTTTTCAACGTTAGATGACAGGGTTTGGTTTAAGTAAATATCCAGGAGGGAGAGAGAGGGAAATTATTCTAGTTACTTAGCTAATGTTGGCTGTTGATTTGTAGACACAACTTGTCCAAAAAATATGTTAATTTGTGAGCTTTAAAGGTGCTGGTAGGTGGATCTTGTTCTCTTTGGACAGAGCCAGGCTAGCTGTTTCCCACTGTTTCCAGTCTTTATGCTAAGCTAAGCTAACCAGCTGCTGGCTTAACATTCATATGTACTGTACAGATGTGAATACTTTGGATCTTCTCTCTCTAATTCTTGTAAAAACAAACAAACAAACAAACAAACAAACAAACAAACATTTAAGCCCAAACTCAATTACGGTAATGACCAAGTCAACCAATGAGGCGTTTTTGTTACTGATATTTCTGAGATATAATGTTACTACATAAAAGTGTCCATGTGTTAATTAATTTCAGATCAAATTATATTTACAGTATCTCCGTTCAGGTCTGCTGGAAAGATTATCCTGGCTAGTTCCTGGCTGTTTGATTTGTATTAAGACAGCCTAATTAAATAATTACATAAACAAATGCATAAATCCTGCCTTTATTAATTTTTTTTAAGGGAAATGCATTATGTCAATATTTAGAAACAACAGCCCGTTGTTTCAGAAAAATGCCTTTGAGCTTATTGTTTGCCTGGCGGCATCAAACAGATAATGTCCTTGTAAACAAACTGTGTATCATAGTAGTGAAGGGAATCTCAAACATCTGTTTATTTTCCTTTGTCAATAAGGAACAGATATGAACTCTTAACTTCAGTACAGTTCAGGGAAGACAAAATCTAATCTCTATCTGAAACTAGACAGTGTGTGTGTGTGTTCATTAATTTGCATAGATTTAACTGAATGCAAACCTCAACTTCAACTCATCAGGTGCTCATAACATGGCAGTTTTCAGGTTTTCCAAAGAAAGAATATGCCAAACCTTCTTATTTTAACCACATACTTTCACTTTTTCTTCCTCTCTACCATCACTACTCCTTTTTGCAAGTCTCTAGCAGCGTAGTCGCCTTGTTACATACATACATACAACATACCTTGTTGTATTGGAATGTGAAAATGGCAGAAACATGCCCAGATTGATAAAAGGAATCGATAAGATCAGACTCATACGATGCTGGTTTCAATTCCAGTTTGTTACCAGTTCTCAACAGGCCCCTGGTTCTGGATTCCTATGCCTACGTCTTGGAGCAGTGTTTATCTCATCTCTCTAAACTAAAAGAATTAGCTGGAATTTGCCAGATCTTAGATGACAGGCCTATTATCATCCTCAACCCCTCCCTGCTGCGGCTATGAAGAAAACCTAGATATCGTCGGAGGCGTGTTTGGATAGCTCTTCTGAGTGTAGTTTATGCATCAGTAAGAAACCACACAAGCTTCCCAGCCCCTTGTGTCAATCACATCTGCGCTCGCTGACTGGCTTTCACCTGCATATCTTATATTGCAGCCGATGTCAAAGATTCATCAAAGTGATCAGTATTGCTCTGGCCATTACAGTCAATGAGATGATAAAACATTTGTGACAGGCATGAGGCCTTTTACACAGGACCCTTTACTGAACACAAAGCTTCTGTCAGTGAAAGTAGTTTGCATGTGTCCCGTTGTCAATAAGTCAGCAGTTCATTCAAGGTAAACTGACATGAGGCACAATTCAGTGCAACAACAGAAAGCACGAAGATTCCTATTGTAGTTGAATCCGGAAAATAATCCATTGTTGTATATCTACTGTAGGGCCTTAGAGCTTCTGTATCTTTTTGGTTTTAAAGGCTGGCACGTTGGCGCACACGCTGCGTATTAGTAGGCCAAATGAGATTAAGCCAATTCAAAAAGAGCTCGTTTATTGTGTGTTAACTCCCACCCGCCACCCCTGCACCCCATCGCAGTAAAGGCTTTTCACATCCGTTTCGAGGGAAAATAAAGTGGGTTGGGAATTAACACACTTTTTGAGTCATTGAATGAAATGCACATTTTTCAGTGATCTTCCCATTTTCTATGCTTTTTTCTTTAAAAGCGGTACCCGGAAGTGTTAGCTGTAGATGTTAAAGGGAACAGAGGCTCAGGCTTATTTTGAATCCTTGTTGTTACCACTTACTTTTGTGAGAGGAGGTAATTAAAATAAAGTAGATGTGTTATCGTCTTGCAAAGCAAACTGCGGCAGGATTAGATGGTGATTTCAGAGCATTGGGTTGGTTTCCTGCATTCCTGGTTTTTCCCCTTCCTCCGTGCTTATTTACATTCCGATTTCCACTCCCTCGTTTTACTCTCCAAATGTTGGCGATTTGTCCATGTCTGCTCCTATGATTCAGAAAACTTGCATCCCACTTTGTTTACCTCTAGCCAAATCAGTCTCAGATGGAGAGACTGAGACTAATGGAGAGAAAGGAGTGTGAGGGGAGGAGAAACCAAAGACAACCAGTCTTAGGCCATTCATACTTTGTATATATGAGTCTCTGCATAGTGTAGGCAGGAGCTTTGTAATTAGAGTCAGACCAATATATCTGTTGTTTTATCCACATAGATCTGTTTTCATTCCAGCTCAAAATTGGCTACAACTTCCTCTATATCAGTAATCTGTGAATATTTCCCCTCTAAGATCGGCCTCAAAAACCCCATATTGGTCAGTCCCTATCCGTCCCTGTTTGAGATGCAGAAGTTGAGGTCCAGCCCTTTGCAAAGGCACCAGTGCTCTGACATTTCTAGTAACAAGGGAGAGCGGTGAAGCAGAAAGGATGAGGGCACTCATGCATGCTCATTCCTCATCAGACCCGTCTTCAGGCCTTAAAATCCAGCACAAACAAACATCCACCGAGAGCCAAAGACAGGCCACAGAGAGGCTGCCAAGCTCAATTTAGTTTCTGTGTTTGTGTATCATTTATACACATGCATGCTGTGGGTGTTTATGTTTGGTGTGCATTTGCAATGTTTTATATATATATATATATCTTGTTTGGAGTGTGCTTATATCCAATTACGCCCACCTGAATTTGCTCTCCAAGTAGGAGACACATTAATGTACTGTGTGCAAATCAGTGGAGGCTTTTAGAGGCAGAGGAACAGAGAAGTGCATTAAAATACATTCTGCCACATTTACTTTTGCTCACAGCCTGTGTTAACTTTAAGAACAGTCCCACACGACCCCTGTATTTACTTGATATGGGTCGAATGAGGACGACGCTAAAAAGCAAAGTAGGAACTGTATGTTTGATATAGACAGAGAGGCGCATTTCAAAGAAATTACAGTAAATCTGTGTTATTTTGTAAATGCGTCAGTAGTCTTTTTTATAACAGACAAAAGGTGTGTATGTAGTTAGAGAATTATCTGGTCAGTTAACCTTGTCCTGCAGGAACATTATTCATTAATGTCATTGTTAGAATAATTATGCAAAATTTGGAGACAAAAAGTCCCATAAAGGAATAAAGAGGAGTGACAGAGAAGGAGAAAATAAGCGTGTATATTATATCTCATTGACAGGCTTAATCAGGATAGTGCTTCCATATTAATCCATGTCAATATGATTTCACACCAGCATAACTCTCATGGCAGCCAAAAGACCTCAGGCTGAACAATCAATGATGCTAATTAATGCTATATCAACAAATCGGACGTGCCCCTGTGATGCTTTTGATGTATGTGTCCGTATAAATTTGGCCCATAATAGATCTACTGCTTACTGATAATTGGCGTTTGAGCCATTCAGTAGCGCAACAATGCGTCTCTGCAGACTTGGAAATGTGCAATTTTGAATTTAAGTGGCTTTTTGCTTTTGAGAAAAACATTCTAACCTTTGCTTTTTTCTCTGTTTTCCCCCCGTTTGATGCTGCGATGATTGCTGCCCGTGTGCTGCCTTTCCAACAGGTAATGTGTTTTTTTTTTCTCTCTCTCGCTCTCTCTCTCTAGCAGTCTTATCCGTGTTATTCTGGTTCTGGCCTCCAAATCACAGCATCTTAAACATCGGTAATGGCATTTATTTAATAGACATGACCTCTCTGGGGCTTCCGAATACATACAGTATATTATTCCATATAATCTCCTGCTGAAGAGCTGCATTTAAAGTCTTACACAGTGCAAGCAGAGAAGAAACTATGGAGACGATGCATGTTTCAGGGTTTCTTTGGTAATGGGGTCTGGGCCAGGGTGGGGTTGAAACAACAACACAAATGTGACTTAGCGACACTCGAGTGGTATAAGCTTGGCTGCAGGAATGTCCAGAGCATTATTGAGGCATTATATTTTTGAATTTGCCCGTCTGACAGCAAAAAAAAGAATAAAAACATCTGACTCCAGCAGAATCCAGCAGTCACTTTGAGTTGAAGAGGAGCTCTCGGTTTAGATCTGCCTGCTCTGTGTGGAGCTCAGTGAGGACGAATATCCTCACTTTAATCCCTAGAGGCCCATCTGGTGTGTGTGTGTGTGTGTGTGTGTGTGTGTGTGTGTGTGTGTGTGTGTGTGTGTGTGTGTGTGTGTGTGTGTGTGTGTGTGTGTGTGTGTGTGTGTGTGTGTGTGTGTGTGTGTGTGTGTGTGTGTGTGTGTGTGTGTGTGTGTGTGTGTGTGTGTGTGTGTGTGTGTGTGTGTGTGTGTGTGTGTGTGTGTGTGTGTGTGTGTGTGTGTGTGTGTCACACTGCCCTCATTCAAAACTGTCCATATTTCAAATCCTCTGTCAACACTTTGCACCAACTTGCCCCCGCTGTCTGACCCCAGTGTTGTTGTTGTTGTTGTTGTTTTATGTTTTCATCCCGCCCTCTCTGCCTCTCTCCTCCTCCTAACATTTTATAATCCGCCCCTTTCATTGTTTTAAGACTAAGCCGCCCTCCTCCTTTTACACTTCTCTTGACCCTGTTTCCCTCTTAAACATCCTTTGCTATCTTTTTTCTATCCTCTCACTGCTGCTGTTGCCCCGCCCGTCCTCGTGACGTTGTGTTTTTCCCATCAGCCTCCATCATAGCACGATAAATAATTGAAAAGATTGTCCAGATTTTTTTGTCTGTCAGGCAGGTGTTGTTCGAAGGATGTCGGATGTTATTGTGTTAAAGGGTGTGACATAACATCAAGGGTCGAGGCAGATGATACTCAACCCCCGAGCAGCTGCCTTTCAGACTTTTGTCTGTTTGGCGTTTGCATGCGCTCTTCTGTGAATTGCGGTTCCTTTGTCGGCACAGCGGTGACACACAATCCTGTATTTGTTTACAGGTTATTTCGAGGTTACTTTTTGTGTTGCTGATCCACATTTTTTGTCCACAGAGAGTATTTGTTTTTCCCTCTCTGCATGTAACTCTAATGTCTCCCTCAAGTGTGCTTTTTACCCCTTTTTTTGTGTCCTGGGCTCATATCGTTCTTGCATCATGACTGCTCTCAGGAGACTGATAATGCACTCCAAATGTCATAACGTGACAGACCCTCTTACCCAAAATGACTGTCTAGTGCTGGTGTGTAATGCATTTTACAGTATATATACACTTTGTAATGTTGTGCTCATGTTCTTGGGATTGTCAGCGTTGTCTGAACAAACAAACATCATCTGGAATCAGGGTCCTGTCCTCACACCACATGCGACGCTGGTAGCTCGTCTCTGCCTCTGTCTGCCGACTGTTTATATGGAGGGTGGAGATTATGAACTGATTAATTTGCAGGGGAAGATTTCGGGGGGCCAAAGGAGAGGTGATGGCAGTGAGCTAAGCATCTGGGATTATCCAGATTTAATGGAGGGAATAAAGCGGCCTATGGGTGGCAATCCGCTTTCCATCCGGGCAGATTTCCGTCACATTGACGTGTGATGTCGCGTTGGTGGAACCCTGCTGTGGGGAGGGAGGGGCCGGCACTCCAGGCCACCAGATGGCAGTGTCCTCAGTTATTCTTACAGAGTAATTGGACTCCTCTAAAAAAACAACACAGTCCAGCAGTTAATTATTTATGGGCAGATCTGTTTTTCGTAAGCTAGTAACATTGTATTTATAGGAAGCCGAAAAATTCAATGAATGACACATTTATACGCACAATACCATACACACCTACACACAAAAGCTACTGCTGTGTTTTATTGAGTGATGCTGTGGCAGAGGGACAAAACCTCTGCCCTAGCATACCTGTTTCCAGGTCATGGATCTGCATCTACGACCAGATGGAAGCAGTGTGTAGAACTGTTGAGGCGGTACCTGAGGTCATGTGCTCAGTGTGAATTGACTTTGCTATGTAGGTATCAGAGGTGTGTGCATGCGTGTGTTTGTGTGCGTGTGATGCATACATAGACTGTATATAAAGCTGGAAGACATGTCTCTACCATGACTGTAATAAGAGAATTAGAGACAGCGTTCGAGGTGGAGCCCCGTTCATTCGTATGAAAGCTGCTCAGTGACACACAAAGTTGAATTTCTGTGTCTAAAAATACACAAATGATCAGCACTACTGTACTAACATCATATTTCCAGACTGTTGGGGCCCATAGTGCAGGCGCTAGGGCCGGCTACTTCAAGTTTAGCAATCTGCTAAATTTAATGGGGATTAAATTATTTAATCATGCGGCTCATCTAGACTTGCTAAATGTTATCAGACTGAATGAATCAAATTCTGATGTCACCACGAGTCATTTTGTGGAGATTTACAGGCGTTTTTTCGGTCCCAGTGGCACCACATAACCGACACAGAACATGGAATTTCACCTTTTGACCTCAAAGCCTGGGGTACTTATTGGAGGCATGTGCTGTGTCCCAAATTGCGCACTGCAGTGAGTGTGCTGATATTTACAGACATGATCAGTACACTCAATTTCCCCAGTAAGTGCGGTCTGAAATCACACACTGCCACCGACCACTTAGCAGAAATGACGCTCGCATTTCTTCTTTTATTTTTCCAAAAGCTTTTCCATCAACTCTTCTGACTCAGCACAATCAGCACACTGCCAAAAATCT
Organism: Echiichthys vipera; assembly: GCF_963691815.1. Lineage (NCBI taxonomy): Eukaryota > Metazoa > Chordata > Actinopteri > Perciformes > Trachinidae > Echiichthys > Echiichthys vipera. The sequence goes on from NC_139833.1 coordinate 8,382,648, forward strand.
GTGATCCTCTTTTTACATTTATAAAGTGAATCTAGTTGTTGCTGCTCCGTAGCGCAGTTTCTTCCGTTTTACAGTTTGAATTGAGTCCCTCTTCTTCCGCTATGTAGACAAAATGGCGATGATCGAGAGCGTTGATTGTCAGCGGATCCACACTCAGCGGTATGGCCGTTGAGTAACGCAACCAGATAAATGCAGTGCTCTGCATTTTACCGACTTCTGGCGTGAATGCTATTCCACCCTCAAAAAAGCCAGTTTGAGGGTGGAAGTGCGCGATCTGGGACACAGCAATGGTCATCACTTCCTCCCATTGGACAAAAGTGAGGCCACAGTATCCCCAATACAGGTTTCGCCATTTTGTAATTTTGCAAACAAGAGGCTGCACAGTAGTGATCGTGTAGCATTGAAGTCCTGCCCATACATCGGCCCAACCAATAGAAAATCCATCAGAGCTGTCATTCATGACATTTTACCCAGTTTGTTTAGCATAAAATAACTCATTAAAACCAAACTTATCAGAAAAATGAGCACTTCAACTTCAACGTGATGCAAACTACCTAAAATGACAGAAACATTGTACTTTGAGTCCCATCCATTAACACAGAGGTGATGAGACATGTACCTTACCCCTGACCAGCAGTCAGCCACTAGGGAGCGATTGAGATGTTTTGGCGCCACTTACAGGGAGCTGTCAAGCCTTTCTACTTCATGTCTTTACAGTCTATGGATGCATATTATATGCAACGCCATGATTGATTAATGATAGAGAAAACAAGTGTGTAAGAGGAAAATAAATGTAAATTGTAGGGATCAGATTATAGGCTGAGGAGATGTGCTTTAAGCCAAGAAGGTACTTGCCAAAAAGAGAAACAACTCTGCCCAGGGTGGCTACACTTTGGGTTCAGTGTTAAGCTTGTTGTTGTTGTCCTGTTGTTTTATAGATCATGTCTGTAGAATTAATTAAATTTTTGTAAGACTTCATTTTTTATGAGACCTTAAAACACTAGGATTTGAATTTATGGTGTCATTATATCATTTAACAATGTTTTGTACTGTATTTATGTTTTGTTGTTTTTCTTTTATTAGCTATCAGATTCGACTTACTGTGTTCTGTTCAGTTTGTTTAAAAGCTATTGTGTTTTTTTGCAAAAAAGATAAGTGCATGTAAAGCCAAGTTCCTGTGTCTAACACTATTTCATGGTGTTCTTGGAGAACTTGAACCAGTGTGAAAATTCTCCCAAAGTGACTCATTGACTCATATCAGGGTGCGTTTAACCAGACTGAACTCAGGGTCCATAAATCACTCACTATCATTCATCAAAGAAGACAGGGGTCGTCCTGAGTGTCGCCTCGACTTTGAGGTCCAGGCTTGAAAGGTTGATTACACAACAGGCAGACTCCTTGATGAATGGACTCTCATCAGTCTAAATTGGTGAGTGTTAATAAGGAAAAGCAGACTGCTGACCTCATCCCCTGCAGACGTAACACAATGAAACTAAAGGGATGTCTGAGTGCGTGAGTGCGTGCGTGTGTGTCTTGGGGATAACAGATATGAACAAGGGGTGGGTGTTTTGTGTTAGAATGCTTGCATGTGTTTTTTTATATGCCTGTGGGTGGTTTAATTTGTGTCTGTGTGTATCTGTGCATGTCTGTATGTGTGGGTGTGTGTTTTTAAAAAAAAAAGTATTTATGTAGCACCATTATGTGTGTGCAGAAAAAAAAAAAGCTCAAATGTGTCTCTGCAGCTGGCCCATGCATGCACACCCTTGGGCCAAAGAATTCAAAGCGATTCATCGCTCCATGCCAGAAGTCCTTGAAATCCTCAGTGTATGCCTTTCGTAGGCCCACTATTGAAAGATTTATGATATTTATTATAGTCTATTCCACCTATAGAAAGTGATGAACACCCCTAAGACGCAAGGAGACGTGTGTCTGTTCATAGTCTCGCTTGATAAAGCAACAAGTGCTCCCAGTGTCACCTTAGGTGCCAAAGGGATCCAGCTGTGTCACCCAATTACTGCACGTCTCTAACATGTCACACCTTTTTGTCACTTATACGCTGGCTCCAGCTTGTATGATATAAACGTGTGTGTGTGTGTGTGTGTGTGTGTTAGAGAGAAAGAGAAAGATGAAATGTTGGCACAAAGTCATTGAGCTCAGCATTTTTACGGGGCGCTGTGGATACCTAACAGCTGGTGCAGGAGGAAGGTGAGGACTAAATTTCCCATGTGTCTGTCTGTCCAAACACAGCGACCTGTTCTGTCAGCAGGGAGGAATGTTAGCTCGCTTTCTCTGCCCATCTGCAATTATTTCAGTCTATAATTTTCTGCGTTTTTACTTTATGCATGTAGTTTTGTAATGGCATGTTTCTTGCTTTTATGTTTTTGACCTAACATGCCCACATAATTTGAAATAAATTCATGTTGTTGTGCGTTCATGGCTTAGATACTGTGATTCATCACTGCACAAGTGAGCAAAGGCTTAATGCTGTTGAACCTTAGTTAACAAGCAACTTTACTCTTGGCTTTACTCAAGTCTCATAACACTCTTTTCCAAACGAAACACGTGAATACTTATCCCTTCAGAAGGTTCTCCTCTTTTCTACGTACAGTATCTTTCCTCCTTCCTAAATGGGTCTCGATATTTTTGGCAGCAACAATGGAGGTATTTAGGGGATCATATGTTTCCGCCTTCGCCCTGCCTTCTCATCTCCCTCATCAATCTGATAACAGTCTTATCTCGGCGTATGCCCTCTCTCAAAGAACAGTGCTGGCCTTCACTTCACAGCTCTCTTCTTCCGTTGCCTCAGATCCTAAATGAAAAAAGATTTTCGTCTTTTGGGAGTTTATACCTGGAGGGGGAGAGAACTTTGTGCAGTGCCGCTGTCCTCAACCATGGTTGATTAGGAGGAGGGGGATTGTGTGTCAAATTTAATGAAGGGAATGTGTGTGTGTGTGTGTGTGTGTGTGTGTGTGTGTGTGTGTGTGTGTGTGTGTGTGTGTGTGTGTGTGTGTGTGTGTGTGTGTGTGTGTGTGTGTGTGTGTGTGTGTGTGTGTGTGTGTGTGTGTGTGTGTGTGTGTGTGTGTGTGTGTGTGTGTGTGTGTGCGTGTGCGTGTGTGTGTGATCCCCTGTGGAGTGTTTCTTTTCTGTGTCAGCAGAGATGAAAAATATGAAGTCACAACTGCTGTAGATTTCTGTACCTGAGCAGAATTCACACAGGTTTCTCTTCCACCATATATTATGTAAACTACCGGTTATGCTTATCATCGATAAACCTGCTAAAGATTTTCCTGATTAATGGTTTAAAATGTCAGAAAATAAATCCAAGGTGGTTTCTGTAAGAGACTCAATTTGTCGGATAGTAAATATTTTATTTAAAGTGATATCACTTAGAAAAAACAGCAGCAAATCTTCACATTGAGAAGCTGAAACTAGAGAATTGTTTATTGTTTTTGCATGAAAAATTACTCATTTATTCAACTACAAAGTAGTGGCTGTTTTTTTTTTTGTCAGTTAGTTAACCGGTCAATGGACTCATCATTAAAGCTTGTCAGGATTCATTTCCATTATTTTTGTTCAGTAAGTTAACCATGAGATATTAAACCCATTGACATGTGACGTCTTCCATTAACAAAGTAATTGTTGACTCCCATTACTGATGGTGCACACATGCTGACACAGCAATTGTTTAAAAGGAGCCATTATTGTGCCTTGCGCTGGTAATGACCCATCAAATTTATTTGCAGTGACCATGCCAACTGGGAATCACATGTCATCAACTTCAAAAGTGGCTTCTTTCTTTTTAAAAAGTGCAAGAAAGTATAATGTAGAAACACAGTCGTCTTCCTGAGACTATTTCTATAAAGTTCATTCATTCATCTTCAACCGCTTATCCCGGGGTCAGGGGTCGCAGGGGTGGGGAGTGCTGGAGCCGATCCCAGCTGACATCGGGCGTGAGGCGGGGTACACCCTGGACAGGACGCCAGTCTATTGCAGGGCACATAGAGACGAACAGAGACAGACAACCATTCACACCTACGGGCAATTTTAGAGACATCAATTAACCTGACACGGGCATGTCTTTGGACTGTGGGAGGAAACCGGAGAACCCGGAGAAAACCCCCGCAGACACGGGGAGAACATGCAAACTCCACATAGAAAAGCCAAGGCTGGGATGCAAACCTGGAACCGTGTAGCCTCCACTACACCACCGTGTAGCCTTGTGTATAAAGTTATTGATCCTAATTGAGTAAATTCATTAATAATATGTCATTGGATGTGGATTCAGGCAGGAGATCCCCACTGCTTTTCATTTTCATATTCTAATATCTGGTTGTTGTTTTTTTCTTTGTTTTTTTTACAATTGAGATGTATATTCAAATGTATAATATTTATTGAAAGCCCTTCTGTGTCCACATTCCACAGGAAAAAAACATCCCAAACCTTAAGGCAAACCTTCTTCTAAACGGCGGTAAGCCCCGCTGTTGTACTCCGTGAACTGTGAAAAGGAGAAAGTGGGTGTTTTCATGTTCCTGTAATGGAGAGACCTGACACTGTTGTCGTCCTTGGTTTGTGGTCCTGCTGCCTTGTCGCCCTGAGCGATGGAGCAGGAAATGATGCTGAAGAGTGAAGTCTGCACTGGGGGTTGCAGGGGTTAAGAACCAATGAGCTCCCGTCGGTAATGAGATTAGGGAACGGTGGGTGGGCTGTGTGTGGGCGCACCTGTGCACACACGGTACGTCACATATGTCACAAAAGGTGATTGAAAAAACAGAGTGATGGGGGGCTAGTGCATCTCTGTCATGATGAAAGATGACGGCAGGGAAGGCCATGGCACGCACACTGAGGTTTACTGCTGAAGAATCAATGCGGTGATTGAATGAGTGACTGTCATCCCTCCCTGTCTCTCCTAAAGTGTAATTACTAAGGTAGAATAGCCATGTTTCTACAAGTCATAAATTCCAATCTGGCTGCCCAGTGACAGTGATGGTGACCAGGACCAGTGGAGCATATCCACCGTCGTGGAGCTGTAGTTCAGACCCAACTTAAAGTTTAAATTACATCTTGATCCATTTCAGGTTCATGATAATGACTCATGTTTGGCTGATTAAACCAAATGGTCAGTTATAGGTGTGGTTTTATCATGCACTTACAGTAATGCTCATGCAGAGTCCCCACAGAGTTCTGCAGGGATGATGTATTTTTGTAGGCCGACCTGGAAGAGGATTTCCCATTAGAGTTTGGATTATTGCAGAAAATAAGCTCTCTCAAAAGTTTGATACTTACACATTTTGTTCAGCAAGATTATCTTTGTTATATTATTATGATTTTGATTCATAAATGCAATCACCAGAAGTAAAAAGCTAGCGTTAGGCTACACCACCCACTAGCGTCCACCTGATTCCCCTTGTACAGCGTGAAGACATTTGTAGTCTCATTTAGCCACACGTTAGCAACTGCCTTTACAAGTACAAGCGTTAAAATTCAAGTTAAAACTCTAAAGCCTGTGTTAATCACAGACCTTATTTTAGGCATCTATCCAAAAACCCATTCAAATATCCCATTGATTTCAAGACGGGGCAACTGTGAATGCAAAAATGCTAACTCGCATCCAGGTTTAGAACTATTTCCTGCAACCGGTTGTTTAGTGCTCCGGATGAGTTTGCTGCAAGCTGCCCGGGATGAAATGAACGAGTCATCTTAAATGCATACGATACTGTGTAATCAATGTGATTTCATTTGAGATACTTTCTGATCTTACCTCATATAAACTCTCAATACACACCTTAATTCCCTGGGGTATTTATAGGATTAGGTGTGTGATTATCTATAATCCATATTTATGTTATAGACTGCCAACGTAAATACATAAGAAACATTGTTATTGCAGCCAAATACCCGTGATTATTTAAGCGGTTAAGCATGCAGAAAATCAGCCTTGAACTGTGAGGAAATGAATGTGTAATGTCACACTATCTCACATGTATTGCATACACAACATTGACAATAGTTTGACAGCTTTGTTTTATATCTTGTGACTGGAAAAGTTTTGTGCTTTTCCAGCGCAGTGAACCTGTGACTTTTCTTTCTCACCGTTTCCTAGAAAATCAGGGTGCATCGGGTACATGTACCTTTACACCAGTCCGACTCTCTGTAGTTAACTTTCTAAAATGTGCAGAGCCCGAATGACCTCAGGAGAAGCAGTACATTGTGCTCTCATAAATAAATAAACATCGCAGAAGTCACACAAGCATGAGTTAGCAGGTGTGTAATGAACCAGTGAGGAATTTCGGATTTGCATTCAATGCAGTGTTTATTTCACAGCACCTCAATGTTGGAGGTGGGATTTTTGAAAGTCACTTTGTTAAAGCATCTACAGTTGTTGTGTCAGAAGTTCCTTGTTGATTCCTGTACCTACAATTTGGTCTATGGTGCATTCAAATCGGTGTGTGCTCTCTTTGTGACTGACTGCATATGTATGAGAGGGCAGCTAGGCAGAGGCAATCCCCTGCCTCTGCCCTGGTATCCTTTAGCTCACTCACTCGCTCTTCTTCTCCTCTATATTCTGCAGTTTCTCTCTCTCTCTCTTCCTCCTCTTTTGTATTATCATTATTCAGCAGCAGGAGGTGAAGGTGTTGCAGGCTGCCTTCGAGCTCGGCGTGGTTAAGACGGCGACACAAGTGGTTCATTTCCCCTGACTTAATATATTTAGATATTTTTGACATTGTCAGAACCCTCCTGCATGTGTGATCTACATATATATGTGTTTGTGTGTGTGTGTGTGTGTGTGTGTGTGTGTGTGTGTGTGTGTGCGAGAGAGAGTGAGAGTATTTTGCAGTTGCGTGCGGTGCCACATTCGTGTTTGCTTTCATTCTAGTTCTGCACACTAATATTAGTGTTATGCATGTGTCTGTGTGTGTGCTGGAGCATTGCCACACATCGACACCCAGTCTGCTTGCTGTGGTGTTTTCCATTGATTCCTGTGCTGGAGTGTAAAGGTAGAAAGCAGGGGACGTCACTGGCCTGCTGCAAAACCATGTAAGTCAGATACATAATTCTAACCTGCTAATCTGTCCACTGCTACACCAAACTACCATTCAGATCCTGTCTACATCATCATCAGTATCACGGTATTGAAAAAGTGACTATCAAATGTTAAATACTATTTTTTTTATTATGGAATTGTTTAAGTCATACACACAGTATGACTTAAATAACTTTATTTTACCTTTGGCTGTGGTCAAAAATAAGCCTCGTAAGTTATTTGTATATAATATTTATTATATATTTTACGGTGTTTGGACCAGGCTTTGTAGATGAGCAGACAGAACAGGCAGCCAGTGGGAGATGTGATGTCTGATGTGGGAGTGGATGAGCAGACAGGCAGCTGAGTTTTGGATGTGTTGTAGTTTGTTGAGGATTTTGGTGGATGTGCAGTGCGGGATGTTTCTTCAGTCAACGAGTCGTGAGGTGATGAAAGCGTAGATTAGTGTTTCAGCAGCTGAGAGGGAGAGGAAGTGGCTAAGGCAGGCAATGATTTTATTAAGATGAAAAATGCTGTTTATATGATGTGGTTAACGTTGCGTTCGAAGAAGAGGGTTTGATTGAAGGTGACACCAAAGTTACGGATGTGTGTGGAAGGAGGAACTGTTCAACCACCATATGACATATGCTACTTACCGCTGAAGCAAAACATCTCATCATTGGATAAAGTCCTTGAGTAATCATGATTATACGGTTTAAAAAATAAGAAAAACATCAAAATGTAGAGTTGTTTCAAAAGGCTCCAGCGTCACTTTGAAAGACGTCTGCTTGCTTTTAAATGATGACCTTCAAGCAAAGGAACAAAGTATAAAAAATAAGTTAAAGGTTGTTTTTTAGAAGCAAGAAAAGATGAAGAGTGTAAAGGAGACAGAGAAGACAAAATATAAAAAGGAGACAAACTTGACAAAGCCCAAGACACAAAGTCATAATAAAGTTGAGGAAAATACAAAGAAACCAAGTTCTAATGTTTTTTTTTTTAAGATGTGCAGTGAATTTTGAATCCTGAACTTTGCAGAAGGATGGTACAAGGTCGAGCAGCAGCAACACCAAAAAACAAGATGAATCAAATCATGAATAATAATAGAAATAGACTTTTTTATATACCACCTTTCATATCTCAAAGCTCAAAGTGTTTTACAAAATAAACAAATAAAAACACAGGTATTAAAACGATACAACAATGAAAACCTACAGTGAAAAAAATAAGATTATACTAGTAGTAAAAACAATGTGATAATGATCACAGTGTTAAGAAAAGCATGAAAACTGTAAACAAAATACCAAATGATGATGTTAGGACGAGGTGGAATTAATTAAAAGACAAATCGTAAAAATATGTTTTCAGTTCTCAACAGAAGTTGCTTGTCTAACATGTGATGGGAGTTTGTTCCAAACCTTTGGTGCAAAACAACAGAGAGCGGCTTCAAACTTTTTCAAAGTAATTTTTGGTACATTGAACAGACCAGCACCGCACGACCTAAGGAGGTGGTTTGGAACATACTCACTATGAAGGTGCTTCTCCATTTAGGGCCTTAAAAACATGTTAAATGGTGTAAAGATCAATCCTCAATGTTCAATGCCGATCAATACATTCATAAAAAACTGTGTCTTGAATGGTGCATACATACAGTATCATATTTGTGTATCAGGCTGTTCAAAACTCAAGATAGGTCAAGACAGTCAAGACAGGTCAAGACAGATGTCCGTCCTCCACAGAGCTGGGTCTGTCTGATGTTCCTGCCTGTAATAGGGAAGGTTTTCGTTGCCGCCATACTCAGTTGGGGAATTGTTGGGTCTATGTTTATCATAAATAAGTCATAGAGTGTGGTCTTTACCTACTCTGTAAAGTGTCCTGAGATAACTTTTGTTATGATTTGGCACAATAAAGAAAATGGAATTGAATTGAATTGAATTGGATACTCTTGAAAGACCTCCGTGCTAGTGACACAATGTCATCCTCCCGTCTCATCCTCTCCTGGTGAGTCCTTTGATTTCACCAGGATATTTTTTTTGAAGATGGCCGGTCCTCGTCACAAGAGCGAAACCCACTTGTTCCTCTTGACTTTAAATTAGGTTAGAGTCACTCTGATTATCAGAGGACAAGCTGATTGTGTTACAAGACTGATACTAAACCTACAGCCATCACATTTACATTTACATTACATTACTGCATATTTATTCATAGAGCACTGTCACGATGGGTCCTGAGTGGAATAATAGATGGGGCTAATGCATTTTACTTGGAGATGGATGGAGGGGCAGAATCAATAGAAAGTGCACTCTCACTTTGTGCAAAGATCTTAGCAATCTACCGTGTTGGCAGAGAGATCAGAGCCGAGCAGCAGTGCAGGGGTTTGCCCTTGATTGAATAACTGACCGTTACATGACTGATCATACTATGTGCATATTTGACAAGTTTCATCCATGTCAGTCATTGCCTCCACGTCCTGCCAGATGAGTGATGGATGGCGGCAGCGGGCGCGTGTGGGACTATTGCTCAGACAGCCGTGATGTTCTCTGATGTTCCCTCTGTTGACTTCACCAGGTGGGGTCATCTGAGGGCTGATGTGGACTGGGCCAAAACAGACAAACGCTTTCCCTAGGACTGGGGGGAAATCACAATTGTAGAATTCATATGCATTAAATGAGACAGTGATTATAATGTATTAGGAATAGGGTTGGGTGATATGGTCAAAATATTCTATCTCTATAAAGATAATTTCATATCTCAAAAACGACATATGTCATATGTTGTCTGATCATTCAAAAAATAAATAATCTTTGATATTTGATGAATAAAAGATTCTAAATGTTTTATCATTTTATTAAGACTTTACTTCAGAAGGTAAAGCGTGGTTCAAATGACGTAAATATTGCTTTAACACTGTTTGGCTGCTGGTTTTTCGACATTGCAATAGAAATTATATAGAAAATATATATGATAGACATTTTATACAGCTTTTAGGATCAACCAGCTCTAAATAGGAAGAAGTACAATTTTACGACTCTTTTTTTCGACAAAGTTTTCCCAAGAACAAACCCAAATCACTAAATTCAGCAGCAAAGACATACATTTGTGTCTGGAGAACCATGAGCATTAATCAAATTAGACGGATAAACGGATTAAAAACCAACATCAACTTTGGTTGAGACGCAACTTACAAGCAGCGAGACTCCAGCACAGATTCATTGTGTTGTCCTTTGTAAATGTATTGTTGCCCAACTGCTGCTACATTATTATAGTTGCAATGGATTTTGGTAAGGAGACATGCAGATTAAGAAACATCAGCAGAATGTAATTCAGCAGATCATCTCTTCTTTGGTGGTTCGAAACGTTTTCTGTGTTTTTTCCTCAGTATAGTTTAATTTTAACTTGTGTACTTTCTCTCTTTTCTCTCTCTCTTTATTCTGCATAACTTTGTTTAAATGTCAATAACGTAACAAGAGATTATCCTCCCATAAAGTCAATATTTATACTAGTAATAACTAGTGCCTGCATATAATCAGAAATTATGCTGTACACCAGTAGCAACCTTGAAGCTTATGTTAAATAAATCAATGACATTAGCATTTCCAACGTAATATGGCAGGACATCTTGGATTTAATACAATAAATGAATGATGTATATGAATTTGCATGCAGACATCGATATTCTCTTATGTGTATCTGGTGTAGACCCCCACAGAGCTACTTTCTGCCACTCTAGATACTTTCCCCCCCTCTCATTTCAACATCTGCCCTTCATGGAGGATTGTTTTTTCTCTTCCCTTTTACAGCCAATAAAGCCACTCTGTCTTTTCCCCTGCTTGCCGGTTTATGTTCCTCCTCCAGGCCATGTAAAGTGGCTTAGGTGACCCCGCTGTGATAGGGGTCTTTTATGCCTTAAGAAACCCTCTGCCTGTATTCTCCCACCAGCCATAAAGAGCAAACACACACACACTCAGAAATACACATATGTGCACGTATACGCTCATCAGTCATAGGGCTGTAAGTCACGGTGGCGAGGCCAGGATTAGGGTGGAGGAGTGCAGGAGGCCAGAGCTGTGACCACCTAAAGCAGTAAAGATGAATTGTGCTGTGGGTGCAGGTACTTATTTTGCAGCTTTTACGGGGCTGTAGGGATTGCTGGTCTCTGCCGCTGGTGTTTGTTAATCAGCCTCAGGATAAAAGTGAAGGTGTGTGTGTATATGTGTATTTATGGGCCTTAAAAATGCCATTATATTGGCCATACAAACACTTACCCATAGTCCCGCAATGTGTAGCCTCTATTTAGCCTATAGTCTCTCTCGGCCTGTAGGTGTGTTTAAACACTGCTCCTTCTCATACCTAAACTGATGTATATATAGTGCATCTTTTGAATATGAAAATACTTGAATATGCCACTGATAAGAAGCAACACAAATCCAGTTTGGGAATCCCAGTACTATTCTTGCATAATCCTGTGAATATTCTCTTTTGTCCAGGTCATCGTTATCCCCAAAGCAATTTCAATCAAAAGCAACTGGACTTGGTTATTTGTCTAGGAAGACGTTTCACCTCTCATCCAAGAGGCTTCATCAGTACATGTATGCATCTGACCAGGCTGGGACTGGTCCAACTAACTGGTGTAGAGATCCAGGTATTTAACCTCTCACAAGGCCGATGATGTCACTGGAACCCTTTGTGCTCCAAGTGCCAACGACCGCCGTTAGAGTGACAGTCGTTGGTGGGAAGTTGGTTTGGACTTCGTTAGTGCTCTATTGAGTCTTAACGTCAGTCGTTGGAGTCACAGGAGGCCATTTGTGAACAGTTGTATTTTGAGGTTAGATTGTTGAATCTCCTGGGAAGGGATGAAAGGGCAGCATTGTAAATTGGAGATAAGTGGCGTCTCAGACCTCCTCCTATGTTTGGCGATGGTTTCTCTACTTTTGCATGGATGGCTTCTAGAGGTGAAACGTCTTCCTAGACAAATAACCAAGTCCAGTTGCTTTTGACTGAAATTGCTTTGGGGATATTCTTGCATGATGTTTTTCCCCTCGCAGTGGCAGCTCTGTGTCGATACACCGCAGCCTATTAAATATGCCTTTAGTCTATTAAATATGCCTTTCACTGACTTTCTCTACTCTTCAGCAGACTGAGGTCCCAGAGGCGCAATTTAATTCAGCCTCCCCCACGATTTCGCTCCTCCCTCCCCTAAATTACCCAGAGTGTCCAGGAAACGGACAGGTGAGACACCCTCCCTGTCAGTAAGCGTCCCCCTGCATAGTATCTGGTTTTATAACTCTTTAAGACATCTTTTACCGTTGTCCCATTACATTGCTTCTAAATCAAACGCTGTCATCTTAAAGGACCATCTTTTTAGTTTCCAGAGAAGTAACAGTTCTGGCTTTCTAAGTCTGCTCAAGCGTTGCTTTTATATGTGATTTATTGATTTTGCACCTGGAACTGTTTACAGGGCAGCTCCACCGGTGACTGCACTTTAGATATTTCTTTCTTCTTTTTCACATTTTCAGCTTCTTGCTCCATCCAGGTGTTTGTTATTCGATTGCATTCTGCCAGTTTACTGGAGCACATGCTCATGCATTAGGGAAATTAGCACTGTAGTCATAAAATGAAATTGGGCTCTTGTGTGATGCAGGATGAATTGTTGTGTGGGTGCATACTTTTATATATTGTGAGTGTGTGAACAACTCTATAATGGAGCCTTACTGCATGCTAATTGAGCTAAAATCATTCAGTTTGAAACAAATGTGTTTTCTCAGCATGTTTTTTGTTCTCTCTACCCATTTTCATACTTCATCACACATTTCTATATCATCTTTTACCTCACAGTTACAGTATGTTCTGTTTTTTTTGTTTTTTTCCCGGTGGGCTCTCTGTTTCTTCGTGTTTTCTTCGTTCACAGCCCTAATTTGTATTACTGTTGGTGGTTCAAAGTCATTTCACCGCGTCTTAATACAGTTTGACACTTTTCTATCCTTTTCTTCCCTTTTCAAGAACGACGCAAAACTGTTTGAATCCACTTTTGAAGAAGTTTACTGATGCTCATTTATTAATGCTGTTTTCTCTGCAAAGGCAATAAAAAAGGGTTGATGATGAAATGAGAGGTTCACTCTGTTTTCAAGGACCCTGATGGTGGTGTTTCTTGCATTAGTTTCCCTAAGTATCATCCTGTTGCGTTTGCAGTCTTGGCTCTCTTCTTTATATCGACATGAGAGTAAGAGAAGTGATTATAGAAAAAAGGAAGTGTTGGCTCATAGAAAGCCGCTGGATATGCGGAGAGAAATAAAAAAATACAGTGAAAAGCAAAGAAGGGAAGAGCCTCTTCATCCGCTTTCATTTTTTAGGTCTGTTGCTAGAAGCTAACCTGGGATGAGCACATGATCACAGTCGAAGCAACCGGGACCCCGGAGGTTTTCTGTTTCTCCCTCTCTGCTCTGCCTCTCTTATTTCCTCTTTGTCCTCCTTCTATTACTCTCTATTCTCTGTGCTCTCCTCCGGTTTCCCTTGATATCCACGCCTTCCTTTTGAGTTCATCCCCTGCTCTCCCTCTCCCTATCTCTTTCTTTCTTCTTTCTTTTCCTGTCTTTTGTCCCAGAGTGGAGGCCATCCTTTTGCTTAAAAAAAAAATAATCTAAGACTAGTTAGTAACTTCAACAACTGCTCAGTTTTCCTCCTTACGGCCTCTGGGGACAAATGGGCGAGGGATGATTTTGTACTGGGACAAGGGGACCAGGATGGGCTTGTATCAGGTCTTTGTCACTGGGTCTTTCACAGGGGTGAGATTAACGCTAGCTTCATACACGCTCTCCGCCAAGGGATGACGGTAGAGGGAGGGGATAGAAAAGGAGCAGGACTTCAGATATCGCTTATATGCTTCCCTTTTTAACATTTAACCCACTGGGACAGTAGTGCCAGCTGTATTGCTGTGTATTGTTCTATGGGGGACTTGGTGTAGCTGTGGAGCCTATGCACAAAGCCTCTGTAGGCTGTGCTGTAACTGAAGTGTGGTGTTTCTAGAACTATGTGGATGACATACTGCAAGCAGCGCTAGTACTGTATGAGGAATTTCGTTAAAGCACCATATGGCCTGATTACAAATAACAAACGGGTTAAATCCACAGTTTTATGTGCCAGCCAATTTCTTGGTTTCCCCGCTGGTTGCCTAGCAATTACTCTCAACCAAGATATAGTCCTGGATGTAATGTTGTGTAAATGTCCTATGTATAGTTCCATGTTTGTATGGAATAAACACACAAAATGTAAATGCTTTTGAAGTGCTAGTAGGTGGATTTAATTTCATTTGGACAGAGCCAAGCTAGCTGTTTTCCATTGTTTACAGTTTGTACACTAAGCTAAGCTAACTGACTTCTGACTGTAGCCATGCGTTTAATGAACTTTATGAGATTGGTATTGATCTTCTGACTCTCCTACAAAAAGCCTCTAAGTTTGTTTCCCAAAATGTTTCTCAAAGGTATATATTTTTTTTGTAGTTATTGATATTCATATGATGTATGTTCCTCAAAAAATGGGTTTAATCAGAATTGGCACCCACAGCTCATTTTTGCCCCGGGCCCCTCTAGCGGGTTCACCTGGTTGTTAGCTCAAACTTGTTTTGTGAATGTACAAGTAAGGTGTTGCAGAGAAAGAGCCAAAGTGATTGAGAAGCAACTCTTAGCATCACATATCTAGAATCAAGGAGTGAATGTAAAGTGTGAGGTGAATGTGTAAGGAAAAGGATACTTTATAGTTTATATGCAGCTGCAAAGAAGGGTTAAATGTTTTCAGATGTATTTAAAAGAACACTGCTATTGTGGCCTTCAGGCTAAAACCACATATTGACCGGGTCTGGATCAGGCCTGGATTTTCACCTCTGATCAATGTCTGGCCAGTGAAAACCATCTGTATGGAACAGTGTGTTTGGTAGGTTTGGATACGGCCCTGATGGTCATTGATCAACACTGGGCAGGATTGCTGCAGGAAGTTAAATCACAAGGGAGGAATGTGTGTGTGAATTCAGCTGAGAAATGAAATGAAATTGAAAGAGTGTGTGCGTGTGCGTGTGTGTGTGTGTGTGTGTGTGAGACCATCCTGCTATCATCAGTTTCAAACCCATTCTAGGACTCTGCGTTCAGGCATTTATGATTGTGTTTATATCTCCCCCGCTGCTGCTCATAGACATCATCTTATGCAGATTGGAGTTAAATAATTTCCCCCTGGGATTATTAGAGTATTTCTGATTTATCATATGTCACATACATTCTCAGCATGAGACACGGGAGATGACAGAGTGCATATCTATCAGGCTCTTATTTACAATCTTTGATAAACTGTTGTTTTAGAGTCAACTTCCTGCAGGTTTCAGCACCTCGCTCTGGCCGCCGAGTAAATAATGCAAGCAGAGACGCAGACACCTGCCTCGAACCACCGCCGGGAAGACTAATAAGAAACGCTCCCTCCCTCTCTCTTTCATTTGGCTTAGTGCCTTTTCTCACATTTCCAATCAGACTTGTACTTTCTATCCCTCTCTTTGTTTTGTCTCTCTGTCTGCCTCTCTTGACACACGCAGGCATTCTCACACACAAACACACACACTATAGCAATAACTAAAAGCCCCAGGGTATGATCACGCAAGGGTGAGAGAGAAAAGACAGTGTAATATGAGTCTTTCTGGGACTTATCAGCATTTTACAGAGGCCCAGACACAGGATGAAAAAAGCATTTGAATCCCTGCACAACGGATAGGGCTGCATACACTTGGCATGTATCAGAATCAACAGTATCTGTGGACTAAAGGAGCTTGTTGTAGCTGGAAAGTGTCATTGAGCCTGCTCTGCTCTCAAGGCTTAAAACACTGAACGGCCATATGTGTTTTATAGGTGCACGTTGAGCTTTTGTCTTCATAAGTCAGAACCGTTACCCATCTGTTGTAAGTCATTCAAGCAGACAACAGATGGCAAGTTACAGGCCTCTGTTGGCGTCTTTATATTGAGACGGATATAGCTTACCAAATGAACATTTATTTTCCATTTTCAGTATACTCTACCACTTCAGAGCTCATCAGATACACCGAAATAGAAGCAGGAGATTTGAGATGAGATGAGATGAGATGAGAGGAGAAATAAGGGAGGATGGCAGAAATTGGGAGAGGAGATGGAAAAATGGACAGAGAGAAAATAAAAGATAAGAGAGCTAAACAAAGGTGAGCACAAACAAGGAAAGGTGAAAACCAGCAAAAGAAAAAGCAATAAAAAATAGAAAAGATCATGAGGTGAAACACTAATCTTGCACAAAACAGCCAAGACGGACCTCACAGTTTGTTTAAGCTTCTCGCTCCGTCTCTGCGGATCTTCTATAATGGCCACGCTCAGAAAAGCAAGGCATTGTATAGACTCTTAACTCAATTGCTCCTTCTCCCATGACACATTTTAGGGGGTGAAATGGATTGAAACTCCGAGCACAGGAGCTTTTTCTAACAGCGTGCTCACACTATCCTTTTGGCCGCGGCCAAAACCGGTTTTTCAGCTAAAGTCTAGTACCTTTAAGTAGTGTGAGCGCACCCGCTCCGCGCTCAACTGGGGCCAGCTGGGCCGCCACGGCCCGCTTGAAAGAGGTGGGCTTTAGCGGAGCCGTTTGCACATGTACGAGCACGAGCGTGCGCACGCGCACGCGCACGAGCCCTTCGGCAGTAGCGTTATGTCCGCCTGTTCGGACATGTAAATAGAAGGACGGACCATGCGCGGACATTTAACAACAACAACAATGGTGGGGAAAGGTTCACGTTGGTGTGGTGCGGAGGTGGAGTGTTTACTGCAGATTTGGTCGGATGAAAATATTCAAAAACAGTCGACAAGACGCACAAAAACTCTGAGGTCTGTGTAAAGATTTGTAAACAAAGCCACACACGCGATCAATGCGTGTGACGTGTTACGGCTTGAAGGCGTATGGACAGCAAGAAGTATTGGCCGAGGCCCTGGTAGTGTGAGTACAAACGGGGCTGGGGCGCGGGGGGGAGAGGGAGGGGGGACAAGTACCCTAAAGTCCGGGTCTCGGTCCGGGAGGATAGTGTGAGCGCGCCCTAAGACACAGAACTGCTTTAACACCATGTTCCTGTTCTGTGGTGGTTGAATAACAAAGGGTACAGACAACCTCCAAACGTTCATGGTCACTATGCGTGTTGACAATTGTATGGTTCGTTTTCTACTAAAACCGGTAGCAAAAGTCCTCCGGCAGCAACACTAAGGGCGCACTCTCACTGTCCTTCCGCACCGGGCCAAAACAGGTTTTGCGGGTAAAGCCTAGTGCGTTTGACCAGTGTGAGTGCAACCGCTCCACACCTAGATGCGACCAGCTGGCCGTCCACAGCCCGTTTGAGAGAGGTGGGCTTTTGTAGAGCGCGTTTGCAAATGTACGAGCACGAGCGTGCGCACGTGTACGAGCACGAGCACGATGCCTACGGCGGCTCTCACGTCATTTATGTGCACCTGTTTGGACATAGAAAAAAAAAAGACGGACAACAACAACAATGGCGGTGAAAGGTTCACATTGGTGTGATGCAGAGGTCGAGTGTTTACTGCAGATTTGGTCGGATGAAAATATTCAAAAACAGTCGACAAGACGCACAAAAACTCCGAGGTCTGTGGAAAGATTTGTAAACAAAGCGACGCATCGCGATGAGGTCATCAATGCGTGTGACGTGTTACGGCGTGATGACGTATGGACAGCAAGAAGCATTTGCGTGAGGCCCAGGCAGTGTGAGTACAAACGGGCTGGCCAGCGGGGGGAGAGGGAGGGGGGGACAAGTACCCTAAAGCCCGGGGCGCGGTGCTGAAGGACAGTGTGCACCCTAAGTAAACTATGTACAGCCAGCTCAGTGTTGTTTATGTGATGAACCAGCGTATATATCCTGATGCTAGCATGGCAACCTGTTAATTACAAGGGGGGCACGCCCTTAAGCATACCCTCCTTTATCGTCTATTTTTCTCTAAAATGGGACCATAATTTACTAAGTGAACATCATGCTGTATTGTAGAAGACTTGAAATGAGTGATTGAGACCATAAACTCATTAGGAAAATGTTTATAGGTAATAAATCAAGCAAGAAGAAGGATCATTTCCCATTAACTTCTATACAAACAGAATTCTTTTTGCAACCAGTGAAGATGCCCCTTAATGGAAATATGAAAAAAAAAAAGTGTGTGTTTTTCCCCCCATCGCAGAATTATAAGCCGGTGTAGTCAGATAATACTCAAAGTGTGCTGACAAAGCGTTGTGGATCGCTGACAGACTTTCCATAGCCAATATTTATGCACCTTTTCTGCTACTTTATGGCACCGCAACTTATTGCATCCAGTGTTTCTATTTATTAGCATTACACAGCAGTTGTGTCACAGTGAGACTGCAACCCCCCCAGGGAATGAGTAGGTGTAGGTTACATAGCAGGAGGTTTACAGGCTTATGATTAAGCACATTTTTGACAGATCATAAGCTTTTGATAAATCAAAAACTAAAACGTTGAATGTGAATACAGGAAATCATCAAGCATGCAGGTGTATCATGACAATGTTTAAAAAGCAGAAAACACCCTTTGACACGCATTAAATACTTTTATTTTCCATGTTGCTATTAGTTTATGTATTTAAGTAGCCTCTATATTACATTGGAATAAAACAAGGCTCAATCTAGTAAAATTGATTCGTTGGGGCTGCTTACGATAGTTTCAAAATTAAAAAAGAAGCTGCAGCTGTAAAATTAGCCCTAATATGTTCATATTGTTTTTATTAAGAATTTTCTCCCTTCCCAGTTAATGGTTGAAACGCCAGAAAGAGAAATTGCATAAGATTGCACAGTGGTTACCTAAAGATACCCTATCCTGTCAGAGGAACGGATTGTCTCTTTCCCCCTGACAATAAAAAAGCCTCTTTTTGTTGCAGAGGATAAAGATTATATTTCTTTCGATTTGAACTTCTCTCTTTTAATTTTAAGTGCACACAGCTGGTAGAGACATATCCAAACAGACCGATGGCTGTAATTAAAGCAAAAGGTGCCTCCACAAAGTATTACATCCGGGGACTCATCACTTTTCCAACCCTGCTATTCTAGTTTTTCATTTTTTATGAATTTTCAGAAATTTAGAGAGAAAAAAAATATCACTTGAATGTTGTCAGGTAAAATGTGCAGATCACGCTGGAAATATCGATTTTTTTAAAATGTATTATCATTTCAGGTTGTAAAACAAAAAAGATGACTATTTCAAAAGGGTGTCATAACTTTCTATTGGCACTGTGTTTTTAACTCTGTGTGTGGTATGTGATAGTTGTTTGTTTTCATGTCATCTATGGAGCCGGAATGAAGTGCTGTCATGGTATCTGTTGGAGAAAACAACCCCCTAGAGTTCAGTTTAACCCCACCCCATTGGAAAGCGAAGCTACCCAAACCTTATGTGATTCTGGTGAGACCGTTATGTAACAGAAATCCACCCTGAAATTCTCATGAGGACATGTTATGTTCTCTGTTGTGTGCCATCAATTTGACTCTGCAGACACACCTTGTGTTGAAATGTTGACTGTTCACTCAAATGACTACTAAAGAAAAACAGATATCCTCCAGTTTCTATCATGGTTCAACTTTCAATGGACTGTCTCACTTGTTTATTCACCTTACAGGTTTAAACAGAACCATGTACAGAGAGGTGGCCAGAGGACATCACTGCACTCAAGAATCAGGCAGCACTTATTGGAAACTTGTTTCCGAACAACCTTTGTCACCCCATCTCTCAATACGATCCCGGGGTCCTCTGTGACTGTTTGGTAATAGCCGTTATCTGTGGGGCCAGGGGGTGATACAATTTGGTGTTTCTGAGGGTGCCGTTTCACTGTAAGGAAGACAGAGTAATCCTTGGGCTCGAGAGCTGTTTACTACAGGGTTACCTTTAGCTGTTGTGGTCGCTGTCTATATTCTGAACTTGTGATTGAATTGTTGTCCAGCAGAACTGCTTTTACAAACTCTCCCCACCTGAAGAACCTCTCGACACCATGTTGTGTAGAAAACGGCAGCGCTCACACATCCATTCGAAGCTGATCTATAGGTTAGCCTGCAAGTGTTTGGTTCATACCAATGCCATGACCTTTAGCTCGTTGCTAATATGCAGATTCTAGGAATAAGCGTAATTAAGTGATTCCCTTGCCATTATGAGGAAACTCAATCTTTTTTTTTTCTTTTTTTTTTCTGGTGCAGAGCTGTGCAGCATGATGTAGTTTTGAGCTGAACATTTGCCAGCTAGTTTTACAATACCTCCTCATTTCAGTACAAAAACCTAAATAAATGTGCCCGATAAGGTAAGACCAGAGGAGTCTCTGAGGTACTGAGTTTGTCTGGCACACAGGGCTACTTGGTGAGTGTGTGCATGCCAGAGTGGAGCTTTTGGGAGACGTGAAGTGACATTGAGCTCTTTATTTGTTGAACACAGTGGGAGTCTAGAGTGCAGAAAATGTGACTGTGTTTTCCTGAGCATATTTTACAGTTTATTCCACATTCTGTGCAAACGTAAAGGATTCCATGCCGACTTTGATCAGATGCATTAGTCAGACGCTCGCTTGCTGTTGGGACACAGGAGACGCATTCTAAAAATAGACTTCCTTCTTCGAGGTATCGATCCCCTCTCGAGTAATTCATGCGATTACTCGATCGGGGAAAACATTATTCATGCCCATCCCCAACAGATAGCTGTCTGAGTCTGAGCTCTTGGCCATTTCTGTAGAGCGGATAACATTATTTGTCAGATACAATAATGTCTGATGTGGTAAATCCCTTTTCCCCCCTCAAGGTTAGTGTTTCAATAAATGATACGGCAGACGTCAGGGATCAATAAGGTCCTGTAGGCTTTAATGCTTTCACATGACACCAGTGATTGTTGTTCTGAACTAAAATTATATGCAGTCATGGTGGTGCTGCTGAGATTTAGTTGTCGTCATTGGAAATGAAGATTAAACTGAACCTATCAATGTCTCCTGCAGGATTTAAAACTTTTCTATAAGCTCAGGCAGTGTGATTGGATCTGCTTTATTTAAAAAAAGTAAAAGTAACTCATGAAACATTTTTCCAAATGCTTTTTCTCCAGTGATCTCTCATTTTCTTCCCACATTTGATGCAGCTTCATTGCAAGATTGTTCGTATATGTTAAGAAATAAAAAAAATCTGTGCTCTCCCAGTGTGACCTTTTGGTGAAGTGTGTGTACAGTGTACTACAGAAGGGTAAGACTGTTTCAAAATTTCAAACAGAGTTGCCACTGTGCAAGAGGATTGTGTCTGTCGTTTAAAACCTGCAGGGCTTTGAAACTTGCATTATCATCTTCTCAAAATAAATAGATAAAAAACAACCTAATGCATTTTTCCCACCACTCTACTGAACTTGCACTGAACCCTAATTCCTCAACTGGGCTATGAACTTATCCATGACTTCTGTGTACCATTACAAACTAGCATGATAAAACCACAGCCATGGAAATGGATAACTTATTATTCAAATTCCTGCTTAAGTTAAGAATTGTATTAGATTCGTCATCATCGCGTCACTGTGTGCTTCTTTAAAATTCCTACTGAGAGAACTATTGATGTGTTAATACAGTCATGATCCGCTCAAAAGCTTAGGCTTCCATTGTTTTTAATTGAAGATGATATTTTGGGGATTTTCTGTCTGTGTGCGTGTGTATCCGTGTGTGCGTGTGTGTGTGTGTGTGTGTGTGTGTGTGTGTGTGCGTATCAGTGTGTCCCTGTGTGCGTGTGTGTGTGTGTGTGTGTGTGTGTGTGTGTCTCAGAGGATAAGGAAGTGGAGGGTTTATTGTCTGAGCATTGAAATTGTCTCGTTTCTGAGTTGGGATTTCATTAAAGTCAAAGAATGGGGCTGTCAAACTGTTCTGGCAAGGTGACTGATGTCTCCAAGTTACCTCAAAGGCAAAGAAAATGGATATAGAATTTTCCTCAACCTGCATTCAGAGTTCAGCGTAAATGCATCTTGCATTTTAAATTGCTGGTGTCTGAAAGTGATAATAAATTAAAGAACTGTTCCTTCAAGAGGTTATTCTTATCTGCACATGTGGCGTCTGCAGGCCCAGTTATTAAATTAGAATTTAGGAGGTCTTTTAGTTTCCACGCTTGCGAATGAAAGGCAGAGGCAGTTTTATCCATTTTATTAAGTGTTTCTTTTTCTGGTCCTTTGTAAGGCATTGGTGGTGGTTTATTCTGTTCACACAACAGACCTTTTTATTTGGAAACATAATGAGTTGAAACAATACATGGTTCAATTCTCATTAATTTCATCATAGAGGCCTGCTTCATAGTAATCAAATTAAGCAACAACACAGACTTTTGGTATGGAAAGTGCATCTTATCAACAGAAAGGTAATACATGAATTAGTTTCATTGTTTTTGTGTAAATGCTATTTTGATGAGAAAAAAACTAATTCATCACCGACAACGTTTGGTATCCAGATATTTTTTTCAATCCTGCGAAGTCACTATTTAAAATTAACTTTGTTGTGAGTTTCATCATCTTCCGAGTTTTTGAAGAATCATTCAGAAGAGGAAGATGTTTGAACGCTTGAACAGCCCGTACAGGAAGGCGTCAGTGGAATTTGAAAAATGAGCTGTGACTCTGCAAATTTGATAAACCATTAGTGAATGTGTTTTGTGAGCTTTTCTTTCAGTGTGTCGGCAAAGCAAGAAGTTTCACACTTAGTATAAATAATTTTCTGTTTCCCACTGGTCCCACTCCTGTCAGCCTGTGTGAACTGTTGTAATCAGAAGTTTAATGAATGCAGCTCGAACTTTACCGAGAAAGTTTGTGTTTTGGATCTGTGTCAACAAGAAAAAGTCCTTTATGATCATCGAGGCAAAAGTGATTCTGCGGGGAACCAAGATGCCGTTTATGGTATAATTGAATTAAGGCATTTGTGGTATGTTGAATAGATGTTAATTAGACCCTGTTGCTTCTAGTTTTGAGAAAGGTATATCTCTTGCTACATTATTATACAGTTATTTTCCTTATCGATTAATCTGTTGGCTATATTCTTGATAAATTAGTTTAGTCAGAAATAAATATCACAAAGTGACACAATTCAATTTAGTTTTATTAACAGTGCCAAATCATAACAAAAGTTATCTCAGGACACTTTACAAACTAGGTAAAGACCACACTCTATGACTTATTTATGATAAACATAGACCCAACAATTCCCCCGTAGAGTACGGTGGCAACGAAAACCTTCCCTATAACAGAGACAGACCCAGCTCTGTGGAGGACGGACATCTGTCTGCACCGGTTGGAGAGGAAGAAAAGGAGAGAGAAAGAGAGAAAAGACGGACAGATGGACAGAGAGAGACAAAGACAGACACAAAGACAGAGACAGACACACTTCCAGTAACTATAATAATATCTATAGTAATGTGAATATGACTTATATGTTATGGCAGTGCCATCAGAATCCCTTAGAGCCCAAAGTGATGCCTTGGAATTGCTTATTTTTTCTGATCATTAGTCCAAAACCCGAAGACGTTTCTGTCATATATGACAAATGAAAAGCTGTGAATTCTCAAATTCGAGAAGCATTGGCATTTTTGCTTGAAAAATTACTGGAACAATTAATCAAGTATAAAAATGGTTGCTGATTGCTTCTCATCTTAATCAATCTGATTTTGAAACGGCGCTTTTTTTTTTTTTTTTTTAGAATGAAGGGAAAACCCTGTTTTCAAAAATGTCTGTGTATGTGTGGACTATAGGCCTGACATATGGCAATCATTTTGAGTAAACAGTACGATTTTTAGTTGTTCACATAAGTAGATTTTACAAAACAAAGTTAGCATTCGCACACTTTAATGTTGTTTTTTTCCTATCAATGTGCAGACTCAAGGTGAAAATAATCTGAACACCAGGCGGGTGACACATCAGAAAACAGGTCATCTCTCTCACTTCATCAGAAATGAACTTTTGTAAAAATGCAACTTTTCTCCACTCAACTTCAAACATCCATTAATGGTGCTCCCTTTTTCTCTCCCTGGTGCATTTGAGCCAGACCTGATCTACTTGTGCGTCTTCCTCTCAAAATAACTTATGGTCAAACTCTTTTTCTGGCTTTTACTTAATGAAAACACTTACGGATTGGGTGTGCCATTCTTTGAAGCTTTCTCCAGAAGTTGACGTCATTGTGAATTGATATAAATGCAAGGTAGGCTCACCATCATGGTCCACACAAGACACTGTGTGGTTCCCATTGTGGATCTCTATCCTAAGGCAGCCCACTCAAATTGGCAATTTATTGCAGACAAATTACTTCCCACTCCTCAGCATGTCCTTTTTTCACGACCCCCACTCCCACCCATCCCCGTTCCTTTCTCTTCCGACTTATTTTTTCTAATAATACTGTAAAAGCTCTGTAATGGTTTGTATTTATTTCACTCACCCCCTCATTTTCTGCACCATCCCTGCAATTTCAGTACTAGCTTGTTTTTGAGGACAGAGCTGCTGTCAGCAACGTGAGTGAGAAGGGAGGACAGCAGGACGGAGAGAGTTTTCTAGAGAACTATTGGTGTGCGATATTGCTTGTGAGAGTTCCTGTTACTCGACTAAGTTTAGAGACCACTCAGCTCTCCACTCGGATTCCATCAACTTTCCTTGCAAGGTCTACTCTATTGATTGGGTCAGCTCGGTGATCCAAGGAAACTGAAAGGAGAGAAAGCGGGTTGACTTGCCTTGAGAGTTCTCAAACACTGAGTGGTTTAAAGAAAGGGCAGCTTGCCTAAACCAAGTGTTTCCAGTGTTTCAATCAAGTTGCCACTATATAGTGAGTGTTGTTGGACCTCTGAGTATGCAGACATGTACTTCACAGTGTACGTGGCATTTGTAGCTTAAAGAAGGTAAAATGTTCGTAGTCACATTTCAGCGTTAGCTACTGAGAAAAGTATAGGGTTAGGTTGCTTTACAGTGTCGGCTGAGACTTCTGTTCTGCTTCTTAACCATTGCTTTGTATTTTAATGACTTCACCTTCGTTAACTCACTGAAAGCTTTTATTGGGGATTTTTAAAAGGGTAGTTCTGTCTCACTCTGTTATGACTTAACCTTTGTTCATAAGGTAAAGCCCCTCTGTGGTTGGGCCTGCAGTCATTGATTAATTAAGCACACCTTTATTATAGTTGGCAAACAATTGCCTATTTACACATCTAGCAGACATAGAATAAAACTATAATTAACTAACTTGTCATTAACTTTTTGGTGGAAGTAATGTTGCCATTCTCTCAATTTGCCAACATTGGAAATGTTGCATGAATTCTGATGTCTTATTTGAATAAACTTTATGGGGATTGTCAACGGACACCAGCAGACCAGGGTATCAGTGTTTACGTTCTGCGTATAAGTCGCAGGTTCTGACCGTGCAGAAAGATGATTGAAATATGTAGCGTTGTTCATACAACATACAAGTATATTAAAAACCTGCATCTTAAGATAATGTCTTAAAATATTCAGTATGATTCTGATACTAACTTACTCCATACAGTTTTGAAGCTATAGTTTGGTCTCTTCACTATACTGTCATTTCTCTTCATTGCTCCTCACCAGCTGCCTCTACTGGGGCCATTTAGGCACGTTAATACTCCAGGTCTACCTCCCCAACAATTCAAGACCTGAGACCAGACATTTTAATCGGCTCCTTGTGGCGATTCTCTCTCTTGGCATGAATCTTTCATGGCGCTTTGGAACTCTCAACCCACCAGTGGGAGACGCTCAGGAGACAACTTGGCACAGGACACATATCTCTCCTAATGATCCCTTTTGGAGCGAGCTGCAAGGACACCTGCCAGAGAGGGAGAGAGAGAAAGATACAGGCAAATACATATGTGCTCGTACTGTGCAAACACCAGGCTGAATTTACATTGTAAAGAAAAAAAAAAGAAGAAACGGTTCATTTAAATGTGATTATTTTAAATGATTTTTTTTAAAAAAAAGGTATTTTTAAAAGATGGACACAATAAATGAGAAAATCACAGCGGATTAACTTCATGGAAGCTCTCCAGGTATGATCAGCAAAAACAAATCCGAAGCTAACAGCTCAAATCCAGCTGCCTGCATCTGTCCTGATTTTGCTCAAATAATGCCTTGCAGCTGGGTGTGCCAAGGCTTGCTGACTTAATTCCCACTCCAGACACCTTTTAAAGTATTAAACAACTCCTACGCTATGAGTTATTTTCTGTTGAAAAAAATAAAACTAACTAAAAATAACTCAGAAGGGGCTGGAAGCACATCTACTGTGTCTTCCACATTGAGATTTTAGAAGCTGGCCCGAGGTGAAAGAGAAGTGTGCAAACCGCCCATCAAGACGACTAAACAGCTGTAGACCTAGATGTTTATGCTGGTTTCTGAAAGGAGGTGGCTGGGCAGTGGAGCCCCACAGATGGATGGACGGACACGGAGGATACGGTCTGTCCACCTATGAAGCTAAAGCGATCTGAGGCTAAGTTACAGTTTTGTTGTTGTGTTGAAGTCAATCCCCATCGAGTAGTGTTTCACATATTAGACAGCGATTGGTTTATGGATTAGAGATCTACCAATAGCTGCCTGGGATACTTTTGAATTTCAAATTCAAATTCAGAAACACCTCTCTAGTGACAAACTTTGCCCAGTGGTCACTGTAGTCAATGTCAAACATTTAGAGGCAATAAACATAAGAAAACACACATTTTTGAGTGGAGGGGGACTTTAATTACAACTACTGTGCATGTTGTTACTTTGCATATTTTGTAGAGTTATGCAAGAGCAGGGGTTGTGAAAAGTCCTTCATCAACTCTCTAATCAAAAATATATTTGATCAAGGGTGTAATTTACACTCTTCTAGTTGATTTTTTTTTTTTTTTTTTTTACTAAAGTCTCTCATAAGATCTCAGAAGATTTGGGTTGCTGAAAATGTTGATACACTTAGCTGAGTCTACTTCAATTATTACCATTCACTCACAGTAATGAGCTTAACGAGAAGAAGCGAGTGCTTTGCCAACTGTTTCCTCTCAGGCTGCAAACACACACTCGTGACCCAGAAGCAGGCTATGTCCTTGTATTCAATGGATATCTAATTTTGGGATTGATTCCATACATTTATTAATTCCATGCATGAATGATCTGCAGCTCAGTGTGCCGGATCGTCCAACTTTGACTCTTGTCTACAGACTTGCCTGTAATTGACCACCGTGTTGTGCTGACTCAGGATGAGACCTCACTGGCCTTCAGAGACCTACCAGGCTCCGTCGCTGCTCATCTTAAATGTGGTTTTAATAGGAAGGAAGTTCAGGGGGGAAATGTGGAGGAAAGCTGATTCTGTATCTTCTCTGCCAAAAGGTCCCTCGGTTACAGGTGATGACGCAGCACCTCGTTAACACAGCAGTGTCTTGGGGCTGCCATGCCAGGGTGCTGGGATGATTTATTATCCATGATCCACCCAAAGCCTCCTCAGATTAAAGAAATTCCCGCTCGTGCAAGCAAACATAACAATTGCATTACAAAACATGCAGGCTGGGTAAGTGTCAAGGGTGCTCTGAGGCATGCTTTATGTATATTTACAGAAGACTCATGTGGTGTGAAATGATCCATGTTGTTTCAGCTAAGAAAGAGGTACTGTGGTCAGCATGGTTTTACAATGTTGTCAGTGTTCTAAGAAGAGAGACTGCATTCTGCTCACTTTATTAAGAAAAAAAACGATGTAAAAGCAGTGAAGAGTGGAGTCCCCATAGGTTTTCTTTTACTGAGCGGCTGGAGCTGTTTTCATCAAATGTGTTAACATCTCTTGTTTATTCTTAACTTTCCTTGCACGTTTTTTTATTTTAATTTGTTCTTGCTCAGTATGGTTTACAGCTAGCTGCCATGTGGCACACTGTAGCATTATGAAACGTAATTTTTGTATTAATTCAGTATTCTACTTTTAGGGTTTTTGAGCATTTTCCCTGTGCTTTCATTTTCCACTGAAAGCACAGTAAAATATTCAAAAAGATTGACTTGAAGCCTTAATTTAAATGGGTACAGTCGTTAAAGGCAAGCTCACTTTTAGAAGGACGCCCTGATGCAGTACATTGACGACTGATGGCTGATCCGTCATCAAATGTGATGTGACTTGTGTCAGGTTGGGACTGCAGTTTAAGGCAACTTGTTTCTAAACAGCTGCCTTGTCTTGTAGTACAAGTCATACCTCAACATCCTGTCGTGTCTTTGGTTTTTCCAAATGTGTACAATTTCTTGTAACCTGTGCTTTCTCTTCTCTAAATAAGAATAGATTTATTTTGCTCTAGAATAGATGGTTAACCATGTCAGTCAAAGCAGTATTGATCAGCTCACTTTCACTGCTAAGACACAGCAGGCGGTATGACCAACTTAGGAAACTTGGAAACTTGCATACAGGGTTTCTTCCGGTCTGCATGCTGTTTTATTAATGCTCTTATCCAAAGTCCCAGATGGTACCACAAGTGCGTACATTTTCAACAGGCATGGTCCCAGTGGGAATCCCTCTCCAAACCCTGGAAGTATATAGTGTGTCCATGTCCTACAACAGCTTCATTGCACTGAAGCTCATTTTTAATGCTGTAACATACCAGAGACCAAGGAAATTTTCCCCTTTTCAATCAGTTTCTTGTGTTAACAATGTTGTATGGTTTTTCACAGACATGTAAAGGTCTAAGAGCACCCTGCAATGCAGCGTAATTAGCAGGATGTAGCTCCATTTTCACCCGTCGCAGCAGTAGTAATGGTGCGTTCCTGCTTTTCTGTCACATGCAGATAATCCAACACTCCCAACATCCTTATCCCCACAACCTCCACTTTACTTTTCAGCACTTAATTAGGTTTTTATTATATTTTTATTGTATTATGTTTGTTTCATATATATATCCCATTTGTATGTCTCTTGGGTAAAAAAAAAAAAAAAGGTTGTTATATCAGAGGTGTTGTGTGCTGTGATTTTCTACAGCAGAGTTCTTTCTTTGAAGAAATGCACAGATGTGGTGATATCAGGGGAGATAAGGTCTGTTGCTGTGCCTGAAGCAGAAGATCTGCTCTAATTAGCTGTCCAGAATAAGCTACAAAATGTTTGGCCCACTAGTTATTCTCTACAAACAGTAGCTACCTCGCCTGGGTTAGTGGGGGTCCAAGCCCAGCTGGCAATACCATGTTTACAATGAACCATTGGCGTGATCTTCATGGATGGTGCAGCCCACTTCAGCCCACACTGTTGGCTAATTAGCTACAGACACAGTGAATGTGATTTCTTCAGCTTATATGGAAAGTAGGAGGTAACTCATTAGCTGAACTTCTTACCAGTATCACCAAGCTGCAGCCTCAGTGAAAGCACCACACAGTGAAACTAGTTTGGAATTGAAACCAAAGATCCTGATGAAATACCAAGCAGCATGTCTTTCCAGGAAATAGTTTAAAGGCCATGTACTGTAAGACCAAAAAGTGGAAACAGCTGATGAACTCTTAACTACAGCCAGTCAGGAGAGAAGAGCCGCATATTTGTACTCTTTGGGAATAACCCAGTGGGGGACCCCCCCCCCCCCCCCCCCATGATAATGAATATGGCGGTAACTTTGTTTTGTTTTTTATGGTTGTTGATTGCCATTGGTTGGATTATTCAAATATTCTCACAGCCTTAACCTTCAGAAGACATTTCCCTCTTGCAACATCTCATTATACTGTCTCTTCCTCTGTATCAATACCTTTACTTTAGAGGTTGTTTGTTATCTCTTGTTTTTTATATACATCATTGCCTCAAATAAACCGTAGTTCAAGATATATCTGCTGCGTGCCAGATGGTCCTTTGCCTCAGCATCATCCTTTTGAAGTTGTTAAACATTGGACTATGTTAGAAAAGCTCTTTTTTTGCTAATTTAATGAAGTGGTGTTGACCTAAACTACTGTACTTCCAATGTTGATGCACCAAACTATTAAGGTCATACACCAGTAGTGTGATATACCTGTACGTTTCTAGTTTCCCATCCAGAGAGACTTGTTTTTGCTCTGAATTAGAAATCCATTTTCTAAGAAGGCTAGGACCAACACTGAGATAGTTGCACCCTCCTGTTGAGTCATTTCATCTCTGTGTTACAATCTACTTTAGTATAGTAGTATAGCAAAGTATAGCTGTTTTAGCCATAAGCAGAGCAGTGCATTTTCAGAGGGTGACAGTGAATAATACTGCAGTTTCTGGATTTCCCTGTCTCTTCCTGTGTTTGTGTTGGATATGACGAAAATCCTAAAGTTACATCTCTTGCTCTGGGATTTTAACAAAGGCTTTTGAGTGAATGTAATCACTTATGCAACTGCTTATGTCACTTCTACGATCTAGTTGATGTTGTGTGACCATCCTTGATTGCATGATCGGGAGTGCATGACTTCTGACCTGCGTTTTTTTTTGTATTGGCATGTTGTATCCCTGGTCAATGTCTGGTTTATTTTAATCACTGGCTCTGTGTTTAGTTATTGATCTCCTCTGCCTAACAACCAACCAATTAGTTTAAACAAAGAATGGTCAGTGTCCTGTCAGATCATGTCTGTGTCTGCTTTTGTGCCCCTGGAAACAAACCATTCTTTCATTTGCTCTCTTGGAGAAGCAGAGCTTGGATTGGTATGCTCGGCTCTGCCTGCAGGTATTGATTAGCGCTGTGTGTGTTGTGATTTTGAGTTGTGCTCAGCAATTCTATGGCTGTGTGACCCCGGCCCTCCACACTTAGACCCTCTGCAGCACACAGCTGCAGGGATGTGAGAAAACAATGCCAGATATCTGGTTCCCTCCACTGGAATGAAACATCCTCAGTGTGCAGAAACAGGAAGACCAGCCAAATATTCTTATGGAGTGCGGATTTGATTGTGCTTGCATTTTGGCATGAAAACATATCTTTTTCTTGTACAAATGTTGAAAAGCTTAAAAAGAAACGTTGAATTTAGTTTCCTACGCCTAAGAAGGTATTTTTTAATACTAAGGATGTTTTCATATAGTGATGGCTTCATACTGTGCCTGAGTATGATTGTTGCACTCTCCCGCTGCTTAGCTTTCACATTGGGTATGTTGTTCCATACCCAAGCCAATCTACACAACATTTGTTTGTTGTTGTTGTCGCTACAGAGTAGAAAATTGTGCAACTTGCAAGATTTTAAATTATGCTTGCTTTTGTAAATACCTTGGAGACAATGCCTTCCAACTTTATCACCCATGGCCGTGCAGTTCAGGGGATGGGACTGGCACGCGCTGCACGCATATGTCAAATAACGTCAAATAATGCTCTTGCATTATGATTATTATGAAATTCTAAATAGAAGACCATCTCTGTGTCTTGGTACAGTTAGTTTTCACACCCGATGTGAACCGTTCTCGAGAACATATTTTCAAGTGTCCTGTGAACTTTTAAGTATTGAGCCATTACTCAAGAACTGTTCACTAGACACACATTGTAAGAGAGAACTAAGTTTCAACCAAGACAAACAACAAATAGCGACAAAACTGTTAATCAGTGACAGATGGCATCCACACCAGAAATTTTGGAGAATGTACCAGCTAAAAATGGAGCAGGGGAGGAACAGCAGGAGGCCCTGGAGCCCCAGCCTCCTGCAGGTCCAAGAGGGAGCCCAGTGATGTATCGAGGAACAAGTGTGCATAAAACTGTTGGGAGTATAATACAATAACTTAAGTCGTAGGAAGTAATATTACATCTAGATATGGTATGTAGATTGATGCACGTAATGCGGACCCAAACTTCACAAGCGTGAGTTCTGCACAGAAAGTTTTAGCTGAACGCGGTTAGCAGAAGGTGCAGAGGTTGGCACAACAAGCAGATAGGTGTGGAGTGAGTCACACTATGGCGAGCACAAATGAAACGGTGGAGCTAGAAGACCTGCCTGCAAGTTCCCAGTCAGCTACAACAGCAACAGAGAGATAGTTGTGTTCAAGACGAGGATCGTTTGTAGGTTTCTACAGTTTCAGCCTACAGTTTTACATTTTAATATGTGAAAATGTGTTTACATTTTGCTTTGTACTGCATACAATGACCTACAGCATACAATGACCTACAGCATAAATTAATTGTTTAGATGAATCGCTAAAAAATAGATAGAAAAATAGTTATGTATGGCAGCCCTACTCTTTATTCCCGTTGCTTGCAAGCAGCCTTGAGACAGAGCTATTCATTTGCTTGTTAAATGCCCCCTTTGTTTACCTGCCACCGTGGCTGGTAAATTACACTCTAACTCTTGTTTTCATAAGAACATTATTTAACATTCAATACACATGCATTGAAGTGTAAAACAAGAAGGGCCTAGCCTTGTGTGGTGGTTGTTTGCCTTCCCCTGTTGTCGGCCTGTTAATAATATTGCAAAATTGCGTTTATCGCAAGAGCCCAAATCGAAGGTGGCTCAAAAAGACTTCAAGGACCTCAATTTAGCTCACATGTTAAACCAGGAAAAGTTCTCAGCAGAGCTCCAGATTGAAAAAGATAAAAAAATAAACCCCATAAGCAAGAACTTGAGCAGCAAAAAAGTGAAGGTCAGTCTGTTCAACAGATAGAGGATGAGACCCGGAACCTGAAGGAAAATGCTTCTGAGAAAATCTGAGTTAAATTTCAAAGACAGGACCTGAAAGGAAAACAGGCCTGTCAGGGTCCAGGGAGCTTTAATTTGTTTAACTATATCATCAGAAATTATTTTTATATCCTTATGAGAAGTAGTATAACAGTGTGATGATTGTACAGATTATTGTAGACCAACTGATTATCCACTCATACTTTTATAATTTGGCCCTAAATGATCATGACACATGTTTTCTGTTGCAGGATATGTGGTCTTTAAATGTCATAAATTCAATTTGGTGAACCCTGCTTATAGTGAGACCGTTGAAATTACTCCAACTAAAGAATATCTTCATTACTGTTTCTTAATCACTTGCTTATTGTGTTGATAAATAAAATGTCATAGAATTCTGGGAAATGTTCATTAAAATTTCTCAATGCCAGCTACCGCAAATCCTTTATTTGTCATGCTGTCGCTGATTAATTTGGCCATTTTTCATTTTCTATGTCTTCGTTAATAAAGTTTGAGCGTGCCATCTGCCTGTTTTTTCTATATTTATTTGATGATGGTCGTAACGTCCTGCTTCCCTCGCAGGTTCCATCTTGCCATTTGATCATTTCTGCAAAGAGAGCGTTTGACATAAAGTCTGGTAGTAGGAACATCCTTCAAATACGTTACTCCTGTTCTTTGCCTATGAAGCTGTCAAATGATCAAGACAGGCTGGCATTGTGAATGATGGAATACCTTTCAAACATACCTTCAGACATTTGCTGGTTTTCATTCTGGGAGGTAGAACATCCTGTTGGGACACAATCCGATTGGCACTCCCAAGAAAATGATTACCTTTTGTGGAAATATTTCCAGCATGAGATTCATCGGTGCTATTCCCTTTATTCATAGTGTGTGCTTGTTTTTTACATTCTGTGAGATTGCTACTGCATACATTATTAGTATTTGTTTTTGTAAATGGACAAAGCACTGTATAAAAAGCTGCTTTCTCAGATTGAATGCCATACTCAAGATAAAACAACAACCAAAGAAAATAACAAAGATGACCCTAATGTGTTGTTTCTTATCTATGAATATTTTTCAGTGCAGAGTGCTTTAATGTTGTTGTAGCTAGGGATGCACAATAAGTATCAGTACCGATAAATTATCAGCCGATAACGTGACATTTTTATTATGCATTATTCTGATAATTAAATAATGTTTGATACATAATAATACAATTAATAACACAAGGCCAAATTGCTTCCACTGAACCATCTACACACATATATACTTTATATATTAGACTGTGGTATACACCTTTTATGATGGTTTGTGATCTGCCAATACTCGCATATTGATCACATTGACATGTGTCTGATTTGACAGATTATGTCAAAGCATTTCATTTAAATTCTTAGATAAAATGCATTTTAAAAGACAAAGTATGTTTGCAAAGTTTTCTGATGTACTTTAAACAAATATATGAACATTGGAAGAGTCAGCACTGTTTATTGTTGTGTTAACAATTGTGATGTCAGATTTGGTTAGGTCAGAGCTACGGAGTATGAAATCATCCATCTTTGATTTTCAGGCAATGTTTCAAAAAATACGTGTGTTTTCAAAACTATGATGCAAGTGAAAGCCTACATCTAAACTGCGGATCAACCGATATAGATTTAGGGCAGGTGCGGATATCGATTTTTTTTTTTCATCAGCCTTAGACGATGACCGAAGTCGGACTGCTGATTACTTTGAGCCGATATTTGGAACTGATTCCACTTTTGCTCCCACAACTTACATCATAAAAATGACGCAATGATGATAACAATTCTCAATTCTCAATTTTAAAAAAAGGAACGTTTATTGAACTTAAAAAAGGCGTCTCCAGCAACAGCCTGTGGACGCCTGTCTTTAAATAATGCCGGGAAAAAACTATCCAATGCAATGCATCGGGCAATACGATACACAAAAAAACCCACAAATATCGTCCGGTAATATCCGCTGGCTGATGTATCGGTCTATCACTTATCTAAATGCAGACTAAACAGAGATAATGCAGACAATAACAGTGTTAAATGTCTATTTAAGTTTAGCAATGTTGTGTCTCATGCGTTATTATTATTAAATGGTTTGAATATATCAATAAACAACAACATATGGGTCGACCCTCGATTATCTTTACCTTTCCGGTATCGGCTATGAGAAGCAGCCAATTAAAGTTATTAGTTCTGGCTGAAGAGTATCCATATTGTGCATCCATAGTTGTGGCACAAATGCCAAATCAAACTGGTACAGTGGCTTCCAAATAGTTGAATAGCATCGAATTAACCTGTAATCAAATCTCTGCTCCCTGACCCGTAATCACTGTTTTCTTGAACCTGAAGGGCAGTTTACATTTATTTACACGTATGTGTGTCTTCTATGGACAATGTGGTTCTTCTTTGAGGTGTCTATAATGAGCTTTTTAGGGTGAGAGGATTTTCAGCTGGAGGCCTTGTCGGAGGTAATCGGATTCATGTTGTCTTTAAGGCTTATACAAGCGCGCCTGGGAAGAGCCAGGAATCTCATGTAGTATTGATAATAGCGATGACATCGTGTTACTGTGAAAACCCAGTGAGGGGAAAAATCAAATCCAGCTTTTGACGGATTGCATGGAGGAAACCCACTCTCTTCACATTTGTTTGATGTGGCGAAGACAACACACAGTTTTATGCTGTTGTTGTTGTTCAAAAGCTCTTGAGTTAAGTTAGCATGCAAACAAAGTAAACTTACTGTAAGTGGCAAAAACAAAAATGACACCTACGTAATACAAGCGCGGTGATTTTGTTATTGTCTGTTGCTTGTTCTGCTTTGTGATATCTATTTGGCAATATCTGACGAAGATCTCTGATGAACTGAACTGTTGCTTTGTCAGATAACATCAAATGAGTGGAATCTATCAGTGTAGTGTGCAGATTCTTGTCTGTCTTTTGCCTTCAGTTTGTTTTTTGATCCAGCACACGTGTGCACTCTACACTCTTGCTGGTCGTGAGTATTTTTGGATGTTCGTAAATTAATTTCCTTAATATAAACCAACCATTTTTTCTTTCTTTCTTACATGCTTCTAAGATAAGTGTAACTGTTGCTATAGGCAGAGGTGCATCACTCAACTTTAAACTGACATTATAGACTTTTTGTCTTCATGTTTCACTTCCCTCGCTCACTTTCCCTATTTTATTGCATCATAGACAATTTCCTTCTTCACATCAAATCACATCCAGGCCATTTTGTTTTTGTCGCAGTAGGGAATAGGACAGAGCATCACTTTGAGACATACTTTCTTCTCCATGATGCGTTACTGACTATGATACTGACATTATTCCATCTTTAATTAAGGATGAGTAGCTGCAGGGGAAATGTCAATCTTATTGTTTAGCAGTGCGATTTATGTGTTAATTACATTCCTGTCCTTCATCCCGTCCGATCAACAAGCAATCATGCACTTCGCCTCTGAGCTACAAATTTAATTATGTTTCGGCCTGGAGGTGTGTTGCCTTATTATCAGTCAACTGACCGGTACGTCTCCCCTCTGTTTATGTTGCAGATGATGAAG